>NW_028324246.1:1695773-2034928 GCF_054372755.1 Phalangium opilio
TCACTTTATGACAAGCTCCAGTATGTAACCAGTGACAAACTTATAGCCAACATATCTTATGAACTTATGCTCTTAGCTACATCGAAACGGTCTATTTTAGCGCAACCCAAAACCATAAAATCCAATAGTTACCTGTTCAATTAGGGACTTGTTAATGTTTTCTCGTAATCGATAGATTAAATATTCGTTGGAATGAATTGAATTTGGTTTAAAGTAGGGCCAGTTTCCCGATAACATGTACGATAAAGTGATGGCCGATGGTCCATTTCCGATGACCACCACGTCTTTGTAGTTCTCTATATCGGATGCCATTTGATCAAGCGCCGTATATTTTTATCTCTGGTTTGACCTTGGAAGGGCTACATGTGGGTTAATGGTGACGGTACAATCTGAAAATGCGTTTCACGTTCCATTACAACAACGTCTACTTTAATAGTAGACTAGTGGCACCCCGAGTTATTTCCCCGTATAACTTAATATAGTCAAAAGGGGAGCGCTGCCATTACTCTATTTATATAGTTTTCAAACTAGGAGGGTTGAAACGATTTACACCAGGAGGGGAGGCTACACGGCAGACAAAATGCAGTACTAAGTAGCCTCGCCTCCTGGTCTATATGGTATCAATCCTCCTAGTCTGAAAACCGTGTTAAAATATGTTTTATTGAGTAATAGCAATTTTATTCTTACGACACTATGGGAAAATAATGTAGAGTTTACATTATAGAGAAATAACCACGATTTTGTGATCAATGCCTCAGAGGGTACGTGTTTTTTGATTTTTAAAACAAAGTCTGTTTTTAATTAAGATATTGGGAATTTTATTTTATGCATTGTAGAGTCATTCAGTGTGTTTATATAATATTTTAACGACTTGGTAGCCCTGGAATTTTGTCAGTTTCAAGCTTTACAAGCCGCTCAAATAGTATAATAGTAATAAGTGTTGCAAGTATTATAGACTAATGGCACCTCGTGTTATTTCTCCATAGAGCTTAATACAGGTGCAAGGTGGGGGACTTCCATTAATCTATAATTCTTAAATAATTCATGATGTTTGCAAAATTACGTTAAGAAATTAGCAAACAATTAAATCTAGGCGCTTTCTTTCGAATATAGGCCTAGATGAAAATGAGGTAGATAAGTTATATAACAGCCCGCGAAACCTTATAGCGCCGGGCCATCGCTGGCGCACGTTTTAAGGCGCGTTATACGCTATTTATATATGATTAAAAGTATTACTAACCTACAGAATATAGATTAAAATCTATTTTAAAAGAGTTTGTCATATCTAATCAGTAACAACTCCCCCAAAAAATTCCGTTGCTTTAAAGAAACGTTTTGCCATTTTTTTTAAAGGAAGAAAACGTCTGGTTTTTTTAACTTAATTACGGCGTTTAATGCACGTTAATAGCCGATATTACGTCGTTAATTAGGTCAAACGAAGCCTTACCTGAGAAGGAAGAAAGGCTTTCTTAATCCTTTTAATAAATTAGATTCGTTAATCCAAGAAAACACGACGAAAATAATCGAAACGTTTTTTATAATCGGTAAAAATTTTTCCTGTACTCTCCGTTGGCTTCCCGTCGACTTTCTGTTTTGATCCGCGCCGACCTATAGGTTTTTTTGCGGGAAATAGTGGCGGTAGCGAGAATCGAATGACGTCGCCCTCGTTGGTTGCGTCACTCCTAGACATTAAAGTCTGCAGTCTTCGCGGCGCTAACGATTGGCTAGCTATAAGCGTCACGTGATAGTCTTACCGGCCGGCCTTCTATTTCACCCCTCTTTTCTTCCCCAAAACCAGCGAGCCTGCTGCTAGTCTCTCGATTTCCGATTTAGCCTTGGACCGAGGCTTAACGTTAACGTATTTTCTAATTTTTTTACATGTACTTTTGAACTTTTACCCCCCGTGTTTCTATAGGTTACTACAAAGTAATTTGGTTATTATTAATTAGTTTAGCCCGAATTCAATTAAGAGTATATCGATAATATCAAGAATAAAGTTTGACAAACGCCAGTCTTCGGAAAAAACGCGCAATAATAATTTTTGTTTTTCCTATTTCGGCGGGATTTTCAAATATTGTTTAACCACGTGTTGTCGGCGATTTTCTCTATACTTTATCAATGTTTTTAATACAGGTATCGTATTTAATTAAAATTTGGCCTATTTTACGCGGTTTAACTTACGAAATTTAAATTAAAATAAATTTTAATTCAAATAGCAATCCATCAACGTCAAAACTATATATATATGTAAATTTAAAAATAATGGAAAATTCTTTCCCTCTGTGGCCTGGTTTGACCTTGAATTTTAAATATTTTTCCGTTTCAAGTTAGGCTTAACAAACGAAACGTTTTATTATATTCAGTTGAATGAAATTTAACCTTTAGGCTTATATCAAAAGTTAATTGATAAAAGGCGTCGTCTATTTTTATTGAGATAATAAAAAATAGGCTCCATAAACTCTCATTTTTAACCTGACTGCGCAATATAATTAACAACGTGCAATTAAAATAGGTTTAGTGATCTGATTATTTCCGATCCCCATCCCCGTCGCGTACGTGTACATCGACAGGGTTCATACGAACATGGATAACAGGGTAAACCTGGAAATATCAGGGAAATTGGTATTGAGGAAAAAAATAAGGGAAAATGAAAATTACTTCGAAAAATCAGGGAAATTAAATAAAGTCAAACAAATACACTGCAGTGAGACCCATAATCTAATTCGGTGCGCTGGAAAATAGATGTTAGTTGTAGTCTCAGTGGAGAGAAATATATTTCTTCGGTGTACGGAATTCTGTATGTCGGTCTATAGCGCGAGCAGCTTGCATCGTGTTGCGCGTGATCGAGTGGGCTATGGTCGGTCACGCTAAAGTATCATTCTTCTATTATAACAACGCCGCCTAAATGCGGCATTGATTATAACCTTGCAAAGAGTGGTAAACATATGCTGATGTGACGTAGGTATAGTCTGGTAACCCTATTTGAAATTATAACACACGAAAAAACACACAAAAATACACCTGGAAATTTATCAGAAGTACTCTGGAAATATCATGGAAATTGGCTTTGGAAATTTCGTATTAACCCTGACCGAGAACTTTTAATTTAAAAAAGGCTTAGCAGCGATAAAAGTTATCGCACTTTGATGGCGCGAGAAAATATCCATAAATTATTTTATTTTCTTGGAACGCTCTAAAGTGGTCGAGGGGGACGACAGTGTTAACACAATGTATCCGAGTGCAGTCTTCTGATCAATTACGAAATCGGTTGGTTCAATTAGATATACTTGTTGTATCGTGGCGAAATTAGATAAGATTTGAATGGCGTTAAGATCCAACAATGGCTGTTTTTTGAGGACCTAACATACATTAGATAAGGGTGTTAAAAATACTTCGTTTTATCCCCGAAGTTAATTGAGGCCTCACCCCTCCGAAAGAATTTGGTCAACGAACTTAGGCCTGTATAGGTCACGTATAGATTTCGTCACTGATTTCAACGAGACAATGCCAGGGAATATACTTGTTCTAACATAAGTTCATAAGATATGTTCGCCATAAGTTTGTCACTGGTTACATACTGGAGCTTGTCATGAAGTGAGGCAGGTCATAGATTCGAGGTAAAGCGACGCCTGGTGAGGCGCTGTCAAAGGCTTATACTACAGACTAAATAGGAAGATGGGCACTGCAAAACAGTCTAGTCAATTCTCGGCTTCTCGCTTCGTTCTCGAGCTGTAAGTCTCTAGCATTACGAAGTATAGGTGGTGTCATACTTATGGAACGTGTCTTATAAACTTATGATTACTGTAAACAGCCTTCAATGGCTTAGCTTAGCCAAGTTCATAAGATATCTTCCATAAGTTTTTCACTGGTTACTGAGAGCTTATCAATAAGTGACTTTGGTGAAACGTCGTTGATTCTCGTAAACCGACGCCTGGTTGGCGAGGCGCTGTCAAAGGCTATAGTACAGACCAAATAGAAAGCCCTGCAAAACCGCGTGTGGTTAATTCTCGTGTCGTTCTCGAACTATCTCTCAGTAAGTCTCTAGCATGACGAAGTATAGGTGGTGTCATACTTATGGAACATATCTTATAAACAGTAATTTCAAATATAGTCAAGCAAACTTGCTGGAAAGTAATTTTTTTGGGGGGGGGGGGGGTTACCAAGACGCCCAGGGCCAGAGACTATATCGGACGAAATTTTTAAATTGAAAATCCCTGACTTATATAGCTTGCTTACTTTGCCAATATCCCTTACCATTTTAAGGTGTTTACCAGAGTCCACTTCACCACACCTTGCCCATATTTAGCATTGCTTGAAGCATAGTTTGATATACCAAAAGAAATCCCTGACTTTTCCCCTTATGTTCCAAATCCCTGGCTTTTCCAGGTTCCGTGCGAACCCTGAATTAATAGGCCAACATCATTTGCTTAAACTCTCTACTAGATTTGACCACATAATCTAAGTTACGAAAATAACAGACAATTATTAAGAGTTTAGCAAAAAATTAAGCATTTATTCATTGTTTAACGGTTACCTTCAACGTTAGTAAATTGTTACAAGCCACCAATTACTACTCAATATTTAGTTTGAATACATTTTGTTAGTATCACGTATAAGTATATAATAACAGTTCGTTGTCAGTCAGCAATCAAGCTCCTCTAATTAGCCGTTGGTAATTAGAAATTTTAGCCTCTTCTGTTTTTGGGTCTTTTCCAAGGTCGTCCACCGCTTCCTCCGGGTGCAAATACTCCAGGGTATGGATTGCCATTATTCCTCCACGGGGCTCTTTTCACCCTGGGTCGGTGAAGATCGAATTCGTTGTCGTGGGCAGCACCCATGACGTCTTGGCTTAGGCACACAACTCCAATGACAATTATCAGACTTAGCAAGATAGCTAACTTCATGATGAATTTAATTAAGCCTTTGCCGCGAGACTTAAAGTTAACTTTTTTCTGTAAAACGAAACGGTGAACCTTCAAACTATACGTCTGAACTGTTCCGATGTTGGACGCAAAAGATGTCTTAACCAAAGTTTGTTTGAATTTGATGGTTCCTTTTCCAGGAAAATTCTTGCATTTAAAAACCGGTTCATGTTAAATCACTGAGTGACATTTGCCCAAGGGGCTATTAATGGTTTTTTTCTTTGGATAAGGATCAAAACTATCATTAAAAACCGGTTTTTAATTCTTTATCTTTGACGGTTAACTCATTTCAGATTGTTAACTGACATTGTTGCTATGGGTTTTGCCCAAGGGGTAAATAACTACAACCAAATTAGTCGTGGGAAAACCTTAGTAGCGTTAATTGTTTTATGATGGGATGACGTACTGTACGTCATCAACCGATAATGATTGACTCGTTATAAGCAGAAGTATTTACATCTCTTCGAGATAAGTGTACCAGAAAGCGGGGGTAATAGAGAGCTTTCAGATGGGATAGTAGTAGGTCACACCCTCCCGAGTCTTACTACTGTTCTGGTAGCCATATTGGGTGGTCTCAGCTTTAAACCCACCAATATGGCAGCGTAAATTATGCCACGAGACTCAGCTCCTCCTCCAACTTAAAGCTCTCTATTGTAACATGATTCTTCCCAATATCAGAACATTCGGGGCATGGTTACTAAATCGAATCACATACGTCATGTAAATAGTTCCCTGCTGCTTATCTATTTGCCAAGGTGCAATGCATGCGGTTGTTGATTAATTTTTGTCCCACGTGAAGACAATCAAGGTCTGTGGGTTGATTGTTGGGGATTTAGTAAATACCAAACAGTTATAGAATTCACCCTAGCATGGTGCGATGCCCATCTGAATTAATTTTGATGAACAGGAGAGCAAACAAAAAGGGTACGTGAGCCTGGGAAGAATCATGTTACATAGTTAAAGTATTAAGAGGATGCAGAGTGTCATCCTTCTTCAATTATCCCCTTCTGTTATAAGCAAGCAATCAATAACACAAAGAAATTTATTTTATTCTTTTAATTAAATGTTACAACATTAAAAGTAATATAGTTTTGAAAGTTAACATTCCATTAGTTGTTTATATGAGGAAATACATATCATTGTATGGTTTCGAGACAGTCTCAGGGTTCGTGGCGTTGCTGGTCAGCCTGGTCATGGTTTATTTGGTTTTGGCAAAGTTGGCAGTCGACGTCTTTTTGTAGGTTTCACCTCAAAATTAGGAGCGAAAACGCCAACGTACGGATTCTTCAAGTCAAAACCCAATATGTCCGTGGTATAATTTTTACCCGTGACATCTTGAGTCAAACAGGCCAGGACAGCGATTACAATTATTAGACCAAGGCTTAATAATGTTTTCATCTTCATTATCTTTAAGCCTTTGGCGACATTAAAATTTTCACTTATTTCTTGTAAACTTCTCGTAACCGGTCCGAAGACACGCGACTTTTCTTAGTCAAGTAAAGTTTGCAAGAAGAAAACATAAAAACGTTTCACAAATTCCCCGAGATTTTACAGTCGCATAAAAACCGGTTTTTTAAAATTTAATTCCAAGGGACAAATCGAACCGGGGATGGTTTAAAACGGACCTTGGGGGAAATTAATTAGCCATCCATTAGTCTTCACTTTACGTCATTTTTCCTGATTTCTCCCAAACAGTAAGATTGTAAATAAACGGGTTTCCTCAGAATTTCAAGGACTTTAACGGTAGACGTATTCCCCTGAGCGGAGCGAGCCTGACTTTGAAACCCCATATTAGATAGACGGACAGATATTGTTTCCGATATCGATGGAAGACAGAGCGCATTATATTTGAATATATTAGTTTAGCAGGAATACATTTCTTTTACTTGGAATCTTTAACAGGCTAACATTTTCTGAGCCTTTCTGCTTGAACTAAAGGATAGGAGGTGTAGGAACCTTCATCCCTGACGTCACGCCTAATGTATTTGAACTTAGAAACCATGTGACATTGACGTAGCTAGCGACCTGTGCCGTGTTCCCGCGACCTACGAGCGAGGAACCCAAATGTAAACAAGTTCTCTTTGCATGTGCTCAACGCGTAGGCGGTTGTCCTAGACACTTCAATAGCCAATGAAACGCTAGGAAGGAGGCGCGGGCGGTTTATGAAAGTTTTGAAGCCCTTTCCCTTACCTTCAATCAGATATTAGTAGTGGGACTATTGAGAGGGGAGGAGCTACGGAGACGTGAC
Organism: Phalangium opilio; assembly: GCF_054372755.1. Taxonomy (NCBI): domain Eukaryota; kingdom Metazoa; phylum Arthropoda; class Arachnida; order Opiliones; family Phalangiidae; genus Phalangium; species Phalangium opilio. The sequence goes on from NW_028324246.1 coordinate 1,702,944, forward strand.
GTCAATATTGGCAGTCTAAATTGTATGACCTGAGCTGACGACTTCCAATATAGGGAGTGGGCAAAGGGGTGAAAATCTCCCCTACTAAGCGTCAGACCCTCACTTGGCCAATCAGGAGCATGCCCCCACGCCCTTTCACTCTGTGAAGTTTGCTGACATTTTGGTGTCAAGGGGAGGAGCCATTTTAAGTCACACCTCTCTGGCAGCTCCCTATTGTCGCCAAAATCGAGGTAAGAGATAGGAGGGTGTGATGTGACGTCACGAGAACGTTCGTAATCTGCGGGGTCTATGGCCTCTTAAAGATTCCAAGTACAAGTCTAAATCAGTAAATCTATTTTTTGTATAAAACAAGTCATCGATAACATAATTATTATCTGTTATTTAAATAACCACATGTTTCACGTGTGAAAATGAACACGCGTCTTTAGGTTTATTGTCCTATATGATGGCAACTCCGGAATGAACACACCCTTTTTTACTTCAACCCTAGACTTATAAATGACTCTTCTTTGAACAAATCAACTTCCGGTACTTCTGGCACGTATCCCGCCTGGAACCCTTCCAAAATTAAAAGACACGTTTTCAATAACACTTTTTTTTATTTTAACTTCTTTTTATAAAAGGTTATTTTGTTTTCGCTTTTGTTATTCATGGAGAGTTTATAATTTATTGTCGTCAATAAGTAGGTAAAACCTATTTTGAATCTAGGTGAAGGATAAGGCGAAAACCTATTTGTCACTGTTCTACGGTAACGGTAAATAAGGACCCAATGGATTCGGTTAGCTTAGTCTTAAGTTCATAAGATATATTGGCCATAAGTTTGTCACTGGTTACAAACTGGAGTTTGTCATGAAGTGAATGAGGTAGGTCATATATTCTCGTAAAGCGGCGCCTGGCGAGACGCTGTCTAAGGCTTAGTACAGACTAAGTAGGGAGATGGACTGCAAAAACCGAGTTTTGTCAATTCTCGCTTGTCGTTCTCGAACTAGCTCTCACTAAGTCTCACCAAAAACGGATTTATGGGATAAGAATGTCGGATCATAGCTTTAGCCTCTTGTACCATCCTCGCATACTTTATTGAGAAACTTCGTCTGCTTATATTTTGACTCCACCCACAAATTCAATCTCTAGAAGTAGCTATATACAGAATTTGTGGGTGGAGTCAAAATATAAGCAGACGACGTTTCTCAATAAAGTATGCGAGGATGGGGAGTGAATTCGCTAACTCCGACGTTCTTATCCCATAAATCCGTTTTTGGTCTCACCGAGCATTACGAAGTATAGGTAGTTAGCTTTTGGTTAGGTTTATCTGACATTGCACACTTATACGAACACGTATTGTAACCTTAGGATGTAAAGAAAACAGTAGCAAACACGCGGGATCGCCTTTAGCTGGAGTTTTTAATGATTTTTCGATTGGTATTTCTGCGAAGCACTCGAGTTGGTGGTTTAACCTTGAAAGTTATGTTGTAGGAAAACGTGTTATTTACAATGTAGCGTTCCTTTCTTGATATTGCCCTTGGTAACCATGGAAACAAAATTAAACACAAATATTGCAATAGTATTTGTATCGTGGAGTTTCAATACATCAATCTCCTATCGATCTTGCTTTTCCGTTTTCTTGACATTTAAATTATGAAAACGGTGTTCCCAGTGACGTCAAGCTCGTATTTAGTTTTACCGTGTAATTTACAAATGTTTATTTTAATTATGTTTATTAAACAGCGATTGACCTTGAGAAATCACGTTCTGACAAAACGTGATATTATCGGTAATGATAGGGAAGATATGATTTGAAATTTATATTTTCAGTTTACCCTCGACCTTGGTAAAGCCTAATATTAGGCTTAACAAATTATTTCAACAGCATCTTATCAATTCTTCTCTCGACAGTTCCCTTTTGCGTCATAAATATTTTAACTCGTCCCTTTTTATTATCACGTGTTAAACTCGTGTTTAAACCTGATTCAATGTAGCCTTGGAATTATCTTTATAGATTGTTTTATCTTCATACAATATAAACTTTTATAAATAAATTAGAATAATTAATTGTTTGATTTAGAACCGGAAAGTTTTTAGAAACAATGAAAAGATTTTTTTCTTTTTTTTTTTTTTGTTTAAATTGAGCGCGAGAATTTTTCCCGCCTATACATACTATTTGGAGGGAAAGTTTACGAGCTACTGCCATCTACTGGTTGTAAATTTCTTTTCAGTATGTAAATTAATTAGAAGTTAAGTTACCACGTAATTAATTAATGAGTTATTTTAGTTTCCTTAAAATGTCTCTAAGTTAATTAAATTGTTTTGTAAGAGTTTAATTTTATTTATCTAGATGGCGCTAATACGTAAGTAACGTGACTGTCTGGACTAGACTGTCGTCTGCTCTAAAATCTGTGGTGGTAATTTTTGAAATGTTTGCGAACTGTTGTTCGCGCGTTGGTGTAATGTAAAGTTGGATTTAAATTTAATTAGGATTGAAATTTGGGTAAGTTTAATATTTATACTATTAGGTACTTAGTTTTTGAGCTTATAACTAAGCTAGTTTTGCATGGCAATTTATCTAATTTAAAATTTAGTTAATTTAAAATAATGTATGACCAAGGCTTAGTGGTTCAACCTTTGAATATTGCCTATTAATTAATTAATTAAGATAATTAGGCCCAATTTGATGCTTTGCCTTTTAAATTTACACTGAAATAAACCTTTTGGTTAGCTTAGCAATCAAGAAAATTGTAATAAACCAAAATTCAACAATACAATATTTATTTAATGACCAAAACTTTTTAATGATATGTTAATTGATATGTTTTACAAAGCCAAGTTTTATTTGAGTAATTATTGACATATTTGAGAAGTCAACATTGGTTATGTAACCGTTCAAACCTTTTTAGTTTTGTGAAAAAATATTGAGGGATAAATTTGAAATATTATTTTAGAAAATACTGATTTGGAAGAGCGGGAGTTCATTTAGGGTTTTTTGGTGTAGAATTATAATTAAATTATATTATATTAATTAGTGAAGTTAATTATGCGCCATATAATAAGAAATTAGGCTTAGCTACATTGAAATTCAGTCTTTAACATTTTTCAACAAGAATAATTAAGAAATAAATTAGAGAAAGTATTATTTTTCTTGGTGAAAATATAGTTGAGGTGACTTAATGAGTTTAATTAAAAGCTGAGCAATTTACAGATGGCATTAATTAATATATGTATTTGTTTCGTTATTAATAATTAAGTAAAATTAAAATTTCGTTAATTTTAATTTTACTTCCTTTATTTTTTAATATTTTTAAAAACGTCGAATAATATAATTATATTATTTATAATTATTTTAAAAAAACAAACGAGTAAACACGATAACACTGCGGTATTTACAATTTTATAAGACAATTAAAAAAAATTAGTAAGCAGGTAACGTCATTCATTAAAATAATTAGGAAAGTAGGGGAGAGGGCAGTTAAAACCTCTAATTAGCAATTAATTAATTAATTTGGCCCAATTTGATTAATTTTAACCTTTGTATATAAAGATTTTCATATCAAAAAATTCTATATTTAAATATAGACTTAACAATTTTGATTAAATTTTTTAATTTAATTTAAAGGGAATATGAAATAAAATTTTATTTAAAACTTTTATCTACTAGCTTGATAAATATTATAATTTTCTCCCATTGTAGTCTATTACGTGGTACAGAGACAATTTGAAGCTAGTAGACTGAATTACTATCGTTTCATATTCCCTTTAAATTGTAGACTATTTGTATAAAATCTTATAGTTCTTTTTACAACTAGTTTTAAAGCTATTTATTATATAAGGGCTATCGGTTTCTAACTTAAGTACCCCTTTAAAGTTTGGCGCCATGTAAACCGTCGTCTGCTTATAAATCTCTCCTTGTTATTGGTCAATTATTTATATTGCCTTAAACATTAAAGGGGTTCAAAGTTCAACCGATAATCCCTTAATTGTAATTATATTTTCTTCGGTCTAATCAACCTGCTTGAAGTGTAACCATTTTATTTTTAGTTTAAATTCTCTATTCCTAAAATAACCTATTATTTCATTTCATCATTCTACAGAAAACAAGAATGTTCAGGGACGACAACGTTATTCTTCCAGCGGGTTGACCTTTGGCCTCAGATGGACGTTGTCCTATCAGCGACAACTTCCTTCTCCTTTTCGCTTAGCCGGTGTAATTCGGCCAATCGAACGCGGTCCAAGGCTTCAGCGTCGATCTTGGGCGCCGTGAAAACGTTCTGGTACAACACACCAGCGATGACGCCACCCAAAATTGGTCCTACCCAGTAAATCTAAAACGGAAAAGACGAAAATAAGGGTAAGGTCAAAAGTTACTTGAGGGGGGGGGGTGAAAGGGGTTTATGGCTTTATTGATAAAATGAAAAATGCGGAGTAATATCAGGAGTAGTGACAGCCCATGTTATTTTCTCTGTAGAACTATGGCGCGCGAATACTTAGGCATCTTAAAGCTTCTCCCTAGTAAACTAGATATCGCTTCTTGTATATATCTTGGGCTTAAATGGGAGTTAGTAGATGAGATAGTTTCGGAACTTCTTCTTACCCAATGATTTTCCCAGTTATTTCCCATGACGGCTGGTCCAAAAGATCGGGCCGTGTTCATACTGGCGCCGGTATATTTGATCTGAAAAATAACGTAATGAAACACCATTTTAGAACAAGTACTTCTTCCTAATCTAGCGTTATTATCGGAACATTTTTAATACAGCCTTAGAAACAATAAGATTCCCCGTTAATAGTCGCGTAAATCTGACGCTTTCCAAGACTACCATTTACTATAGAACTCGGTTTAAATCGAAAGATTGTAGGACCAATTTTTCAATTGAATATAAACAGGATATCGTAATAATTTAAAATTGATTCAAAGTCTTTGCGATGAAATATTATAAGGGGGAATGTTTAGGCTGTTACCTAAAATTCAGTGATCCCACCAGGTCCCTAAAGTCTCTATTTTCCTACAAGCGTCCTTAATATGTCCTAAAATCGGTATTTTTAAAATTTTACTTCCTATTTTACCCTATGTGGTTCCTACTTTAAAATTATAGTCCATATTTTACCCTATTTGGTTCCTACTTTAAAATTTTGCTCCCTATTTTATCCTAATTAGTTCCCACTTAAATAATTGTACCCCCATTTTACCCTATTATAAAACTTTTGGTCGGTCCCCTATTTTACCCTAATTTTTATCGTGAAATGTCAATTTTCCCCCTATTTATTTTATTTCAAATTTTAGTGGAAGCATTGAAAATTGATAATTTAAAATAGGGAATAAATTAGGCGCGTAATTTCCCATTTCCCGCCGCAAAATTGTGTTTGGGTGTGACACCTTCAAAATTTGTCTGGTTGACACTTTTAACGCTATTAGCTACAATTTTATTCGTGTTTTGGCACGGTCCGTTGACCATATTTAAAACTCTCTCCTTCAAATATACAAGAGTTTTTTAGTGAAAAAATTTGAATGATTAAACGGTCTTTATTTGATTGCCTCATAGTTTTGAAATATTAAATTATACACCTTACGTATATTATTATATTATAATTTTTTTTATTATTATTATAAATATATAATATATTTGTTTGTCACGCTCAAACCACTTCAAGGTGTGGAGAATGACGTTCGTCACAAAATATAATAGTTGAAAATCGTTGAAACGTACGTTTATATTTTGTTTTCGTATATATATATATATATATATAGTTTTTTACGTTACATTATTGTAAAAAGCCTAATGATTCCACAACCTTAATGTATAATAACGATCCCAAGTTTGCCAGATAAATCTAGTTTTCCAGCCAAAGATATTAATAAAATTAGCCCAAAATCCCATAAAATATATGAAGGATTATAGCCCAAGTTAATCTCGAAATTCAAAGTGTATATAGTATGTAACGTGATATTCAAGAAGCTGTTAAAAACTATCTTATTCCTAGCTAATCTAAATAAACGGGGAGAAAATGCATAAACATATACAAAACGAATTATCCAAATGATAAAGATATCATACATATAAGGGTAAAACATAAAACAGTGCAACTACAATAGCATCTCTTAACGGTTCGTTTTATAAACGCTATTATAATACTCTAAGGTTATACGGTGTATCTCATACACAAACTTGGTCAATGCAATACCGGCTGAATACAGTGACCAGTTGACCACGACACTATAAGGTGCCATTTCTAATTTATACTAAACTTCAAAACCGTCCTCGTGCCACGATTTTTGAATTATCACTTTCACCAGTCCCCTTTACGATTGAAATGTCCATGGAATCGCGTGTACCGCCTATTCGAGTGCATTACACTAAATAACTGGGTATCAGCGCGTAACTCCATTTGTTATTACATAACCACACCGAGTAACTAAAAACCGCCACTAGCTATTTGAATGAAGCCAAACTGCCGGTTTTCTAGCCCAATCTGGCATCAAAGGTATAACGATCCGAATTTGATGTTGTTTCGTTTGCGGACTGAAATAGCAAGGCTCCCTGAACAAGTAGTAGTAAACAACCATTGATTAGTATGTTATGTTATGTTAAGAAATTATAACAAACTACTTAAGTGATATTTAAATTAAGATCTAGTCGTTTTAATGGTTTTTCAAGCCTCTCAAAGGGTATAGTTTATTTTGGGTTATGTAACCGGTATTTCAAAGCGAATTTTTGGTTGAGGGATTACAAGCCGCTCAAGGGGTATATAGTTTATTTTAAGGATGTCGCCGGTGTTTCAAAGAAAATCTTAAGAGTAGAGTTTAGAAGCAAATTGGTTCCAGAGAGAAAATTTCAACACTTTGGGCCAAAAGTTTTGAAGCTTGGCTAATTGACAATGTTTTTTGACGCCTTATTCCAACTATATTATGCCATTCCAGGTATAGCTTCTATAATACGAAACCCAGATAATAATATGATAAAGATTTGGACTGCATCCTTTTAGCAAATTACCTAGCCTTGTTAGGAAGTACTCTTAATTTTAATGCATCTAATGGAGGCAACGGAAGTGTCCAGGGAGGGGAGGGGAGGGGGAGGGCATGCTTCCGGTTACCCGTTAATATTTAATTCGGGCATATATATTCCTAAAATAACAACCCCAAATTTCCCAGGAGACCTAGACAATACGTAATTTTGATGATTACAACCCTAACTATTGTTTGTTTTCTTTTAACGTAATAGCTAAGCTATGCGGAGGTCAAATAAGGTCAAATCAGCGATACAATAATTAATACTAAACCTTGAATAGTAAATTAAAATTAATTAAGTGTAAAATTTATTTTCTTTCTTTTTTGACTAATTATCACCAAGGAAAATGTAATAAAGTGAAAGTACGGCCGGGGAAGGGGTGTGAAAATGACGTCAGATCATTTACAATCGTGCAGAGTAAATTATCATAAATTGTCGACCCACATCGTCTCGTCAATTATATTTTAGAATCCATCAAAACAACCATAATTATAACATTAGCCTAATTTCCTGTAGCCTCCGTACAAATTACCTAACGCGTCGCGAGTGTGAGTTCCTTCAATTTTCACCGAGGGGCCAACCACTTGCCGTAATCCGAGTACATTCTAATTCTATCTTTAATCAGTCTAACCCTTCGTACTCATTCGTAATCCTGTTATAATCCGTAATCAAACGACTGAAACGAGTAATTATGTGTAATAATTATTTAATCACTCGTCATCATCCGTAATCCTTATGTAATCACTCGAAATTATCCGTAATCCTTATGTAATCACTCGAAATTATCCGTAATCATTGTGTAATCACGTCATTTTACCTGTACTCAATTGTCACCGTACTCATTGTGTAATCACGTCATTTTACCTGTACTCAATTGTCACCGTACTCATTGTGTAATCACGTCATTTTACCTGTACTCAATTGTCACCATACTCATTGTGTAATCACGTCATTTTACCTGTACTCAATTGTCACCATACTCATTGTGTAATCACGTCATTTTACCTGTACTCAATTGTCACCGTACTCATTGTATCATTTTTTACTTTTGGTTATAATTTTTACTTATCGTAATCATTTCGTAATCAGCGTAGTTATTTGTAATCAGTTGTACTCACGGTGTACTCAATGATTACGTAATCAGTGTACAGGTTAGCCCCTTGGTAAGAAATAACCATGCTTCTCAAAACGATATTCATGGAGGAAAAAAGGCTTTATAAATTCATATTCTATAAATTTCTATTTAGATTAAATATATACTTTACGGGAGCTAATTTTATTGAAATAATACAAGGTTTGTCTTGTAATTAGGCTTAACTCACTCTTGGGTGGTAATTAGTTAAAAAGGGGGTCGTTAAGGTGATAAGTGGGACTTTCTACTTGTTCTTCATCTCGTAATTTATGAATTCAATTAAGCACCGCATTTTTTATTTTTTATTTTAGAGGTTAAAATAATTAAATAATAACAAAAATGGTTTTACGCGCGCAAATTTATCAATTAGAAATTCCGCGCCTTTTTTTCGCGCGTTTTAGTAAAGACGTGGTGTGGGTCAAGGGTTTTTGCTGGTTATTTTTTGAACACTGAATTATTATAGATTTTCTCGTGTTTTCTAATTAGGCTAAATATAATTAAGGCACGTCTTCGTCAAAAAAAATTACCAATCTCATCCTTAATTGGCACAAAATAACTTTTGTCTATTTTAATTATCTCGGTTAATTATAATTATAATTGAATTAATTCTTGGCGCGTCTCTCTGAATTAATTAGTAACATTCCAAGCAAAGCGTCGCCTTGAATTTTCGCCAAAAAATTAACTTTTATTTCTTAAGAAAATATAATATTTTTCCCTAAACGCTACCGGCAGCCCAGCTTTATTTTACCTTAAAGTCAAATACGGTCAAAGTGGGGATGGTGCCGTTACCTTAATAAGCCGTTCATTTTGAAATTTGTAATTCGGTATAAGCGGGGGTTGGGGGTTATTTCGTGTTTAAATTTAAAACCATCCCCCCGCTTCTATGGTATTCATTAATATGGGATGAACGAAGAAACGGACGGAGAAGCTCGTGATTATATTTTGGCACGAGAGAAAAGTCACGCGCTGTGGGAATAAAATAAGGTTCAAAAGGGACGTTTTCATTAAAAACCCTAAGCTACGTGCCTTTCGCCTTTAATCCTACTGTAATTTTTCTCAAACTCTAGCGTAAGGATGTGTTGCTAAGATCTAAAACTGAAAAGCCCTATTGTATTTATTCTTAGGTTTCAACTTTTCGCTAAAGTTTGTTTTGTAGCGAAAATTGATTCGATTTTACTGGGAGTTCTGTTGTTTTTTCAACCATATCGTTTCTCGATTATAAATATTGTAGTGTTATCGCGGCCAGAAAAGTAGTTTCTATAATAACGTTGTACAGGCTGAGGCGGAGCGATACGCGATGATAACTTTTATAAGAAAGTAGCGCGTGTATCCGTATTTCTGTATTTGTCTCAAGCAGGTGTTCCCGATTTTGTTATTTGCAGCGCGGAAAAATGCATTTAATAATCGATATGTTTTTAAAAACAACTCCCTCGCAATGCCATTAACCCACCACCATTAAAAAGTGACGTCATCATATCGGCAAACTCGTGAATTTTGCACGTGAAATTAATTTAATCAAAACATGTGCTCGCGTGAATTTTATCGCGATATGAATCGACCTTGAAATTATATCTAAATTTTATTTAATAAAGAGAGGGTGAATGGAAAATCAAGTGATTTTTTTATTGATTATTCCACTAATTATAAGACCAATCTGCATAGTGAAATATCAGCTTTAGAATGATTTTAAAATTCAAATTTGTTTTCATAGATTTCATGCATAATTTTTTTTAATTAACACCTCCGACCAATCACGTAACGCCCTGCCTTCTTGTGAACAAAATTCCCGTGGCACGCTCTATATTATATTGTCACATCGCATGCAAATTTTATCAAATCTCGTGCTAAAATTTAATTCCACTTGGAGCGACGTGCCACCGGGGTTTTGTTAACAAAAGGGCAGGGCGTTACGCGATTGGTCGGAGGTGCTAATTTCAAATTATCCTTGAAATCTATGAAAACTAAATTGTATTTTAAAATCATTCAGAGGCTGGTATTTCCTGGATGGTTCACTATGCAGATTTGTCTTAAAATTAGTAGAATAACTTAACTGATTTTCCTTTACACCCTTCCTTTAAGGATTCTAATTATTTCTCGAGACAAATTTCATGTGGGAACGGATCGACCTTGAGTTATTCCACGATTAGATTGGCCAATAATTATTTGCCATTTTTTAATTGGCTTTCAATTCGATAATACTCCGATTGAATATTTAATATTTTGATAAGGTAGATAATAATTTAGGCAAATTTAACTAAACAAGCAACCAGCCACTTGTAGCTAGCCAGCTCCCACTTGTAGAGAGAAAGAGTTATTATTATCTACAGTTTCCAGCCCTTTGAATAAAGTTAATCTGTCGTTAATCCCTTTGGTTAAGCCCTGCAAATGCGCGCGTTAAGTTGAAAGACGGATTAGCCCTAAATACTATATACTAAAATCCCTGTGACATAAAAATGATCAAATACGCAGTGACTTCCTGTGTCGAGAACATCTGCCTTACCCCGCTATAGTTGCTCCAATAATAATAATACAAGTGTCTCTCTACTAACCCTAATTTCGAGGGGAAAGAAACTACGTAACGACGATAATATTACAACAACCCCATTATTATATTCCCATTCAAAAGAATATTTCTTAGGTATTATAAGAGATAGAGGCCATTTAGTGGGAGTGCACTATGACGTCAGTGTCGAAACGAAATATATACGTATGTACATCTTGTATTATGTCAGAAAAGAAATGAACGGCTTTGCAAATATTGTCGTAAGAAAGACCCCGCGAGTCTCGTGCGTGTATTTATTGACCTATCTAGGTTATTATTGTGTACAGGATGTTTCTGATAAGTCTGCATAAACTTGGGTTCATGCACGTTGTAACTTCTATCTCCATTTTGATTGCCCTAAGGGTTGGCTACTGTTTTCGAGTTATGATTTACAAGAGTGTCTTAGGGATGACCCCTTAATTAATTAAATTAGAAATCATTAATTGTCTTAATCAGTTTCTTAATTAAATTTAAGGGGTCATCCGTAAAATACTCCTTATTAATCTTAACTCGAAAGCAGTGTCTCTTAGGACAAAGAAAATGGAATCGTAGAAGTTACTACATTTTCGACTCAAAATCGTGCATGCACACAAAGAACAAACATCCCCCTTAATTAATTTATGCATGCAGACTTATCAAAAACACCCTGTATACGCGAGTTTGATAAATTTAAGTTAATGTTATGATATAGACTGAATTTGGAATAATTTATGGGAACTTCAAAGAAAAAGTCGTGAATTTAAAATTTGTTTTGGAACATTATTGAAAAAAAAAAAAATAATAATAATAAGAAAGAATTGGTAAAAATTAAAAATCACGAATTTTGTAACAAATATTAAAGAAAAATAATAAGAAAATTTCCAATATTTCGATAATTTAATATTTTTGAAGGAAAAAAAGGATATTCGATGTTAACCTTTATGAAACATTAAATAAATCGATTAAGGGAAAGGTAATATTATGACGTAATCCTTGATATCGAATTTGTTATACATAGTTTTTAGACAGGGAGCGTTGATACCATTTACACTGCAGGAGGCCAGGAGGCCAGGCTACTTGTCGGAGTGTGTGTAATACCAAGTAGCCTCGCCTCCTGCTGTGTAAATTGTGTCAATCCTCCTTGTCAGAAAACTATGTTTTCACGAAAAGAAAATGGTTTTCTAACTTTGAGAAACAAAGCTTTAAACGCAAAAATTTATCATTAGATTATATGTATAGCTTTGGCCGGAAGTTTGGCTTACGAAGTGGACTTCCTGTCTGTCTATACGCGTCGGAAGTAACAATGAATAAGTTATTGAGGGTACTCAATCGGGCAAAGGAACGTTCCGTGAAACCGCCCGAAGTTTAAAATCGGAACATATCTACCTCAAAATCCCCTTAAATTTTAAATTATTAAAGGTAAAGTTCAGATAACATAACATCAGGGATAGATTTAATTTTAGAAGTAGGAATGGAGAACAGAGTAATGTGGGCGCGCTTTCAAAGTCCCGGACCCCCCTTCCACGGCACCGGGGGGTATGAAATAAGAGGCGGGTCATAGCGAGCGACAGAGGTAAAATGGAACTACGTATTTTTCGGCGTTCCCGTCAGCAACGTCATCAGAAACGTAGTTTAAGTGAGCCAATAAGATAATTTAAACTTTTCGTTACGTGTTGGAGGGAGGGGCTATGAGTCGGACTGAAGTAAATGCTAACCGTTCTCCATTCCTACTTCTAAAATTAAATCTATCCCTATTTCGATGATAAACTTGTCTTTTTCGTTTAAAATAAATCGGAATCGGCCCAAGTTCATTAGGATTTTAAATAAGTATTTGAAATTATTTTTAAATAAAATTCTGTAGATCTTTTTTAAGTTGGGCGTTCTAGCGTAAATTTGAAGAAAAGAAACAAAGGTAAGAGACGGAATTCTTAACCTTGGTGGCAATTTCTAAGGAAACTCAAAAAAGAAAATAAAAACAATAGTTTTTTTTTCTTCTCCACGTAAATAGTTGACTTTTGTCCAAATTTCCGCTAGCGTGTAGTGTATTTTTAAAAGTCTATTTTCTTTTCGTTTAATGATACACCGGTAAATATACCGCACTATCCTATTACCATGGTAAAATGACGGTACGGTAATTCGTATTACAGGGAGTCCAGCGGTCCAATAATTAGTATAAAATCCTATATTTTTGAACCTGTCCTATATTATCCTATAATTTCATGAAAGGTCCTATATTATCCTATAATTTCATGAAAGGTCCTATAAAATCTTATATTTTTGAGTGTCTTAGTCCAAGTTTTGGTATAGTTTGGCACCAGATTTGTCAAAATTTAGCTCTTTTATCGAGATCACATTTGACTAGATTTGACCGAAATTGCGGAGTTTGCTCAGCATTTTTTACACATATTATATTTTAATTAAGTTCCTCTTTTCAAAGTAAAATCCAATTTGTTATTATTTTTTTTTCGATTTTTCTGCATAGTTTAAGCCCAAAATAGTATTATATATGAGCATTTTTAGTCCTATATTTTCCTATAAAAACCCATTTTTTTCTCTAATATAAAATCCTATAATTACGGAAACAATTCGCAATTTTCCGATAAAGAATTTAAATTTTTAGCTGGGCTCCCTGGTATTATAATAATATCTAACTAAAACTGCAAACTGCAACGCGTAGGATGTAAAAAAAATTGCTACGATTAACTATCATAACGAAAATGAAAATAATAACTTTTTTGGTAAAGTTATACTAGTTTTTTGGGGACATAAAAACTTTTAACAGCGTCATAAACATTTAGGTTTAATGGCTTCTTCTATTCCATCAAACTTAAGGCCTAGGCTTAACTCTCGTTCGCCAGTAAAGACTAAATAATAAAAACATATTTTTAAAAGTTTTAGCAATAAAATAAAAGTGTAGTTTTTTTTCTTCAAAAACAGGGATCAAATTTTAAAGTATCCGTACTACTTTCTTAAATCACGTATCAATCCGCTATCGATGCTTTGGGGTTAAGCTAGGGGTCATATAATGTTTTTGATTTATTACTAGTGATGATTTAATTTTTAATTAAAAATCCAAAAAGAGTTTAATTAAATTTTAAACGCGGCTATTTTAAAGAATTTAATTTTCCTCTGTTGTACATAATATAGTATTTTAGCGGCTTGTAAGCCGCGAAAATTCCCCCATGGGTTACTTTAAAGACTGGATGGACATCCAAAGGGAATAATTTTTAATTAAAAATTCTTGTTTTTAATTAGCTATCAAAACTGCTGCACTCAAATTAATTGCGTGTTTCAAAATATTTTGCTAAAATTTATTTAAACTCCTTAATCAAGTGAACCGAGGGGCATAGCTGTGCGGGCTCAATGCAATTTCATGAGCCTGTGCTCAATTTGAGCGAGGTATTGCCTAAAAGTGTGCATAAGTTTGAGCCCAAGCTGAGCCCGCACAGCTATGCCGAGGGGGCAACCACTTGGAATCAAAATTAAAAATATTAAGCTATCATCATTTTGTATACTTATAATTATTATTATTGAAGAGTGATTACCCCCTCGAAAAAACCTAGCCGAGCGACCGGCCACTCAGTGTAATCGGTGTACATGGCTGTACCTTTTACTGTACTAAAGTGATTACGCGTAATCTTTTAAAGCCCGGCCCCTGATTACACGTGACGTAATTCGTAATCGGTGTACAGGTAATGTGACAGTGATTACCCCCTCGAAATAAAAAGCTAACTTAATCCAGCGATAAATTCCCTATAAATAATAGTATATATTTTGAAAGGGGGCTTAACCGAATTGAAATCCGGTTCAGTTCTTCGACATTTCGTGATCGCCGCCAGACAACTAAATTCTTTCAGTTCAATTTTAATTAAAATATGATGATATCCTTTAAGACATCACACTTTTAAAGTAGCGTCTTTGCGTCTCGATATACCCTTTCTGGTATTATTAGTATTTAGGCTTAAAGTTTCGAATAAAAAGAGCTAGGCTGTAACAACGGTTTTCCTTAACGAAAATTCAATGACCGGGCAAATAAATACATTTTTAGACGCGTCGTGTTGTATACTAGAGGGAGTATTTAGTTTTACATGGAGATGGTGAAGTACTAGTTAAGGATTTTGTGGTAAAGTTAATCGAATAAATGGTTAGAGAACTTGAATTTTAAAGTATACTTGTTGGGCGTAAAACAATTGAAATAAGTTAAGGATCGCGCAATGAGCAATGGTTTTATTAAGCCATGTTCACACGTACATGGGAAACCGGTTCTAAGCGATTGAAAACGCTTCCAACAGGGGCAGCGGGGGCCTTCGCCCCCCATTAAATTTTTCAACTCTATGGGACTTTAACATTAGGCAGCCATTTTGCCCCCGCTCCAGTAGAAAATGTTAGCTCACCTCTGGCTTCCAAAGTTAAGTGTGAACACAACACATACTCAAGAAACTTAATTAAGAGTCGCTAGTCCTAGCAGACAGTACTAACATAAGCGTCTTAAAGTTTGAATTAGTAATAAAGAGGGTTTCAAAACTAGTGGGGCTAAACCGACCTCCGTGGAAGTGTGAACGTAGCTTTACTGGCGTATTAACCGTCTTGTTTCGGTTTTGATTACTAAGAGAATTAATTATTCTAAGAATACTAATCATTCGTTACTAATTTTGACCGGAAATGATAAATAAAATTACATTCTTGGATTACGTATAAATTTCCGTTTCGTGTTTCAAATTGAATATTTATTAGAGATTCAACTCATTCGTTGCAAGGTTAGGTTATATAGCACCCATTTATACTCCCCCCCTCTCTACTACTTCCCATAAATATTAAATAATAAATATCATAAGGAAGAATACAGGGATTATTTATCTATATTTAAAAATGAAGTAAACCACTCACTGTCTGATATTTCGTAAATTATGGACAGTTTTTTTCCTGTTAAATTACCATGATGGAATCAAAATGGAATTTAAATGTTTTGACAGTTTTCCCCCTGGTTTTCCTTATAACCAATTACGATTTATTTTAATACATCTACTGGTCTATAGTCTATAGTCTTTAGTGTCTTGGAAAGCATTTTCATCCTTTTTTAGTAATTATTCATTTCTAAGACGCTCATATACAGGGTGTTTCTGATGAGTTTGCATGCATAAATTAAGGGGGATGCACGATTTTGAGTGGAAAATGTAACTTCTATCTCCATTTTGTTTGCCCCTAAGGGACGCTGCATGTTTTTGAGTTAAGATTTGATTCGAGTGTTTTAGGGATGACCCCTTAATTAATTAAATTAGAAATCATTGTCTTAATCAGTTTCTTCATTAATTAAATTTAAGGGGTCATCCATAAAATACTGCTCCAATCTTAACTCGGAAACAGTGTCCCTTAGGGCAAACAAAATGGAGATATAAGTTACATACATTTAATTTTATTTAAATTTTTGGATTTTAAAGATAAATTTGGTTTTTGGCCAAAAGCTATAAATGTTTCAAATAAAATTTTGTCCTAAGTTGGTTTTTGGCCAAAAGCTATAAATTTTTCAAATTAATTAAATTTTGTCCTACATATTTTAGGGATTTAATTAATATTCTGATATCGTAAACAACCCACCAAAACTAGTTTAATTAATTTTAAAATGGTAATTTTAAAAGAGATAACAAATTAGCCCTTAGCATGAATTGTAATCACTTACCGCGAACATGTGACAAGCCCCTACTGATAATCCGATAGCCAATGGGGCTGACCCTCTTACGTCCAGTCTAAATTGGACACACAGAAATTAACAAATTAACCAACCATTTTTTAATTACCAAAGTTGAAGAAACTTTGAGTAGAAGGTTAATTACCTGTTAGCGTCACAAACTGAGAATACGGTGAAGACCAAAATGAAGGTAATGAGCACTTCGACCCCGCAACCTTGAATAGCCGATACCTCCTTTCCGAGTCCAGTTCCACCGAGACCACCTTGAAAGGCCGCCGGTGTCAAAGCCTTCAACAGAGCGGCTCCGGTAATTCCACCCATGCATTGACTGATGATGTAGAACAAGGCTCTGATGACCGAAACGTTTCCGGTCACCAACATGCCGGCGGTGACGGCCGGATTGATATGTCCGCCGCTAATGTGACAAATCGCTTGGACAATGGTCCCGACTATTAAGCCAAAAGCCAGGGCTATTTGGGACATTTCTGGTAGGGTCCCGTCTTTCCAATCGGTACATGATCCACACGCCACGAGGACCAGTAAAGCGGTACCGATGTATTCGGCTAACATCGCTTTCCATAAGGTACTATTACTGGTTAATTCGTCGATGCCTACAACGGCTCTAAATTTCCTAACTCGACCCATTGTTTAACTTATAAAAATTGTAATTGCGAGGACACGAAGACTTGTTACTGTCTTTGACAGAGTACTTGTTACAACTAGTCAGCTAACCGGCGAACCAACTTTTATTTATATCCAACTTGCACTTTTCCCAATCCAAGTTAAACGGTGTATAAATCCCGCCCTATTTTATCCGTTTTACTATATCATTGGTCGTTGCCTAGCGACCGGAGTTGCAACTTGTTTATTATGAAAGGGGGGGGGGAGAGATAGAATTGGCGCGTAAGTTTCGGATGAAAGAACGGTAGGTTGCCAAGGTAACGGAGAAGTATCTCTTTTAGCGCGTGGAAGGCTGAGAGAGAGATTGAGTGCGCGCGCGAGATCTATGGTTTTTTTTTTTTTGGCGGGAAACCTCTCGCGGAGAGGCTGGACAGTTTTGGCGGGGAAATGAAAGGAAAGCACGTGGGGTGGCAAGTTACGTGTTTTCCCAGATTTTTTTTTTTTTACTTTATCTTCGGATTTAATATAATATTTTTTTTCTTTTTGAAATTTAATAGCTCTCGTATTTTAAAGATAGGCTAGTGTTTAAGAGGGATTTTCCGCCTAAAATTATTAAAATGGCTTCGAGGGATCGTGGAAAAATATTGAAAGAACTAGTTTAACAAGAGGGGGAAATTTATTTGGGGTATTTATCACCCCTCATCCCTCCTATCCCGCGTTGGCGCCAGTTTTTCAATGTAATTATTACGACGATACGGAATTCGTCATCTTTTAAAGACGATAGGATAATACGGCGTTTATAATTTTGCCAAGTTAAGATGTCGTCGTCATTGAAGCTTAATGACGGGATGTGACAAGTTAACTAACGCATGATTGACCAGGGTTTTTATTGGCGAATCTTTTGGACCGGGGGAAAAGATTATCTTTTAAATAAAATCTTGAATGAAATCCAGTTTTCGTGGTATTGAATGATGTCATAGTTTAATTATCATTTTCTTTAATTACGTCGGCTGCTAACAGTCTGCTATAGTATAAATGGTTAAAACCTCGTGGTTTAGCTCGTGTTTTGTCAAATCACGCTCCTTAAATTTAAAAACTAACTAGTTTTAAGTGAATTTGATGAGAGAGCGTAATTCCTCGGAATTGAAAGTGACAATCTTGTTAACTCGTGACAATTTCCGACTTGAGACACGAAACTCTTTTATTTTCTCTTTAATTTATTTTTATTTTATTTATTTATTTAAACTTGTCTCTCTGAAGCTTCGAAGAAACCGCTGCGACGGCGACGAGTTATTAATTTAATGGATACGAAGATGATACAAATAAAAAAAACAAATTAACTCGAATTAAATTAGATCACTTGAAATTTAATAGAAAAAAAAAGAGCTACCTCGTGATTTTTAAAGTTAAATACTTAGCTGGCAGTTTTGCAATATTTATCTTTAAGTGGTTTATATTTTTTGGTGGGTTTTCTTAATCTTCTTTGCATTTACGCGAATTTGGCAAAAATCGAAAGCAAATTTAGTTTTTATTTTGGAAATATTTTTGAGTTTATCTAAATCAATATATCTTGAAATGAAGTTAAGAATATATTAAAGGCTGGGCCAACCACGCTAAAAGCCCAAAACCACCACGTTTGCCAGTAAATATTGAATATTCGAGAAATTCTTATGGGAAATTAATATTTGCGGCCTTCCAAGCTACTTAAAGAGTATATATAAAGTCATCGTGTATTTTTCCACGATTTTTATTTTCAAATTAAATTTTTATTTCAACAACAAAAACAACATATCTGATAAACGGAATAAATACTGCAAATTGAGATATGTTTACAAAGTACTAGGTCAAATTATTGGTGTTATGACCTTCACATTATTTTTTTTTCTCCTATATTTTCCTATAAAAACACATGATTTTTTCTCCTATAAAATCCTATAATTCCAAAAAAAAAACATTCCTATTTTTCCAATATAAGGAATTTAAATTTTTGGCCGCGGGCTCACTGCCTTTCAAAGGTTTGGTTCTTTGACCTTGTATAAACAAATACATTGGCGAGTTATTTCGGTGACGGTCACCAACGCGTACAAAAATGACCATTATAAATAAATGAGAGGGATGCCATTGTTTTACATTGAAAGATCCATTAGGCGGGGAGGTCCCTATGGGGATCTTAAACGTTTTCTTTGTTCACGCTTGGATTCTTGCCTTCGCTAAACCGGCGGCCGCAAAATTGACAGCGTGGGTGTCTATTATATTCGTATTATAGTCTCTTAATGGACCCTCGACGGTTTTTCCTTGGGTATGCTTTTAACATATTCATAGGCGCGTAAACATAAGTGACCTCCTCCGTATGTTAAAATGTTACCATAAAAATGACCTCCTAGAATTAATGTAGATACATTTAGCTGATATTGGAGATATCTGACGCATTCCTTACTTGCTCGCCGAGTACCGAATTGTTCGCGTGTATTCGCCGACGAATAGTTGCTAATTTGGTACTTGTCTTTAGAGTAACCATATACAGGGTGTTTCTGATAAGTCTGCATGCATAAATTAATTAATGGGAATGTTCTTTGGGTGTATGCACGATTTTTGAGTCGAAAATGTAACTTCTATCTCCATTTTGTAAATTGCCCTAAGGGGTTAGCTACTGTTTTCGAGTTATGATTTTAAGAGTGTTTTAGGGATGACCCCTTAATTAATTAAATTAGAAATCATTGTCTTAATCAGTTTCTTAATTAAATTTAAGGGGTCATCCGTAAAATACTCCTCAAATCTTAACTCGAAAACAGTGTCTCTTAGGACAAACAAAATGGAATCGTAGAAGTTACTACATTATCGACTCAAAATCGTGCATGCACACAAAGAACATCCCCCTTAATTAATTTATGCATGCAGACTTATCATGGTATTTTCATAGCATAAATAATTCAATGGATACTAGAAGGGGTAGTGTAAAGTTTTAGTTTAAAGGGATACTGAAAGGAGGGAGGATTTATTTGGCTTAATTAGTTTTTAACCTAATTGATCCTAATTGTAATGCGCGTGCTTTAAAAGTTAAACGTAGAACTTTGTTGTCAATGTGGGTGTCGTTTCGAGGTTCCTTAATTACTTTAGCCTAACCGTGTCCTCCCTAAGCCTAACACGGCCCTCTTTTTCTTTAACTAATTAATTTAGTTGACGCCTATGGCATTTCCTAAACAACTTTACTCTTTTCCTTTCAAATCATAACAGTAAAATCGTTAATACAATTTAATCTTCAAGCTGGTGGTGTTTTAACCACTGCCGTTTCGTTAATTATATTACGTGTAATTTAATAGTTACCTTATCTCGTAGACTAAATATCGTGCAACGTTAACTATATCATAAGTTTATAAGTGATATGTTCCATAAGTATGACAATACCTATACTTCGTAATGCTATCTATAGACTTACAGCTCGAGCTGGTTCGAGAACGAGGCCAGAATAGAGATATCTCAGTTGTGACGTCAGTGCCTATGTTAAACGTATCAGGCTTAGCTTTACCAATGGGCGACCATGTTTGGTACCGCTTTGGTTCTATGGGCAAATAGCCTGGGTGACGTCACAATAATTAAGGATTCTGAGATAGCTTTATTGACTATACACTCGGTTTTGCAGTCCATCTTCCTATTTAGTCTGTTCTAAGCCAGGCTTTGACGGCGCCTTACCAGGCGTCGCTTTACCGGAATCTATGGCCTAGCTACTTCACTTCATGACAAGCTCCAGTTTGTAACCAGTGACAAACTTATCATGGAACATATCTTATGAACTTGTGACTATACCCCAATTCTCAATGGATAATTTTAACCAATAAGAAACGTTTTAACTATTAGATATGTCATTGACACGGGAAATTAAACATTATCTACGGAGGTATTTTTAACGGTTAATCTTTATTTAAAAATTGTCTAACGTTAGAAGAAAATTTGTCGCGAACCACTGATTTTGTCGCCTCATTATAAAAGAAATAGTCACATTTTAAAATTAGACAAAGACACGAGGACCTTTTTTTTCGAACCTTTTTCATTTATTTATTTTTTTGGTCAAACTTGGTGACATTGAACAACTTCCTTTACTTTTAGACAGATTTAAGTTTTGAACATGAGTAATGTGGTAATATAATACACGAAGTATTGTGATGCAAATTGAGGTTAGTTCCCAGAATTCATTGGAAACACACGTTTAAAGGGAGAGTGAAAAGGAAAATCAAGTGATTTTTTTTTAATTATCGATTCTTCTACTAATTATAGTATGTATTCTTCTGTGAACTAAAGGGGCTAGAAAAATGCCCTCCTCCTTTCTTAACTTTAACCGCGCTGCAGTGTTGCCAGTAATATGTAATTAGAGCATCGCTGCAAGTTTGGAATTGAATGATCACTGAATCGAACAGAGAACTACAAGCTTTTCATACTGTGACAAATAGCACTCCCAAATGACTGTCAACACTTGTCCGCGTACTATCTATTAACGTATTTAATTTTTGTGTCGCACTTATTATTAACGTATTTAATTTTTGTGTCGCACTTATTCTTGTTATATTACTTATAGAATTTTAAGATGTTTCAATGTTTGCGACGGTGAAGGACTCGCGACAATTTTAAAAGCGGACAAACCCTGAAATATTTGAATAATTAAAAACATACTTTAAGCGTGATCTAATGATTATTTAAGTACCCTTATAATTAGGAACCTTTTTATAAATTCCAAATGAGCGGGGAAATCTCGACTTGTTATTCTATTGTATATACGTATCAAATAGCGTGTCAAACTTTCTGTTAAAAATATAGTTTTTTTAACACTTTTTTGTTAAAAGCGGCTGAATTTAATTGAAGACCGGAAAACACTTTGGGGAAATTCGAGGAGATATTCACTCCTTTCTTTAAACACCAATCAGTTAACGGTTTACGTTATAGAAGAAGTATATAATACTTCTGTTCGAGAGAAGTGTACTTACCACAAAGCGGCGTGGTAATTGTAACACGATTCTTCCCAACATCATTTTACATTTGGAGTGTTCAAGGTTACTAAACCGAATCACATACGCCATGTAAATAGTTCCCTCATCATTACTCTATCAGCGCTGCTTATTTGATTTCCAATTAGGCGCATGGGCTTGTTGATTAATTTTTGTCCCACGTCAAGACAATCAAGGTTTGTGGGTTGATTGCTGAGGATTTAGTAAATACCAAACAGTTATAGAATTCACCCTAGCGATGCCCATCTGAATTAAGTTTGATGAGCGGGAGAGTTCTCAAACAAAAAGGGTGAGGTAGCCAGGGAAGAATCATGTTACATAACTAAAGTATTAAGAGAATACAGAGTGTCATCCTTCTTCTATTATCCCCTTCTGATTATAGTAATTCTGACTCAACCAACCGATTAAGCTCAGTGAATCGCCTCTCGGCGAAACTAGAAACAATCCATATTTTAATCCTTCTTGTTAATTCCGAGTGGCATCCTTGAGCCCTTGAGACTGAAATTTTTTTGGGATCTTGCTAAATTTGCTCGCAACAAACAGTATCGAATTTCACTCCAGAATATTTTTTTTTATTTTCGAGTCGAATCTATGAAAACTCTTTCATAGTAATTAATTTGAAATAAATTTTTTCCCAAAAGAAGGTTTGCACTTGATTTTTTTTTTACAAAGTGGCTTGTCAAAAAAAGGCAGCATTCTGTATTTTAAACAACGTATTCTCGAACCAACCACACTTAAAAAGTAAGTTGAATGTTGTTATTAAAATTCAAGGTTTCTCGATTATTTTGTTTTTAGTTTAATCGCGTAATTTATAATGACCTTCGAAATGTCTATTTTAGAATAATTCTTTTAGAATATATTAGAATTATGTTATATTAATGATGATTTGATATTATTCAAGTTTTAAATTAGCTTGGTAATAATTGACAAAAAAGAAGGGGCTCGCTCAAATTCATGTGGATTATTTTGAGATGCTAAAAATTCATCGTATTATAAGTTTATATGTTCCATAAGTTTGTCACTGGTTACAAACTGGAGCTTGTCTTGAAGTGACGTAGGTCATAGATTAAAGGTAAAGCGACGCCTGGTGAGGCACTACTGTCAAAGGCTCAGTGTAGACTAAATAGGAAGATGGAAGCAAAACTAACCCGAGTGTAGTCAATTCTCGAACTATCACGAGCTGTCTCTCTCTAGCATTACGAAGTATAGGAAGTGTCATACTTATGGAAGATATCTTATGAACTTATGATCGTATTAACTTAAATCCTTGTAGATACATACAATATTTAAATAAATTTTAAATATAAGATTTATTATTCAAGGATAACGCAGAACGTAACAATAATCGTAAAAATTAACCTTAGTTTTCAGCGACCCAAATATTTTATAGAGGTATTAAAAATAAAAAAAACACTAATATAAACTCCCAAGAACCAAAAATAAAGAACAAACTTCGCCTATTTCTTGAGTAATCTTTAGATTTATAAAAAAGGAAATTACAAAGTTTCCAAGAAATCGTAGTTAAAGCAAAGGAACCCGCACCCATTAATATTTTATACGAAACGAAACTTTTTCTTTTGAAAAAGTTTAGTCGTTCATCAGACCAATACTCCTTCCTATATCTCTTTCAGAGAAAGAATGGGTCTGAAATGGATCGATTTATGATTCAAAGACTTCTCTTTTCGTATCTCTTCTTTGTTTGTACGAAGTGTGGATACGTTTTCCATTACGTAATCGATGAAGTTTTGCTGGGAAAGGAACTTGATCATTGCAAAGTACCATGAATTGATTCACTAACATGAATAACGTCCACCGTCCAAAGACGATAGTAGGAGCTATTTTTTCGCGCCACTGTTGTGACGTAAATTTTATAACCAGTAAGAAGTAACCCTTGGTATTTGGGCGTGTCTTTCGGTTTCTCATAGGATAGGAGACGACATAGCCCGCTCGAATCTAGACCGTTGGCAACCCTCAGTATCGGGACGTACAATGGGGTTGATACATTGCCGTATCTGCGCACTCTCGTGTTATACTAAATGACTACAGCGCAGGCGCCAAAAAGCGAGGTGGTAGGCAAAGTTATACCCCGTGTCTTTCAATTTTAGTTATATCCTTTAGCGCAGCATAGGGACTTGGCAATTCGGGCTTAACTCCGCCCCCAGCGCCATTATGGTGTGTTTTTTTACAGAATGAAAGCTATATAAGCCCCCCCCCTCCTGGTGTGTTTTTAGCACTAGTGGAAGGTAGCGTGACGTTGCATGACGTAGTACTGCCTATTAGAGTCGGCTATGCTAACACAAATAGGCTCATCCTATCGCCTAGTACGAGGCAACCTAAGGTAAGCCTGTTAATTATTCATGTCAGTGAATAAATTCATGGTACGCTCAGTGACTAACCTTTACCGATAACGCTGGGTTCAATTCTTCCATGGTATATCGTTTTAATGGTTTTTAGATAAGCAACATGGGGTAGACACAGAAACTTTAATAAGCAACTTTGATAATAGTTTGACTACAGTTATTACGTAACTACAAAAAACTAATTTCCTCTTCTAAAAGGTTACGCAGCAGCATAAGTTCATAAGATATATGTTCCATAAGTTTGTCACTGGTTACAAACTGGAGCTTGTCATGAAGCGACGGAACTCATAGTTTCGAGGTGTTGTCAAAGTCTTAGTACAGACTAAATAGGAAGATGGACTGCAAAACCGAGTGTAGTCTATTCTCGCGTCGTTCTCGAAATTGCTCTCAGTCTCTACCCTCTAACATTACAAAGTATATGTAGTGTCATACTTATGAAACATATCTTATAAACTTATGATAATAGTGAAAGAAATTTTAGTGTTTGAGGATAGGACTGTTCACGAGCCGAGCTGAGCGAGCTTTTTAAAAGCTCGGCTCGGCTCGAGTCAAAAAAACGGCGGCTCGGCTCGACTCGAGCCGAGCTGGGTCTTGGCTCGGCTCTAGCTCGGCTCGGCTCGAAAATGATCGAGCCGAGCCGAGCTGGCTCGATTAATATATACATGTTTAAAAAAATTGCTTCTACGAACGTCAACCTTGAGAACGACTATAAATGCCATCCCATGTTTAGAAATGTAGTGGTTCAATAAAACCCGCTCTTAAAAATATGCTCAAGGTCAGAGACGAGAGATTTTTCCCACGCTTTATTTCATGTAAAAATACAACGGAACGCTATTGGTGGAGAGAATAAAGACTAAAAGGAAAGCACTATATCAGTGACTAAGCTCGCGAGCCGGCTCGCGAGTCGTAGTGGCTCGATGCCTGTCGGCTCGGCTCGGCTCGGCTCGACCATAAAAAAGCTCGCTCGTTAATTAATCGAGCCGCAAAAGTGGCGGCTCGGCTCGGCTCGAACTCGGCTCGCTCGTCACGAGCCCGAGCTGGCTCGAGCTCGTGAACAGTCCTATTTGAGGAGCTGCTCCTGGATATTTGAAATATGTTTCAGTACATTTCTATAGAATCAAGTTTCAATTAAATTGATCGTAACTTAAATTGATCGTAACTTCTGTTCTAATGTACTTGTACCGTTTGAAAGAGAACATTCCATCGCTTAAAGTATCGTTAAGTTCGCGTCGCAAGTATCTATTGAAGTCATGCAGAGTCTAAGTAATTTTTACACTTCGCGCTCGGGGTAATTATATTTATAATTTTTTTAGGGAATTCCTGGTGGGCCAAAATTAATGGCATTTTGACGAGCAACTCTCGAAAGTCTTGATTACAAAAACTAGATAATATCAAGATCTGAGAGAGGCAAGTACCAACCCGAATTACTTTGAGCAAACTTCTTGTTAATTTGACGAAGTCTGTATGAAACTAATTAGCATAATAAGGGACGTCTCGGCGAGATATCTATGATTTGGGTAATTTTTCTTTCACGCTCCGTGGGTAACTTGTAAGAATACCTAGCTAGCTTTTGTAACGCGTTTCAAATATTTCAATTTCCTGCGCAAGCGAATTCGAATAAATAATTACCGTATTAATTGTTATTTGCCCCATAGAGTTTTATACAGTCAAAGTTATAGGGGTGCTATTATTCTATAATAGGTATAACTTGGCTTTTTGGCATGAATTTGGTGGTCTTCTCACACGAATATTATAATACAAAGACGGTACTGAATATGGAATTTTTATTATGGTACTTAATTTGAGATGAAATAGAGAGCTTTCAGTTGGATGAGTCTCGTGACATAATTTACGATGTCATATTGGTGGGTTTAAAACAGGAATGAAGCTGAGATCACCCAATATGGCTACCAGAACAGCGGTAAGACTTGGAAGGGTGTGACGTATCATCTGAAAGCTCTCTATTCTTTGTACCCTTGGATAACGCCGTTAGCACAGTTTAGCAGACGGAAATCTGACCCCTCATTGAAAGATACGTTCCATAAGTTATGACACTACGTATGCTAGAGACTTACAGCTCGAGCTAGTTCGAGAACGACGCCAGAATTGACTACACGTGGTTTTGCAGTCCATCTTAATAATCTATACTAAGCGTCGCTTTACCTCGACTCTATGACCTACGTCACTTCATGAGAAGCTAGTTCAGTTTGTAACTAGTGACAAATTGATGGCCAACATATCTTATAAACTTATGCTATTAGTTAACCTGTTCCTATGTCCAGCCTGCACAAGCGAACTTCCTAACCAGTGGGGGAAAAAGATTCCCCACGTGTGGTTTCAATATTTCCCCGCCATTATGAAATAATTGCGCGACGATATCATGTTTAAAAATTCCGGGTAAAAATGACGTCTTCTCATTAAAGCGAATAGTTGTTCTTAAAAAGATAAGAATTAAGTGATCACGATTTAGATTTAGTAAATTTCGTTATTCGTGTCACGTAGTAGTTGGAGACGGGCGTAGAGAATGTAACCACCAACTACGTACATGTCATTCATTGAAAGTAAGCCCGGCCCGCAGTGGGAAATATTCTTAAACGTTCTGGCTATTACGCAAGTGGTGCTGGGATAAACCTGATTGATTCTTTAAAACAAAAACCCTATCGACTTCCAACAACGAGTACAAGAGGGAAATGAAGTGACAGGTACTGGTTAACGCCACGCAAAAAATACTGTATTTACCTGGAATTACAAAGAGAATCATTTCAAATTATAATTCAAGGTAAGGCTACGTCAGTTTTAAAAAAGTCGTGACGTCATACGTAGGTGTAGTCTATATTAGCAAAAGTGTATAGATATAGAAACAAAAAGTACACTTCATTAACAATTCCCTGCATTTGGCTGTAGACGACATGTAAACTGAGAAGCAAACTGCCCTTCGCTCAACTGGTTACAGAAACTTACCAATCAGGGAAGGGCTTCTTGACGTCATAGGTTTACTATAGAAAGTAGTGCATGATGCTGGCGATCCATACGTTAATTTTTGGTATTAGATCTAGCATCTGCTACTCTATGAGCCTATTCACGGCTTGTTCCCTGTGCCACGGTCGCAGAAGGGGGTCAACAAACTCAACACTATTCTATGATAAAGGAGGGTTTCTCATATTACACGGCGCGAGAAAGTTTAAACGAAGTGTACTTTTCGTTTTTACTTCTATATACTTTTGATATTAGTAACGTATCTTGGAGAGCACTTAAATTTATTTGTGGCTTCGTTGCGAGCCGAACATTTAACAAAGTGCTTATTGGCACGAAATTTTGGAGGGTCATAGCTCTGGTTCTATAAGAGATACAGTGGTCGAAGTCCTTAGAGTATTTTAAAGCCCAATTTCTCTACTTTCCAATAATACTAAGTACTTGGGGTTACGACAATCTGGGTCCGAGTAATTAAGCAAAATGTTTATAAACGACCTCTCCATAGGATTAACATTTGTTTATTTACATTTCACCTTTTAACTCTGGTTATATGAAAGATACAGGGATGTCCTTTGAGTATGTTATAGTCCCATTTCTCCTCTTTCCAAGGATACTAAATTCTCGGGGTTACGACAATCTGGGTCCGAGTAATTAAGCAAAATGTTCATAAACATTCTCCCCATAGGGTTATCATGGGCTTATTTACACGACACCTTTTAAATCTGGCTCTATGAGAGATACAGGGATGTCCTTTGAGTATGTTATAGTCCCATTTCTCCTCTTTCCAAGGATACTAAATTCTCGGGGTTACGACAATCAGGGTCCGAGTAATTAAGCGAAGTGCTAATGAAGTTCGGAAATACCTTCTTTCTAATGGCACTTTCAAATATAAGTAATTAGAATCAAAAGTTATACGTAGTAGTTTAAAAACGAATCAAGGCCGAAGTTAAGTGATAAAACCCTTTTCGAGAGACTAACGGCAGTTATTACCTTGAAACTGTATTAGATTCAATGGGGGAAATAATAGTGTGTGCCAATAATAGATTGAAAAACATCCGCGTTTCCAAATCAATGTTTTGGTTCAATGATCTCTTTTAATGTTTTAAGAATTGTTATGTTTTTTTTTTCAAGAAACGATTTCAGGTTGTGTAGGAAATCCCGCGGGGTGATAAAGGTTGGCTATTCTATAAAAGAATTTCGTGGTAAATTTGGCGGGAAATTCCCTTGGTCCGTTTTTAGGGCAAATTATTTTAATTATCATAATTTTTGGGCGCCATTTTACAAATTTTGTAGTCTGGGCCAAAAAAGTGGAATAAATTGTAGATTAATAGCAACCCATTATTTTTTCCTGTTGAACATAATGCGGTTAGTTATAGGCACCTGTCATTACTTAATTATATCTTATTTAAAAATATTAAAAATTGATTTGAATAGCTAAGCCTATTGAATAGCTGGTATTTTTCCACAGGAAAATGCTTATAACCAACCACTGAATAGGATTTAATTCTAGAGTGTATTGAGGCGTTTTAAATCAATTAATTTAATGCAAATTAATTAGTTTCAAGTCATCTTTATTTACATAAATATAAGTTTTATATACAGCGTAATTAGGTGAAAATCATTAAGGTTTTTAATTGCAAATACTGCTCATTTATTGTTTTTTTTTAATGGCAAATATAATTTTTCTTAATACAATTAAATTTTATGTTGAAATTAATTAACATTTTCTTGTAAAAGCCAGCTGTTGAATGGATAGTGTCAATTATAAAATTTATTGGCGTAAAGCTGCGAGCCTATAAAATTAAAAATTAATTAGATTAAGTGATTAAATTAGTATTTAATACATTACCTTCTTGTAAGATTATCCTCTTCTTGTTTAGAGGAGGTTGCAACGGAAACTGCTCCAGTTGGAACAGAATTGGCTTGAGCTAATTGATCCATAATTTCTAAACCATTTTCCTCAGCAACTTGAGTAATTAAGGCGTCCACTTGATTCTGAGGCGTCGACGTGGTCGTAGCGCTACCCATTGCATCTTCCAAGACCTAAAGTTTAACAAATTTAGATACCAGGAAATTTTCATGCACTAATGTTATTTTTAAATTTACCGAAGATCTAACGTCCAAATCTTCAAACTGTGACTCAAATTTATCCATAACAGCGGACACTTTTTGTAAATCCATAGAATTGATAGCTTTATCTAGAGCTTTTACGACACTACCCATGTTTTTAGCCACTCCCTTCATCATAAGGGCGCTATTAACTTTGCTAGACACTGCGTCAATTTTAGAGGACATTCTTAAATAGTTTAAACTTTCGTTTTTCTTTCTAATTGCATTTTCGGCGTAGATTTTTGCCCCTTCAATGTTGCCTTGTTGAAGAGCTTTTTTAACTTTGGCTTTTTGAAGTTTCTCCTCTTTCTCCGATTTTTTTGAAAGTCTTTCTAATTGTTTTGCACTAAACTGTTTATTATTAATATTACTTTTAATTGTAACGTCTTAATTTAGATTTAAAATAATTAATGGAATATTTACCCTAAGTTGGAACATCATTTCTGTAAAGATAATCGAAATTAAATTAGATTTAAATGCGATTAAATGAAGGTTTGGGTGTCAAAATATTGTAAGCCTTGGTCATTAAAAATAGTTTTTGTTAGTTTACCTTGCATATCAGGCATTTTGGTTGATTATTTTTATTTCACCGGGGGAAAATGATATTAAAATTAAATGCCAATTAGTTTTATCAAGTTAGGAACGATTTTAACTACAATTAGGGCCAAAAATAATTAGGAAAGTAGATAAAAACTTTG
The DNA here is from genome assembly GCF_054372755.1 of Phalangium opilio. NCBI lineage: Eukaryota > Metazoa > Arthropoda > Arachnida > Opiliones > Phalangiidae > Phalangium > Phalangium opilio. The sequence goes on from NW_028324246.1 coordinate 1,733,036, forward strand.
GAAGTTCTTGCGGGCAAGACTAAAGTACAGAAAAAATCGAATGTGCCTAAGGTTGCCTAAGGTCGGAAATCACTAAAATCCCAGTCGGGCGAAACGGCGGTAGAGGAAACTTCATCCTAAACGTTATTTTTCACCAAGGGGACCGATGGGGAGTAAAATACATTTAATTATAATTAAAAATGATTAACATTTTACGAATTTAAGCTTTTCTATCATTCAAAACATCTAATTCTTTAAAAAATAACGATTTACTTTGACGGCGTTAGGACCACTTAACTCCGCCCACAATTCTGTACTTTAGTCAGCTTAGGCCCCTTTATGTTTCTTAATTATCCCGGCCTAATTCATTTAATTATTTCAATTAAAACCAATGTTATGAATTAAAAAACACCCCCTTTCACCCACTGTAACTTTACACTTTATTTCCTTAAGTAATCCTTATTAAAACCACCCCAAATCACCCTTAGGCACCCGCTGAGTATGATATACTTTGTCAACCAATAATGAAACCGGATATTTCTGGCGGGTGATTCGAAAAATTCTGTACTTTAGTCAGTCGATCAATTTCGAGTTTTTTCGCGGAAATCGAGCAAATTAATCAAAACAATCGATTTAGAACGACTAATTATCATGGAAAAAGGCTTATTCAACATCTTTTATGATTATTCCATCCAAATTTAAAATTTTCGCCCCCTTAGGCACCCTAAAAAAGACCATTTTTACAATTTAAACGCTTAAATTTTAATTATGAAAGTCTTCTAACACAATAATAATTACAAATATAATTGTAATTAAACTTATTAATGTGGTAAACCTTCATTTGAACCCTTTGGAAACCTCAAAACAACGAAATCCAAATATGATATATATTCATCTTTAATTGATACCATAAAGGCTCGAAAGATGCCGGTAGTGCATGCGAGAAATATATCTTCAACTTAACTCCGCCCACAATTCTGTACTTTAGTCAGCTTAGGCCACTTTACGTTTCTTAATTATCCCGGCCTAATTCGTTTCATTATTTGAATATAAAGAAGTAGTAATAATTAAACAAAACACCTTCTTTCACCCCCTGTAATTTACCACTTTATTCTCTCAAGTAATCCTAATTAAATCTATCCCAAACCACCCTTAGGCACCCGCTGAGTAGGATATATTTTGTCAACCAATAATGAAACCGGATATTTCTGGCGGGTGATTCGAAAAATTCTGTACTTTAGTCTGTCGATCAATTTCGAGTTTATTCCCGAAAGTCGAGCAAATTAATCAAAACAATCGATTTAGAACGAGTAATTATCAAGGAAATAGGCTTATTCAACATCTTTTATAGTTATTTAACGCCAATTTAAAATTTTCGTACCCTTAGGCACCCTAAAAAAGGCCATTATTACAATTTAAACGCTTAACTTTTAATTATCAAGGTATCCTAACACAATATAGATTACGAATATAATTGTAATTAAACTAATTAATAAGATAACCCTTTATTTCTACCCTTTGGTAACCTCAAAACAACCGAAACCAAATATGGAAATATCGGGAAATATTCGACTTTTTAATTGGTTGAAAAAATACAATAAGCTATAGTCTTCAAATATCATATCTATCACGATACTAATCTTCATTAAAACTAGTTAATTATTTTCATCTTCTTAATTGCGTTACGAAAAAAGCTCATTAGTTGTCGGACGTGAACTTAACTCCGCCCAGAATTCTGTACTTTAGTCAGCTTAGGCCTCTTTATGTTTCTTAATTATTTCGGGCTAATTCATTTAATCAATATAAACAAGTGGTATAAATTAAAAAAACACCCACTTTCACCCCCTGTAAGTTGAAGATATATTTCTCGCATGCACTACCGGCATCTTTCGAGCCTTTATGGTATCAATTAAAGATGAATATATATCATATTTGGATTTCGTTGTTTTGAGGTTTCCAAAGGGTTCAAATGAAGGTTTACCACATTAATAAGTTTAATTACAATTATATTTGTAATTATTATTGTGTTAGAAGACTTTCATAATTAAAATTTAAGCGTTTAAATTGTAAAAATGGTCTTTTTTAGGGTGCCTAAGGGGGCGAAAATTTTAAATTTGGATGGAATAATCATAAAAGATGTTGAATAAGCCTTTTTCCATGATAATTAGTCGTTCTAAATCGATTGTTTTGATTAATTTGCTCGATTTCCGCGAAAAAACTCGAAATTGATCGACTGACTAAAGTACAGAATTTTTCGAATCACCCGCCAGAAATATCCGGTTTGATTATTGGTTGACAAAATATATCATACTCAGCGGGTGCCTAAGAGTAGTTTGGGGTCGTATTAATAAGAATTAGTTGAGAAAATTAAGTGGAAATTTGAAGGGGATGAAAAGGGGTGTTTTTTAATTTATACCACTCGTTTATATTGAAGTAATTAAATGAATTAGCCCGAATTAATTAAGAAACATAAAGGGGCCTAAGCTGACTAAAGTACAGAATTGTGGGAGGAGTTAAGTTGAAGATATCTTTCTCGCATGCACTACCGGCATCTTTCGAGCCTTTATCGTATCAATTAAAGATGAATATTTGGATTTCGTTGTTTTGAGGTTTCCAAAGGGTAGAAATGAAGGTTTACCACATTAATTTGTTTAATTATAATTATATTTGTAAGATATATTGTGTAAGAAGACCTTGATAATTAAAATTTAAGCGTTTAAAGTGTAAAGATGGCCTTTTTTAGGGTGCCTAAGGGGGCGAAAATTTTAAATTAGCATGGAATAATCATAAAAGATGTTGAATAAGCCTTTTTCCATGATAATTAGTCGTTCTAAATCGATTGTTTTATTTAATTTGCTCGACTTTCGGAAATAAACTCGAAATTGATCGACAGACTAAAGTACAGAATTTTTCGAATCACCCGCCAGAAATATCCGGTTTCATTATTGGTTGACAAAGTATATCATACTCAGCGGGTGCCTAAGGGTGATTTGGGGTGGTTTTAATAAGGATTACTTAAGGAAATAAAGTGTAAAGTTACAGTGGGTGAAAGGGGGTGTTTTTTAATTCATAACATTGGTTTTAATTGAAATAATTAAATGAATTAGGCCGGGATAATTAAGAAACATAAAGGGGCCTAAGCTGACTAAAGTACAGAATTGTGGGCGGAGTTAAGTGGTCCTAACGCCGTCAAAGTAAATCGTTATTTTTTAAAGAATTAGATGTTTTGAATGATAGAAAAGCTTAAATTCGTAAAATGTTAATCATTTTTAATTATAATTAAATGTATTTTACTCCCCATCGGTCCCCTTGGTGAAAAATAACGTTTAGGATGAAGTTTCCTCTACCGCCGTTTCGCCCGACTGGGATTTTAGTGATTTCCGACCTTAGGCAACCTTAGGCACATTCGATTTTTTCTGTACTTTAGTCTTGCCCAGTTCTTGCGTAATCGTCTGTCATATTCTGACGTCATGACTGACGTGTTTCCGTTTCCGAGTTTCCGGGCCGGTTTAAAAAAAATAAGAAAGTCCGCCATTGTGGAAAATATCGCCTTAAAATTTTGATTAACAATAATTAAACTATAATTTATTTAAAATAACGTGAAATTAACCTTTTGAAATAGAAATTATCCATTTTTACCCTAAATCAAGTTTAAAATTCCAAACTAACTTAATTGTTAGGTGAAATATAATTATTTATACACTTAACTTAACTTCATATTAAGCCTTTGCTAGCACAGGAAACATCTATCTTTCGGATTTAATAAATTTTAGAGGATTTAAAACGAAAAATGAGTGATTCTAAAGAGGCTGAAGTTGAAAAAACGTCAGATGCAGTCGGAACCGTTATTTCAGTTACTGAAGAAGAGAAAGAATTAGCCGCAAATGCGTATGACGAATTTCAGGCCAAAAACTACGATTCTTGCAAAACGTTGCTTAGCAAACTGCAAACGTTTCGAGCCAGCGATCCGAAAGTGATTCATAACAAGGCCGTCTCCGATTATTTTGCCTCCAATTTCATGAAAACTGAGCAATTCCGTAAACGGCTAGCTGATGTTTGTAAACAAGCTCGAATCAGCGTGGATAAGATTGATGCTTTGGAAGATGTTGATCATTGTGTCATATTCTTTAATCAGGCTGTCATTTTATTTCATTTGCATCAATATCACGCCGCTATTTCCATTTTGGATAAATTGTTTCAATTCATAGAACCTATTGGTAAATATTATTTAGTTTTTTGAAAATTATTGTTGAAAATCTTTGTTCCGTTCAGACGAACATTTAGCTCGTAAAGTTTGTTTCTTGTTGCTGGAACTTTATTTATCCACGCATCAAGTGAGTTTTCACTTAATCATTTCGCTTACTTACTTATTTAATTAACTCTAAAATTAAATTTTATTGGGATATTAAAATGAGCTTAGCCAGAGAAAGCATTGGGTTTAGTCGCGTATGTTGAAAACATGTTATTTGGAGGCGGTAATAACAATAAACGAGATAGTGACGGTAAAACGCCAACACCTGAAAAGGACGGTAAAGAAAAAGAAACGCGTGAAAGTAGCAAGGAGAAAGAAATCTCCGATTTTAATCCTAATGAACATTACAGACCAAAATTGCAACACGTTAGTAATTAAGTTTAATACTTTAAATTTATCACAATTAATCAGGGTAATTAATTTCAGTATAAAGCTCGTTGTTACATCATGTTAAAGTCCACCAAAGCCTGCAAACGCGAAATCAAAAGTTTAATGAATTCTGGAGTGGTAATTTAGAATAATTATTAACTAACTAATTTAATAACACTATTAAATACTTAATTTAATTACGATTATCAGAGTGTTCCAGCCATATTTTTACGTAGCCAATTAGAATATTTACGTGGAAATTATAAAAAATCCTTGAAAGTTTTGAACACGGCGTTTTCGTCAACTTGCGGCAAAGATTTCAAAGATAGCGGTGATAATTTGGCCGCCATGTATTATAACAACATGGGTTGCATTCATTTTTACATGGGGAAACCCAACCTGGGTTGTTTTTACTTATCAAAAGCCGTTCAGGAACACAAAAACGCCATTAAATCAATTAGCGAAGAGAATGAAGGTTCATTTTAATAATTGTCAATTATAGAGACAGTTCTTAATTTAAAAATTTAATTCTTTTTAATTAAAGTAGATCCTTTATTGTCTCGACCATTACACGCTTTGGATATCACTTCTAGATATCAAATGTTGTACAATTTAGGGATTCAATATTTACACGCTGGTAAATATCAAATGGCTTTTGATTCTTTGGTCGAAGCCATTCAGATCTATCATTCAAATCCAAGACTGTGGCTTCGAATTGCCGAATGTTGCATTCAAAACCATAAATCCGTAAGAAATCTATATCTTAACTTTGCTAAATATGGGTTTATTTTGACCTAAAACGGGCGAAATATCTGAAATTCTCGTCAATTCTAAAGAGATTCTAAGAAAAATAATATTAGTAGTCTTAAATCGATCAAAGTCTTGTTTAGAATGTTTCTTTTTTTGAGATTGTAATGTAAAATAGGTTTGACCTTCGAGCCGCGGGCCTCCTGTTTGCCGCTCACAACCTCTCGTGGCTACTGGACGAACTCCGCAGTCACACGGATCCGCCCACGCTCCTTGCCCACTTGCCACGCCCCTACACTGTACACGCTAACTGGCTCCCTCGCCCGCGTGCGGCCTATCCCCCGGCCGAACTCGCGCACCGCTTCGATGAACAGTTCAGCGCCCTCTCCCCGGACCACTTTGTCCTCTTCACGGACGGCTCGCTCGACCCTGGAGCCGCCGCGTCCGGCGGCGCGGTCCTTCCTCCAGCGCCCCTCCCTCCCGTCACGTTTACGGTTCGCCCCGGCCACAGTATCTGTCGCGTCGAGCTCTTCGCCATCTGCCAGGCAGTGGAGCTGGGTCTCCGGTCCAGCTCCCTCCCTCTCCTCATCTGTTCGGACTCCCAGTCCGCCCTCGCGCTCCTGGCCACCTCCCGTGCTCTGGACCCCTTGGTCCTCGATCTCATCGGCCTCCTGACTCGCGCTCGGCGCACAGTCCGCTTCCTTTGGACCCCCAGTCATGTGGGCATCCCAGGCAACGAACGCGCCGACCGACTTGCCCTTCAGACTCTCGCCGCCAGGCCTCCGGCAATTACGGCCTCGTTTCCCTACTCCGCGTCGGAAGTCAACCTCGTCCTTCGGGCCGCCGCACTCCGCTCCTGGGCGTCGACTTGGTCCGCGGATCCAGGTGGCCGACTCCTTTACGGTCACCGCCCGGCTCCTGGGCGCCGTGCGGTCCACCCCATGCGCCTTGGTCGACACGGGGAAACCCTGCTTGCCCGCCTTCACTGTGACCGCGTCCCCACTCCGGCGGTGCTCCACCGTTTCGGCCTAGTGGCTGACGCTCTCTGTCCCACTTGCGGGACCCTGGCTGACGCTGCCCACCTCCTGTTGGCCTGCCCGCATACGCATTTGTCGACCGAACCGGTCCGCTCCCTACTCCGTTCGTTGGCCCGCCCGGTCACCCTTGACGGACTCCTCTCGTTAACCGCTGCTGGCCACGTCACCGCGATACGCGTCACTTGTGCGGCGCTCGTCTCGCTGGGCATCGATCGTGCCCGCTGAGACGCTTCAGGCGCCTCCCAACATACTCTTCCTGGTGCTCAAGGCCTCGCGGCCAAGCACTAGTGGTCGAAGGAGGAAAAAAAAAAAAAAAAAAAAAAAAAAATAGGTTTGACCTTGAGAATTCCCGCGCAAATATATTCGCTATGGCTGATTGGTTAAAAAGGGTGCCCCTCCCTCCTAAACCCTCCCCCCCCACCCGGCGAAAGAATGTCTGTGATTGGTTAATAAATTAGACCTATCTCTGATTGGTCAAAAATGGGTGGTCCCCCGTGGTATCCTAAGCAAAACAAACAATTGTGATTGGTTTATAAATTAGACCTATCTTTGATTGGTCAAAAGTGGTAATCGCCGCGAATCCTAGGCATAATTAATAATTGTGATTGGTTTATAAATTATACCTATCTTTGATTGGTCAAAAGTGGTAATCCCGGGCAAAATCAACTACTCTGATTGGTTAATAAATATTTATAATACATTAGTTATTTATTATTTAAAATTAAATAAAACTAATTCATTAAATAGGATAATTCATTGGACTTCCATCTAAAAGATCGTAGAAAAGATATGGTTCAAGGGGTGTTAGGAACTGGAATTCATAGAAAAATCATTTTAACGCCGTGTTTATCAAACCACGATCGAATCGCGTAATTATATATAAATATTCAACTGTAATTAAATTAATATAATATAATTAAAATGCGAAATTGAATAGAGATGAGGTCGAAATATCAGCGGCCATGCCGGCTTTAACCCTTCAATTTGCGTCACTATGTTTAACAAACGCGCTGATATTACTTCCTGACGAAACCAGCCCTCAAACCAGTTCAGCTTCGACTGAGGAAATGGAGGCTGGCAGCCAACCAGAATCTATTTTATTATTAGCGGTACCACCCGCTAATTCCCTGCAAAAATCCGAAGCAGCCAGTCTTAGGTAATTAATAGAATAATTATTAATTTAAATAATTCTTAATTCCTTGACAATTATATATTTTTTTTTTTTCTGTAGAAATTCCGTTCTTGTTTGTTCGTCTTACGTTTCTCTGTGTTTGGGAGATATTGTCATGGCTTTAAAACACGCGGAAACCTTATTAACTCAGCCAAGATTATGCGGAGCTCATAGGTTTTACACTCTTAATCTTAATTAATTTAATTTAATTTAATTAACAGTATATAATTTTGTAGATTTTTGGCTCATTTGTACGCTGCTGAATCTCTGGTTCTTTTGGATCGAATTGGAGACGCCATTCAACATTTGAATTGCGATTTCTTGAAGGATGTTAGTTTATCGTTGCCACCATTATCAAATGATGAAAATAAAATGTCCGCTGATAAAAGTGACGAAAACACAAAACCAAATTTACTTGGAAAAGGTATGAGTTGGTTTTTAACTTTTTATTACAAGGATGAGGGGGGGGGGATGTGTAATCTGAGAGAAATCGGCACGCCAACTCAAACTATGGAATGGCGGGCGGTCTTCCTGATTCATCTGAAGTAGAGCGCCCGCCATATTTCCTCCCCAATTTCTAGCGTCCCACTAGACCTGAGTCATTCCACTGATATTAAGCCCTTCAATTACCCCTAAAATGGCTGATATTAAGGCCTTCAATTACCCCTAAAATGGCTGATATTAAGGCCTTCAATTACCCCCAAAATGGCTGATATTAAGGCCTTCAATTACCCCCAAAATGGCTGATATTAAGCCCTTCAATTACCCCCAAAATGGCTGATATTAAGCCCTTAAATTACCCCCAAAATGGCTGATATTAAGCCCTTAAATTACCCCCAAAATGGCTGATATTAAGGCCTTCAATTACCCCCAAAATGGCTGATATTAAGCCCTTCAATTACCCCCAAAATGGCTGATATTAAGGCCTTAAATTACCCCCAAAATGGCTGATATTAAGCCCTTCAATTACCCCCAAAATGGCTGATATTAAGGCCTTCAATTACCCCCCAAAAATAACTTTAGTTTATTCTTTTTTCAAAATTTAATCCTGGAAACCATTTTCCACATTAGTTTGGTACCCCACTTCGGTTTCAACAGCCAAAGTGGTCCTTCAATACAATTTAGCGGTCGCTTACACTCTGAGAGGCGAATTGGAGAAAGCCAGCGAACTTTTGAAACTGGTGGGTAATTCCAAAGGCCCCAATACTGATATCCCAGCTCAGGTCATTATGTTGGCTATTTATATCCAATTACATCAGGGACACGCTGATCTGGCTAAATCTATTATCAGGCAACATTTACCTCAATATAAACATCCTATTGTTAACCGGTAAAATGTTAAAAACATTAATATCATGATTACTAATAATTAAAGAGTAAAATATTGCATCTCAGTGACTTTCCTTTTAATTACTCATATATTTACAAATATCTTTTAACAATTAGGCAATTAAGCTCAACAGATTTTTAGCTGTAATAAAACAAATGTTGGAGATAGTGAAATTTTTAATTTAAACAAATTAATTAACATTAGCAAAGAAATTAATAATATTAAATTATTTTAATTAAGGCGCAGTTACGTGAAATATAATTTATAGTAATATATATATTTTCTTTGCGCTATAGTTTTGGTGGTTAAATATATTTAATTTTTTTTTTGGCTTTAAATGGATTAAATAATTTAAATCTACATGGAATCAGGATTTAAATCATTTCCAAAGGCTCCTTCACCAACTCTAATATTTGGATTTTGTTTTGGATCCAAAAGAGGGTCGTAATTGGAGCCTCCGCGTCCCAATCGAACAAAAATTAAAATCAGGGTGCAAATTCCTAAGAATATTAGGATCGTTAGGATAAACCATCGTTTATAAATTAATCTGGGATCATTAAATCTATTTCTTCTTAAGGGGGCGCGCGATTTAAACCAACGCGAAAACATTTCAATGGGAGATTTTCGTTTGTATTTGTTTTCATCATGATCCTCATAACCACCGCCTACTCTTTGTAAACCATTACTAGCGCCTTCAATTAATTTAGAACGAGACGTAAAGGCCGAAGTTGGAGCGTAATTGTTAAAAGACGAATTACTAGGTAGAAAATCAACTCTATCTTGAATTAAACGCGTTTGACTCGTGGAAGAAGGAGAATAATTGTCCATCATGCTACTTTTCCCCATATTTATCGTAGAAACTTCTTTAATTTCCTCTTTTGGTGTTGAAGTTAACATCTGCTGGTTAGAGGGGATGTCAACGGAGGTTGAGGTTGTAGTAGCGTTATCATCGATAATACTTGATTGGGAGAGACCCAAACCCATTCTGGCCCAATTGGAGCGGTTTAAAGTTTGACGTAAAGCGTCTGCTACTGGAGAAACTAGATTAGGCGCGGGGAAAAGGCCCACTTGACAACTGGGGCAGGAATAACCAGCCGGAGCTGTTTGGGGTGGTAATTGCTTGGCATATTGGTCAAAACATGACCAATGGAAAACGTCATAGCATAATAATCTAATACAATCTTGGGATGATAGATCTTGCTTGCAAAGTTGACAAATTGGTTCGTAATCGCTGTCTTGCAACCATTTTAAATAGGATTGTATGATGCATTTAGGATGATTTGAGACTAAACAATGTTCGCAAACGTTTACTCTGTGCTCAAAACAGAACTGATTTGTAACTCGTTTTTTGGGGCATTTACAAAGACCCATTTTAAATTTATCGTCTGATTTCACGTGTCAAATTGTATTTTAAATAATGTTTATAGTATTTTTGGTCCAATTCCGTTTAGGTACACCCAAAAAGTCTGGAAAAGGGGTTTAGAAGGCTAAGCCTAACGCCCAGTTTTAGTTATATCCTAGTTTCAGCGTAAACTAAGTTAAATTTAAACGCCACCAAGGTTCTAAAATAATGAAAAATTAATAATTATTGAATTATTATTGTTTAAATAGATTTATACATTACTTAAACAAATTTAACTGCTTACATTTACCATTTGACAACATGTCACTTCGAATGCGTCATCACTTCTCTATCATTTGACCCCGGGTAAAATCAGGGTCACCGCGCATGCCTGACTTTATCTTCTATAGGCTATTTCGTGGAAGAGTTTGAGCCGTTTCGCTTGCTGGCTTAGTAATGCTACTAATAGCGACGAGTAGACTAGAAGCTCGGAGTAAATATCGAAAATGTCTATCAAATTTTGGAAGTAAATTTGCAAAACGTAGAGAAAGGCAGTGAGGCCCTGGTAGGGTGTGTGAGGCGTAATTTTGGGCGCGATGTAAATTAATTAATTTCGTGTAAGAGGTAATTATAACAAACTCTAAAGTAATAAAAATGCAACGAAACTCTTTACGAAATATGCTGAAACACAAGTACGACCTTCTTCAACGACCTCAAATATGGAAACTCAGGTAAAAATTGATATGTAAATTTTAAGTTTCGCATGCGCATTAAGCCTTGGCGAGGAACTTACAAAGTGAGCGATTTAAGACATTAAGCCAGTTTCTGGTCGCGAGAAAGATTATTAAACTGCCCTTCTCCCCTCGAAAACGTAATCCACTACTCTCCATTGTTGAAATTCCGTCGTAAAACCACAATAATATATGATAAGTGAAACGTTGAAAACCGACGACAAAACTTATATAATGGCCGCCGTATGTGATGGGTTTTTTAAGTCAGCCCGTAAAAAGAACCGTGAAATGTTGAACTACTACGACTTTGACTAAAAGTCCCTTCGTTTCCCGAATGAGTACCCGCTATTTTTTCAAATTAAGATCCGATCCATAAAGTACAAATAATTAACTAAGGGAATAAACAAGATGGCCGCGTCATTCTCAGGGTCACGCGTGGAAGCGGCGTTCGTTTGCCCCTTGTGCCTGGATCGTAACGAGGATCCAAAGGTCTTGCCCTGTTTGCATTCGTTTTGCAAACGCTGTCTGGATCGAATTGGCTATAATGATAAAATCAGCAACGATTCGCTTTCCTCTCCGCCCCTTTGCAAATTTCGTTGCCCTACTTGTGGCCATGACCCTAATCAATCGGATGAAAGTAGTTTTGATAGCCTGTCATCCAGTTTTTTCATCCACAACATATTAAGCGTAGTTAAAGAAGACTACGATTACGAAAACGGTCTAGAAGCGATATGCCGTGATGGAATCATTTGTCGTTCTTGCGATGAGGGTAATAATGCAGTTGGCCGATGTAGAGATTGCAACGAGATTCTGTGTGATAATTGCGTCCGAGCTCATCAAAGAGTTCGACTAACGAAGGAGCATTGTATCATTCGTTTCGCCAATGAATCTACTGGTAAACAAATCGCGGCCGTTTCGGCTAGCTTCCCCCAACTGTCAGGCAGACCGCCCAGTTTTTGCGACGCGCACAAAAGCGAAGTTTTGCGTTTATTTTGCGATACATGCAACGAAGCTTTATGCCGAGAATGCACCATTAAAGAACATCGGGGACATAGCTTCATCTACCTCCAAGACGCGGTACAAAATTCCAAGTCAATCACTATGAAGCTATTGGCGGACGCCAAAACGGGTATCAGGGCCATCGAAGAGAGTATTGAAATAACTCAACGCATGGCCGAAAGAATCGAAGTCCGAGCCCAGGCAGTCGCGACAGAAGTCCGCGGAATTGTACGAAGACACATGTCCGTTCTGGAAGAACGCGAAAGAGAATTACTCCGACGCGTCGAGAAGATAAGATTGGTCAAGGGACGGTCTCTACATCGTCAGGTTGAAGATTTACAGTTGGCCTTGGTTAAAATGTCGCAAATGGTCGATTTTATCCAACAAGTCTTGGACTCGGGAACGGACATCGATATTCTCCAAGCCAAGGACAAGGCCGTGGCGCAGATGCACGAGTTGCGACAATACCGGAACCATTTACAACCTCACGAAGACGATAACATCCTATTCACCCCTCCAGACAGCGCCCTGTTGGGGGCCATTAGTGCTTTGGGATTTATAAGTAGCGGAGGCTTCGGGTCAAACTCCGTGGCGGCTGGAGAGGGCTTAAAACGCGCCCTGAAAGGACGCCTGTCTACTTTCACGGTTCATTCGAAAGATCACTTGGGAGACCCTCGACTGGTGGGAGGCGACGCGGTCCACGCTGTGATCTTGAGCCCGGACGGCGCCGCGCATCGCGCCGACGTCGTCGACCGTCAAAACGGCACCTACCTCGTGACGTACCGACCTCAAACGGAAGGGCAACACGTCATATCGGTCACCATGCGTGGTACTCACGTACAGAACAGTCCTTTCACCGTCGTTGTCAGGTCCGGGCGGAACTACATCTCGTTGGGACAAATGTTGTACTCATTCGGGACAGAGGGCGATTCGGAAGGTCAACTGTGTCGGCCTTGGGGCGTTTGTACTGATAAAGACGGACATATCATCGTCGCCGACCGCAGCAACAATCGAGTTCAGATCTTTAACCCTGATGGATCCTTTAAAAGCAAGTTTGGCTCTCCCGGTACGCGTCCCGGACAATTTGATCGTCCGGCGGGAGTGGCCATCGACTCGCAGGGCAGAATCATCGTGGCGGATAAGGACAATCATCGGATTCAGATCTTCACCTTTGATGGCAATTTTCTTCTTAAATTCGGGGAGAAGGGAAGCAAGAACGGTCAGTTTAACTATCCTTGGGACGTGGCCGTCAACGCCGAAGGACAAATCCTCATCTCGGACACGCGCAATCACCGCATCCAATTGTTTCAACCCGACGGAACGTTCGTCAACAAGTACGGCTTCGAAGGAGCCCTTTGGAAACACTTTGACTCGCCCCGCGGTGTCGCTTTTAACCCCGAAGGTCACATGGTCGTGACGGATTTCAACAACCATCGCATCCTGGTCATCCAACCCGATTTTCAGTCGGCCAGATTTTTGGGTAACGAGGGCTCTAGTAACGGGCAGTTTTTAAGACCCCAAGGCGTCGCCGTTGACCAAGAAGGTCATATTATCGTGGCGGATTCGAGAAACCATCGCATTCAAGTGTTCCAACCTAACGGAACCTTTCTTTGTAAGTTTGGAGGGCCCGGAAGTGGTCCCGGTCAAATGGATCGACCATCGGGGGTCTGCGTATCACCCGATGGGCTAATCATTGTCGTCGATTTTGGTAACAATAGAATTCAAGTCTTTTGAAAAATAATGGGCGTAACTGCGGTGAAACCCATTTCGAGCGGGCGAAAATCGAAATTCACAACAAATTCAAAAATAATACTTTATTTAAGTTAATTTAACCTTGATTAGTTATTTAATTACAATCTTTTAAATTATATCGGTTTGGTAACGACGATGCGAATGGATTTAGACGAAATTAAACGAACCGAGGCTTAGCTTGGGAAGAAAAATAATCAAAGTATATCTTTATAAACGGGTTTTACCGTATTAATTATTACAGATTGACAAAGTTTAGTTAATTTTTGAAGAGAATTTTAACGGAATAATTTGCCGTCGTTAATGGCTACATGGCTGCATAAATATCATGTAGTCGCACCCTCAAACACAAACACCAAGTACTTTTATTTCGTTTCGGGTTAAACGATATTACTTATTATTTAATTATTATAGTTAATGCCAATTTTACGCGCGAGACCAATTATATTTAGACTTTTTTCAATACGGGTATTTTCAAAGAAGCTCAAAATTTAAAGAAAGAAAAGATTGACAAAAGGCTTAAACCTCCCCCCCCCCTTTACCTCCACTCTCCTAGGCGTCATTTACCACGGTAATACCGGTAAAATATCTCATGGTAAATCACTGAATCAAGAAAACGGGTATTTTTTCAGTTTACAAACAAAACCTTTTACCAATACAAATATTGGTAAAAATAAAAAGAAAAATTTATTTTTCAAAGCAGTTATATAACGACGGTTAATTAATTTTTTATTTAAATCTTATTAAAATCTATTTTAAAATTAACTATACTTTGCGTTTTACGATGGGATAAGGATCGTATATTATTATAAAAATTAATAGTTTGAAAAACTCGAATATTATTTAGTTAAAATCTTGTTTTTCTAGTTAATTTCTTTTTGTTTTTTTTTCTTTTGCGTAAAATACAATATATATACCTAAATAGCTCAGGGACTGTCAGCTTTTTGAATATTTCAAATATTGAAAGCTATCGACGAAAATTTTTGAAAAAATTTCCAAAAATGAAAAAAAAAGCATTTTTTTACAATGCCTAAAATTTAACTTTTTATTAATTAGAAAAATAACGAATTACTTTCTTTTAGTTAATTTCTATTTAAAGTTAATTGTTTAAAATTTAAAATAAGGTGTCAGGTTAAATAATTATGGAATTAATTTGGAATTATAATTTTTTCTTTCAAAGAAAAAAAATAAACAAAACAATTTAAACATTCTTGTTTACGTAAAAGCGTACTAACGTAACCTCGAATGTTTACGAGTAAATTTTTGCAGTAAACAACGCGACACTGATTGCGTACTGTTTACCCCTACCTCATTTTTTATAAACACAAAATTAATTGAAAAAGCATTACAAATTAATACACACAAATCCTCGTGAAACAAATATATAAATTAACAAACAAATAACCGTGAGCCTCATTTTTGTTTAAAAAAAATTTAAACAAAACAATTTTACGGACATCTTCAAGTATCTCCGTATAAAAAGTAAATACGATAAACAAACAAACAAACAAAACAAACACCTTTTTGACAAACCTACCTCAGAAAAAATAACATATTTTTTCTCAAGAAACCTTTTTTTTTTCTTGTTTAATTCTTAATTTGTTTTTTATATAAATATATATATATAGGGCTGGATTTTTTTTTGTTTTTCTTTAATTTTAAACACAAAAACATAAAATAACCTCATATTAAAAAGAGTGAACTTAAAAAAACATACAAAAAACACAATAATAAAAACATTAAAAAAAAAAAAAACAAAAAAGTTTAACAAGATGGTCCTAATGGCTAAACTACCTCTGATAAAATAAACAAATAACATTTGTGTATATATATTATTACATTTAGGAACTATTTCACCGTGAAAAAAAAATTAATTCTCGCGAATAAAACAACAAACAAATATTTGTGAATACAATTCAATTGTCTCGTTAGCTAAATAAACAATTAAATAATAATCGCAAAATACAAAGTCGTAGTAAAACATAAATAATATCCATCCAACGTGGTTCCTGATAATTCACTAAAATAACAACAACAACAAAAAACAAATAACATTTTATTAGTTATTCCCTTTAAATATTGTTTGTTTCTCCCCAAAAAATATATTTGCAAGAATTTGAAACTCTTTTTATCATGAATGTTGTGATGATTATGGAATACGTGGTGTGCCTGTAATGAAAAACAATTTAGTCAAAAAAAGAAAAAATATTCGAAAAATTAAGGGATTTTATTTTTTAATCGGGTTTTTAAAGATGAACTTTTTAACAATCTTTAAGGTTGTTGTTTTTTTTTTTTTGACGCGAAATTTTTATTTTGAATTTATTAGAATTTTTAAAAACCGGTTTTGAAATCGTTAAACGATTTAAAAATAATTGTTTTTTTTTCACGTAGACAAAATTAAAATTATAGGCAATTAAAAAACAAGATTAAAAACCCGTGGAATAAATATAAATAAAAACCTTAATGTTAAGTGAACATTTTTTTGACGAAAATTTAAATTGAACAATCCGTGGCGCAATCTGTAAGGTTGTTTTATTTTGAAAAAAAAATATTTCAAAAATTGTATTAGAATTAGAAGGCTTTGAAAAAAAAAATGGTTTAGGAAACCTAAAAAAAAGAATTGGTGTTTTCTACGAATTATTAATCATTCTGAAATTGACCTCTTGAACTTGACAATTGTTGCGAAAATATGTCAATTTTGATACGGTAGTTATAGTGTAAAATATCATTAATACTTGATAGTAATTGCCTGTGATTTAGTGAAAAAAAAATACAATTCGTGATCGCCAAGTTATTTCAAATGAACATTGCGTTTAGGGATGGAAAGGATATGCCTAGTAAACATTTTGGTTTAGATTCGCGTAGGGCTTTAAAAGACCTTCAAAATGAAATCAATCTCGTCAAAATCGGTCCATAATTTACAATTTTCAAAACATTTTTGCAAACATTTGCAATTTTCAAATTTATTTTCAAGTTCATTCAAAACCCCGTAACTTTGTTACTTTTTGATCGATTTAGTCCAACTTGGTCTTAAATTAAAGCTCAGGATGTCTTCTATCCAAACACGTAATCACGAATCGAGTTACACTCTTAGAAGGGACTGCTATATTAATATTACTAGACGTATCCTTTCAAATATCTTGGCGAATTAAAATATTTCTGTATAAAATTTTCAAAATGGGTAGAGCGAGGCGCGTGTATTGATGCGAAATTTTTAACCTATATAGGGTTTAAAAATTTAAAAAAAAAACTTGGGAAAGTAAAAACAAAACGTGTGATGATTGATTTAAAATCGTAAAATTTTAAAAACAACTTTGTTTTTAAACAAAAAAATGTTGGTAAAAAGAGTCCTCATGAAACAAGTTCCTGAAAAAAAAATTCTAGAAAAACAATTCGTAAAAAAAATGAGTAAAAATAAAAATACAAGAGTTTGAAACTTTTCAAAAAAAGTTTCAAGCTTTTTTTAAAAAAAATTAATCATAATTTCAAACAAAACGTACGGGTCCTTAGGCCTGAAACTAAGTAAAATAAAACTATATTTCTCGCGATTATAAAAACAAACTGTGACGTATCTTCATTGTTTCTAAATATTTTTTTTAAATTAAAACAGTGAAACTGCGAAAAAAAATAAACAAACCAAAAATCGATAAATTTAAGGTTTTTTCAAAAAATGAATTTGAAGCAAAAACAATTCTGCCATTTCGGTTTAAGTATACCTTTAGATGTCACGATGTTATGAACAAAATTATTAATTAAGTTTTTAATTATTAGAATTAGTTTTATTAAATAATACCTCAAAAATTACTCTAAATAAATACTAAACCATTTTTAAAATGGTCTTAAAATATTCTTTTAATTTGCAATCCTTTAAAAATTAAATTTAGTTTTAAATGAAATATTAAAAGCTCAAATAATTTAATTTTTAACAAATTAAATAAAACAAAGTTCAGGTATAAATCTAAAAATGAAAAAAAAAAAAAAATCACCATAACTCAAAAGTAAACGTGCATTAATTAAAAATTTGAAATAAATAATTAAAAATAAAATTTCGGCTTTAGGCAGAAATAAAAATTAAAAAAAAAATAGCTAAATTTTTTGAAAATTAAAAACTTAAATATTCACCACTTCCGAAGATTTAAAAAAAAAAAAATAAACAAAGAAACGAAAACAGCGTTAATAAAAGCTGGCTAACATTTTTGTCATAACTTTAATGTCAATTAATTCGTATTTAATTAAAGGATTTGTAAAATCCTTGAGTGAAAATTTTTAATATGAATTAGAATTAAGAAAAAATTACCTCTAAATGGAAACAAACCTCAAATGTTTAAAATAAAACCGTAAAAAAAAAAAAATTTAGTGTTAAACAAACAAACGCAAAATATTCGAGTAAATATTTATATACCTAAATAATAATAATAATAATTCCTTCAGATGATGTAATCAAGTGAAAATTAATAATTTTTTAGTAATTAATATAATTAACGAAGAAAAAAAACAAAACAAAAACGTGCGCTAAATTGCTTAAAAAGTGAAATTAATTTGACAAAAATTCCCTCAAAATGGTGGAAATTAATTAACAAAAGGCGGGTATTTAAATAAACATAAACCATTAAATTACCGAATACAGTAATCTAAATATATATATATAAATAATTAAACTCAGGGAAAAGGTAATTATCCTAATTACAATTAAATAAATCAGCAGACAACCTACAAAAAGGTTTTTTAAAAAAAAAAAAACAATCCAGAGAAAATCAATTAATTTCAAAGTAATGACCGCCCCTTTTTAATATGGCTGCCATGACGTCACACACGCGAAACTTGATAACGAATTTTGGGTGCCATTTTGAATTCATTTAAAATATTTTCGACAACAAAAAAAAAAAAAAATAAAATAAAATATTTGAAAAAAAAAACAAAAAAACAAATCACCTTCCCCCTAATTAATCATGAAAATTATATTAATCACGATGATAATTAAATGTATTTATCGAAGGTATTCTCTAAGAAGATAAAAATTAATCTAATCACCTATAGAAAAAAATTGATGTGAGATGAAAAAAAAAATTACTTTTTTGAAAAATCAAAATGGCTGAACTAAAATTGATTAAGTTTTAATTAATGTATGATAGGTTCGGTCCAATTTAGTAGTAAAGTGTCTAGATTAGTTTAAAGTGATTATGGCAAATTTTAACTATTTTCTTTTGATAATTAACCATTAATGGTAATTAATTTAAAATTAATTCGTTTCATTATTTTCGACGCCATTTTGATGCCGTTTCGAATTGAAATTACGTTCCTACAGGTTGTACAAAAAACAAACAACAAATAGCCTCCACAAAAACAAAAAACAAACGCCTAGCGATTTTTTAAAAAAACAAACAAATTTTTTGTAGAAATATTTTAGGAATGACCCCCTTTTTTTGAATTTTTTTTTTGTTTTTAGTTAATTTTCTTTATAGGATATTATTGTTTTTTTATTATAAATTTAGGCTTAGCCTAAAAAAATTATTTTCTAAAAAAACGACCCGATATTGGAAAAAAAATGTTAAAAACAATTTTTCCAAAGTGATATATATAAATTTTGCAAAATACCCATTTTCAAAAATGAATAACTCTAAACTTTCCCATGAATATATTAACGGCCTTTTAAAGACAAAAATGGCGTCTGAAATTTGAACGAAAATATTGAAAGCTTGCATTAGGACTTTAATGAAGAAGAAAGAAAATAAAAAACATAAAAGTTATTAAATCAAATCTCGCGTATGGACTTTAATTTCATTAATGGTTAATTATTAAAATTAATTTTAAAATAATTCTTGGATTGTTTTAAATTTAAAACTACATAACACTTTTTTTTTGCTTTTATTTCATAAGTAATCTATATTATATTTTTAATTAATTGCTACGTTAATTAATTTTATTATTCGAATTGGTTTAAAGTTAATTCTCTAATTAATTTATAAAATGGTAGAGACTTTTCTAGTCTTAAAAATTAAAAATTTGAATTTGAAAAATTGAATAATAAAAAAAACGCACATTTTTCGTCTCTTATTTTATGAAAATTAAAAAAAAATTAATTAAAATTAATTTCATTGTATGTTAGACAATTAATTTTAAATGTTTTAAATTATATTTAGTAATAATATCGCAACCAAGTTTGTAAATTGGTGCTTCAAAATTTATTAACTTTTTTTTGTGTTGTTAAAAGAAAATACATACGGGTCTTTTTTAATTTTAATTATTATTATTATTATTCATCATTTAATCTTATTAATTATTAGTTAAACCCCATTATCCTCATTACGTTTTAATAAAATAGGCTTAACTGCCTTGGGGGTTTGTTAAGCCTAATTTCGGTTCCCAAAATGGACCAAGGTTTAATTTAATCTTCTTCCCAGGCATTGTTAAACCTAATTATATTATTAATGCGGATTGGGATACGTTTATGTTAGATAAAAATTTAAAAAAATCGAGTAGTTTACTTAAAAATTTAAAATGTTATTAGGGAATATGGGTTTAAAATGATTTTTGTTATAGGGTAATGGCAGCTCCCCTGCCTATCTCTAAGTAAGGCTCTATGAGAAAATATAATGGAGTGCCAATTCCCTATTATAATTGTCAGTAACGGAGAAATTTCATTATTATCATGTATAGGTTTTTAGAGCTGACTTTTTTGATCATTAAAAAATAAATACATTTTGTTGTTTGTCAGCTAAAAAGTGTCTTTGAATATATTCAACCTACTTATTTATTTTCAAATTTGAATTTAGGCTCGAAGGTGTTGGATATAGGTCAAAGTTCAGTGCTTATTATTCAATCGAAAAACTACAGCTAAGTTTGCAACAGCCGAAATAGCTCAGTTGGGAGAGCGTTAGACTGAAGATCTAAAGGTCCCTGGTTCGATCCCGGGTTTCGGCAGAGTTAAACTTTTTTTATATCAAAATTTTGATTCAAATATTTTGTAGTGTTGATCAAAATAGACCAAGTAGTAAAAATTTTATAAGTGAAAGAAAATTAGTTAATTAAAATTAATATAATTGAAATATGTTTTATTACAGTCGCATTTTTACCGCCAGATGGCGGCAGGCAACTGAAGATATCTCCCAGACTCCCCCCGCCAGCAAGAGCTGGGCGGTCGATTTGACTTTTGGCTCCAAAAGAAAAAAAAAAACCAGTCACGAACTTTTAATTAGCCAGTGATTAGTTCGTGCCAAAGTTCAATTTTGTCGCGATCACGTGGAACTTTGGGAAGACCACCTCATTTTACAGGCGGTGTTTAAACGGTGCTGTAGCTTTGAACCTTTGTTCCGTGTCATTGTCGTTGCTAAACCGGGGTTAGATGCTGGATTTCAATTGTTTCAAAGCGGGCCTAATTTCGTGTAGACCTATTACGTCGTGCGGGGCTTCCATAGCTATTGTTTCAGTACAGTTCATTTGGCTTTTACTGGTAATGCAAATTGTTGACAGATAATCGATTTTCACACGCTACAAGAGCAACCGGTAGGTAAATCCAATCTCTTTTATAATATCTCGGGGCGTTGACTCTTACTACTATAAACTAGTTTTTATGGGTGGTGGTTTTGTTGTACAATTACCTTAGCTAATTTACCTTGAAATTTATACGACTGTTGCGCAAGGCCTTCCACGAGAAGTCAAGAACATGTTGAAAGTAAAAGCATAGATTTATATGGTAAAAGTGACCTAGAAACACTTTTAATTTTATTCAGTGGCTTTCAATAGAATTTCCTCAGACTATATGTATCACAATTTTAATTATTGAATATTTCGCAATCTATTAGCCTGATTTCTAGCTAAAGTTAACTCGTTAATATCAGGTCAAATATTCCGCCATGATTCCAGTAGGCCTAGCGTGTTTGCTTTAAATATTAGACATTTGGCTGGAAATTGTGAACTTTGTTATAGAGCGCGTGCGCTGGACCTGTCAATGTTTACTCCAAAACACAAGTTGCAACTTCCTACGAACAACGCGTACTCCAGACTGTATATACTCCACCCCTTCCTATGTTAGCGCGTGTAGGGCGCGCTTCCGTCCCCCATTTTTCCCGCCTTTAGCTTTATTCTTATCTTCATTCATTATTTCGCCCCCCTTTTATTGGCGCGCGCCGTTTTCCCTCCCTCTAGTTTTGCCCCTGCAACTTTTGGCGCGAGCTTCGCGAGACCTCGCTAGGCTCTCTGTCCGCTCAGTCGGGAACACCGGGCAGATCGAAACGAAAGCGCGCGCGGAATTCTCCCGCCAAAAAATACCGAAAGAAAACTAATCGAAAATTTAATGTTTTTGTAAATTAATTTAATCGAAACCTTTTTAAGTTTTTATACTTTTAATTTCTAATAAATCTTCCATCATGGGTACCTGCGTGACAACCAGCGTGGCTCCCTTGCCCGTTATAGCTACCAGCGACGAATGGGGTTACGAGGAACATAACGGTAATTACAGTTAATTTTAATTAATATTGGGGGCTTTTAATTTACGTGGTATGATGTAACGTTATGGAATCTGGAGGTCTCGGGAATTTTAGAGTATCTAAATTATGATAGGGTTTGAGGGGGCGGCATCGCTCTTGGGCTTCCAGGGATTGTTAGAGGCTGAGCATCTCTTTCCTAGTTTTTAGGGATCGATTCGGAAAGGCCCTGACCGGATCCCTTACCTATTAAGTATACGGGATTCCTTTCTCTTGTGCCACTCTCAAAAGCGCCTCAATTAATGTAAAATCATTTTAAAATGCGTAGGTTTATTTCGTACAGAATAGCTTTAAAATTTACGAAATTAGTTCTGGTGTTTAAGGTCAAATTTCGATAGTTTATAGAATTACAGAAATTCCTTGTTTTGTTTGAAGTTGAGTAGCTTTAATTTTTTATTCATGAAATTTCTTTGATATTTTCAAAATAAACTCGGGAATTGACAGGTGTTTAAGGTGAAATTTTTGAAAATTAATGAAAATGGTTGTAGTTTCTGGAAAATATAGTGGTTTGGGCTGAAAATGGTTGAAAGTTCTTGAAATGTAATGGGTTTGGGCTGAAAATGGTTGAAAGTTCTTGAAATGTAATGGGTTTGGGCTGGAAATGGTTGAAAATTCTTCAAAATTTAATGGTTTGGGTTGGAAATGGTTGGACGTTTCTTGAAAATGTAAAAGTTCGGGCTGGAAATGGTTGACGTTTCTTGAAAATGTAATGGTTTAGGCTGAAAATGGTTTAAGGTTCTTGAAAATTTAGTGGTTTGGGCTGTAAATGGTTGGAAGTTTCTTGAAAATGTGATGGTTTGGGCTGGAAATGGTTGGACGTAACATGGTTTGAGGTGGAAATGGTTGAAGTTTATTGAAAATATAATGGTTTGGGCTGAAAATAATTTGAAATTTATGAAAAATATCAACTTAAAGGCCCCCTCTCCACTAAACTTAATGAAAATTTTGAATAAAATGATTTGAACACGGATTTTCTAGCTAGAACAAAAATTAAAATATATACATGATAAAACAAATGGTGCGCTTTCGATATTAGGATATATTTTCAAGACTTCAGTTGATGGGTTTTCAAAATATCATCATCGTCTCTGTTCTTTTCCTCGGTCGCATTTCATTTCCCCAAAAATTGAGAAAAATGTGTTGCGTTTGATGTGGAAAATTGGGTTACCTTCCCCCCTTCCCAACTGTTGTTAGCGCTACTTTCTTTCTCGCGTATTCGTACGCCGTAGCTATAGCGATTGTAAAATCAATTTTACAACAACCAATTCATTTTGATGCCTTTAACCTTTCACGAAAAAAGTAATTTAGCTTTGCGTTGATTTTTTTTATTTTTTGTTTTTTCATTATTTTTTCTCGGTTAAAACGTTTATACGCCTGAAAATAACGCCAAAATAGACCTTGATATCGAACGAGCCGAGGAGAAGCGTAATTTTTGCAACAATTCCGCGGCGGAAATCGCTATTGTTTTTGCCCCGCGAAAAGCGCGCGTTATTGTTTTTTGGTTTGTTTTCAAATGACCGAATACGCTCCCTAATTTATTTTTCTGTGTTAAAACGTTTTACGCAAGAAAATATCGCCAAAATAGAACTAGATATCAATCTGGGGAGAAGCGTAATTTTGCAAAACTTCCGCAGCGAAAATCGCTATAGTTTTCGCCCTGTGAAAAGCGCGCTTTATTGTTTTTTGGCCGGTTTACAAATGACCGAATACGCCCCCTTATTTATTTTTTGGCGTTACAGCGCGATGCTCAACAGTCAGTCGATTTAGCTGATGCCTTTTCGCTCTGCTTTTAAAGAACATCCATTCATATTAGAAGTATTAATATATATATATATTATACAAAATCACGCCGTTTTTTTTAATGTTTAATTTTGTACTTTAAACTTTACACTTTAAATATCCATTATCGAATTTGGAAATAAAATAAAAACAATTTCAAAAGCTTATCTTAAAACTATAATATAAATTCAAATAAAGATAACGCGTTTGCTTCTTAACATATTAAAAATATGTTTTAAAATTCTTCTCAAAGTTTAACGTATTTAACATAATTTATATGAAACTCGGGTCCCACTTTTATCTAGAAAAAAAAACAATTTCAAAACTTATCTTAAAACTATAATATAAATTCAAATAAAGATAACGCGTTTGCTTTTTAACATTTTAAAAATATGTTTTAAACTTTTGAACGTATTTAACATAATTTATATGTTCAGGAAACTCGGGTCCACCTTTTGTTAAAATTTTATTTAAAATTCATATTTCTTGTTCCGTAAACTTTTAACACGGGTCAAAATATGTTAATAGAATTTTGCATAAAATGAACTCGGGACAAAAGTCGGGTTTTCTATTATTATATTTTATTCGATATTAAAAAAAAAAAACATTTAACAAGTCTTAAATTAAGTTTTAAATAAGATAATCGTTTTTATATTTAATTATTCTGCTACTTGGAAAATTTTAAAATAGCCTGAGAACTTATATTTATTAATCGCTCGCTACTGATAATGAATGAACGGGTATTAGAGATGCTATAGTCGGTACTTTACCGTCTGTAACTTAATTACCGATTTATGTCATACCGTAATTTTACAATGGTAATTTACCGCTGTAAATTACCAAACAGTTTCCAAATAGATTACCGACTGAACAGTAATTTTATTTTTCCCAAAATTTGCATCAGTAATTTAATTACAGTTTTTAAAAATTACGGTAATTTCGCGTCTCAAAGTCCAAAATAATACAGAATTATTACGTATAAAATGTCCTTCCAATGTGGATCAATATCATATTTAGGATCAATTAAAAATAACTTCTACTTTAATAGTCCTTCAGACAAGACAAAACGGGGCATCAACATTACCATATAAAAAAATCCCGGTTTTTCTATGAGAATTTTCCCTAAGGTACGGTAACTAGACAATATTCCATCAATAAATCGATAAGAAATTGAATATTCTCGCAAATTTTATCCAAATGATACCATCTTTACGATGGTGTTCTTTAAAAGCGAGCGTAACGAGTGTCACGCGATACTCTAACCCTAAAAACAATCGGGGACACTTGTTGGAAAGGCCAGAATCGAACCGAGCCTCGTCGGTGACACGCAATAAACCCTATTAAATCTTAAAGGAATGTGGGATTATGGAGTAGAACCTCCAAACCTATAATTAGAAGGGGATAATAGAAGAAGGGTGACACTATGTATCCTCTTAATGCTTCAGTTATGTAATTCATGATTCTTCCCAGGCTCACGTACCCTTTTTGTTTGATCTCCCGCTCATCGCACCGTGCTAGGTGAAGTCTTCCCAGCATGCTTAGCGTTCCGGTAGGGTCGTACACTGCACAAAAACGTCGAGGATACCCCTTATGTCCTTATGTCTTAATAATCGCCTAACGAAGGGTAGGGGCGTGCGAAAGGTACACTGGGAGTCTCATTGCCGCAGATCTCCCTTCATCATCATTACCGCTCCGTATTACCTCTTTTCTCCCTACTGAAATCTTCCTTTTAAAATTAAAATTCGCTGATGTATCTTTAGTAATTTACCCCTCGAACTAGGATGACAATACGGGTCACAATATAATGAAATATTTAAGGTTGTCATGTCAAATCAATCGAGGAAATAAATTTCATTGACAATGGAGAGAGATTAATACATAGGTATAGCGTACAAATTCTATATATGCATGTCTACAAGTGTTAGAACAAGCAAGAAGCGATATCTAGTTTACTAGGGAGAAGGTATAAGATGCCTAAGTATTCGCGCACCATAGTCCCAGTCCCCCTTTCAAAATACAAGGGGGGACGTAAAAGGAGGCCGGGCTATTTCGTCTCGCCTCAGTCGGAAAATACGTAATTTCCTTCATTCGCGTAGCGCTGACGTGAGTTTTCAAGAACCAACGAGATGCTGGTTGTAATTTAGAGGCGGGGATTGACTCCGGACCTACGTTTGGACTGGAGATAAAGCTATAAATGTAGCGAATTTACACCTTCTCCCTAGTAAACTAGATATCACTTCTTGGTACAAGGTTGAAGCAAGTCGACACACTATATAAACGTTTTCTACGAATACCATTACCTAACGGAACAGATATAATTTCAAATCTTGATATTTTTACCAAGCAAGCTGTATCTGTCTGTGTTCCTGCGAAATCATAGTACGTGAGTGTCCTTGAGGTGGCAGAGAGATAGAGAGTGTGTAGGATATAGACGACGACAGGTTTTGTTCCATAACAAAAACTGAAAATATTAAAAACACTTGTCGGTGTTTCTATTATAAAACAAAAAAGCATTTTCAGAATTACTTAGGACTTTGAACGTTATTTATTGTCTATGGCTTCTTTTACTAAGCCTAAATTAATTCAATTAAATTGTTTGTCTAGGCCTATACATATATAGTTTTCAGACTAGGGGGATTGATACCATGTACACCAGAAGGCCAAGGTACCTGGCGTCCAAAGTGCAGTACCAAGTAACCTCGCGTACTTTCCATTTCCATTTATTTTTTTATTTATTTGGGTTGAATACATGTAAGCCTTTTTGGCTTGGGTAGTATTTTTTTTTTGTAACAATATTTAGTACAATCAAGGAATATGGAGATAGGGAAGTTTCGTGTAACGCTATAACTCCGGTCGCCCAAAAATCCCGTTTTCGGCGTGGATGTGCATGTGCGCATGCGCCGCACTTTTCTCGCGCATCGTGCTGAGGATAGGCGGCACTACCGGTTTCCTGCGCAGTTCAAACTAACGCCGAATATAAGTCACGTGACCTGCTACATTTCATGAAGAGAGATTCCTATACTGACCAAACTTCCCTATCTCCATGTTCCTTGGTACAATGGTAATGAATTGTGAGATGAACAATATTATGTACTGATGTACATTTTATCAGAAGTATATAATACTTCTCTTCGAGAGAAGTGTACAGTGCACAAAGCGGCGTGGTAATTGTAACATTATTCTTTCTTCCCAACATAATTTTACATTTATTATAGCAAGGTTACTAAACCGAATCACGTACGCGATAAATAGTCCCCTCACCTCATCATTACTCTATTAAAAACGCTTAACTATTTGATTTCCAAGGCGCATGAGCTTGTGGATTAATTTTTGTCCCACGTCAAGACAATCAAGGTTTGTGGGTTGATTGCTGAGCATTTAGTACCAAACAGTTATAGAATTCACCCTACTAACTAGAGTATTAAGAGGATGCAGAGTGTCATCCTTCTTCTATTACCCCCTTCTGATGGTAACCCTGATCCTTTAGCCTTGATTTTTCAACTCTGGCGAGGGGCTAATCACTCTGAGATTTCCCCATATCCTGCAATTAAGGGAGGGGGTAATCTATATAAAAAAGGAAATGCAGCGTAATCCGTTTAGGCTTATAGCAACGCTGATAATAAAGTAGCCCAAATTTTACGATGAGGCCAGTTATAAAATTGTGATAACTAGATAATAGAAGATAATTTGTAAGCTATTCGTCGTCTAGACTATGCCTATATCTATAAACGGGTAGCCAGGGTGACATTGGATAATATACAGCGTGTTTCTGATAAGTCTGCGTGCCTAAATTAATTAAGGGGGATGTTCTTTGGGTGCATGCAAGATTTTGAGTCGAAAATGTAACTTCTATCTCCATTTTGATTGCCACAAGGGTTAGCTACTGTTTTCGAGTTAATATTGGTGTGTTTTTATTTTACGGATGACCCCTTAAATTTAATTAAATTAGAAATCATTGTCTTAATCAGTTTCTTAATTAAATTTAAGGGGTCATTCGTAAAATACTCTTTATTAATCTTAACTCGAAAACAGTAGCTAACCCTTAGGGCAATTCAAAATGGCGATAGAAGTTACATTTTCGACTCAAAATCGGTACATGCACCCAAAGAACATCCCCCTTAATTTATGGAATACAGACTTATCAGAAACAACCTGTATAATAAAGTAATCTAATAATAAGAAATCTCTTAAGCCTTTTGTTGTCGGCTCTTTTTTATTTATTAAGAATTTACGATATTTACAGATAATTCTGTTTTAGTTATAACTCTCTTATATGTGATAAATGTCATTTAAGTTTCATCGAAAAAGCATTTCTAGTCTTAGATTTATAATATTACTTGTTGACACGAGTCGAGGTTTTCGATGACAAGTTGTAGTAAAAATATTCGCTCACTCATGTCATCAAAGGCGAACAAAGAAAGAAAAAAAAAAGAAATTTCGATAAATAACTTCGTATTTACGCGATAGCACGATCCCCAAACATCTATCTAGTGTAGGAGTGTTTGCATTTATTCTTTTGGTGAGTGGTAGGACACTTCACTATGGTATGGAAATAGAAATAAATATAAAAGAACTGCGTAGGGGATATATTTTTTGGAATTTTCAAGTTAAAGGAAATTTTAGGTAACATTATTACATTATACCTTAAAACGGAAAAATATTTAAAAAATAAATGATCTCTTATTACAAAATAAATAGCATTTAATTAGTCTTAAAAACAAGGGCTACTTTGCCATCCGCCATTGGTTTAGTGGCGTCTGCTAGCCAGAACCTTACACCTACCCCTCTTTCTCTCTCTCTTTCTCTCTCTCTTTCTCTCTCTCTTTCTCTCTCTCTTTCTCTCTCTCTTTCTCTCTCTTTCTCTCTCTTTCTCTCTCTCTCTCTCAATCCCGTAGGGGTAAGAGGTTCGATTTAGCAGACGCCACTAAAACAATGGCGGATGGTGCAGTAGTAGTCCTTGATTTTTTATTTTTAAGACTAATTAGATGCTAATTATTTTGTAATTGGAGATCTCTTTTATTTTTAATATTTTTCCTTGTATATTTAGAAAAAGGCCGTTCTTTTAAGGTATAATGTTATGTTACCTGAACTTTTCCTTTAAGTAAGATAGTGTTATGATTTGGAAACTATCACTTCTTTTTCTTGGGGGGGGGGGGGTATAAGTGTCCGACACCTTGTGAAGTGATAAATTATACGCGTTGAAAGCGTGATTTGAATTTTTTATTATTATACATTCTAAAAGATTGATTTCATCTTTTTTAAAAAACCCTTTATATTTTTGCTAGCCGAGTTACCCCGCAGACCCCACCTTCATAAACAATTTTCCAAGTTAGTTTTTTAATGTCAAATCCAAGGGGACTGTTAATCGTGATTTCCTGTTTATGTTCTTATTATCATAAGTTAATAAGATATGTTCCATGATAAGTTTGTCACTGGTTACAAACTGGAGCTTGTCATGAAGTGACGTAGGCCATAGATTCGAGGTAAAGCGACGCCTGGTGAGGCGCTGTCAACTAAATAGGACTAGATGAACTGCAAAACTAACACCGAGTGTGTTGTCGTTCTCGAGATGTAAGTCTCTAGCATTACGAAATATACATAGTGTCATACTTATGGAACATATCTTATAAACTTATGCTATTATAAATAATTCAAATTCTGATTTGTAAACAACGTAAACGAATAACTAGAAAAAAGCGACTGATAATAAATTTTTATCACGTTTTTGACAATAGACGTTAATCAAATTCAGAAGCGTAAAATCAAACGTACTTACAAAGCGTAAAATAAAATAAAGAAAGAGAAATTTACGTAAAAAGTCGATGATTAAATAAGAACCATATATTTTCACGGATTCGTGCCGAATTACAAAGCCCAAAAGAAAAAGAGGTAAAATCACAAATCTAAAACAACTTTTGAAATGAAGGTAGAGATCGAGGGAAGGAAATTATGGCAGGGTCTTATCACGATTGACGCCCCCTTTGAAAAACGGCCCAAGGTTATTTTATTCTTAACAATACCGGACACTGGAAGCCATAAAAGTGCAATTCCGCTGCCCGCCATCACCTTTGCGCGGCTTGGAAACCAAAAATAGCCCTGGCTGGCGCTTAACTAAGGGTATTTTATATAGATAGGTGTTATTTCCAAGGCCCTAAAAGACTATAAGTCTTGTCTTATTTTGGGCAAAAATAAAACGTTTCAACTTTCAAGGTGCCAATTATACTAACAGAGAAAGAAAAGCGTGATTTTTAAAGTAAAGGTTCAACCAAGAAGTTATATCAGTATCTCAGAGAGAAGGTATAAGATGCCTAAGTATTCGCGCGCCATAGTCCCAGTCCAAGGTCCGTAAAATGGTCCCAGTCCCCTTTCAAAATACAAGGGGGGACGTAAAAGGAGGCCGGGCTATTTTGTCTCTCCTCAGTCGGAAAATATGACTGTAATTTTCGTCATTCGCGTCGCGCTGACGTGAGTTTTCAAGAACCAATGAGATGCTGGTAGTAATTTAGAGGCGGGGATTAACTCCGGACCTACGTTTGGACTAGAGATAAAGCTAGAAATGTGGAGAATTTAAACTAGATATCACTTCTTGCTGATAGCTTGTTTTAAAGCGACGCCTGGTGAGGCGCTGTACAGATTAAATAGGAAGATGGACTGCAAAAAGGCGTGTAGTCAATTCTCGCTTGTCGTTCACGAACTAGCTCTACGAAGTATAAGTAGTGTCATAACTATGGTGATAATATTTGTCCGTTATTGGAGTTAATTCCAAGACTGGCAATCGCGTGATAATAATCGTAACTGTTATTTTCTCTAAACGCTAAGCCTCGTTCGATAAATCCGTTCTAGTTTTACTTTTCAAGCAGTTAAAATAAAAGCTGAAAGCTTTACTTTGAAATATCAATAACAATTCCAGTTATTACATGGGAATTTCTTCAAATGGATCTTATTATTGTCCGTTATCGTAAGCCATAGTCCAAACACAAACGGCGTGACTCCACTCTCTAAGCCTCGGTCGATAAACGGGGAAGGGGGAGAGTTAAATAAAACCGCCCCTTTGAACTTCTATACCTTGTCGTTTCCCGTTGACAGCAGCGGTCCTTTCTCTAACGATTGTCACTTGTTACGTCCGTCGTCCAAGACCGTTTCATTAGTTTTATGTCATTTAAATCTCGCTCAACATGTCAAAAAACAGTACACTGTCCCTACATAATTTATTCCAAAAACTTGAAAATGGAAGCTATACCAGAAGTGGATAATAGAAGAAGGATGACACTCTATATCCTCTTAATACTTTAGTTAAGAAACGTGATCCTTCCCAGGCGAGGGACCCTTTTTGTTTGCTCTCCCGCTCAGATGGCATTGCACCGTGCTAGGGTGAATTATGACTGTTTGGTACTAAATCCTCAGTAATCAACCCACAAACCTTGATTGTCTTGACGTGGGACAAAAATCCACATTGCCTAGGCTTAGCAATAGAGTAATGATGAGGGAATTATTTATCGCGTTTAGTAACCTTGCTCTAAATGTTCTGAATGATGTTGGGAAGAATCACGTTACAATTACCCTGGCACTTTGTTTTACACTTCTCTCGAAGAGAAGTATTATATACTTCTGGCTTTATTTAACGTACATGTTCCTTAATAAATTTCGTACGAAAAGAAAGGCTCTTGGGTATAGATGTAGTTAATAGTTCCGTATTGGGAATTATTTGAACTTCCTACTGCGATGACGCAATCTAATTTATGGTTAATTAGAGAGATCGCTGCCGAGGGAAAGCAACCGAAAGAGCTGATTTGACACCCCGGGGAGAAAAGAAAGGAATTAACCCCCATCGCAACATTATAAATAATTGTATCTTTAATTAAAGAGTCGGGGTCAGCAATTAGTCCCGACTTTAATTATCGTCACTGTCTAATACAAATTAGACTCGATTCAATTAGCGCCGCTCCGATTATACCGCTTCTCGATATTGCATTTACTGGAATCACGTGACCTTAGTCTAATAATTATATAAACCCTGTAATTCCTTTCCACGACACTAAATTGTTATAAAGGGCGTGGACAAACCACGTGGCATTATTAATTGCTAAAGCCCGCCAAAATTGAATTTTTGTCTTTAACCGAGGCTTAAGGATTATACAGGCACTCTCGATATTGCATTTGCTGGTCACGTGACATTAGTGTAATAATTATACCAACCATGTAATTCCTTTCCTCGAGACGGTAGCACGTGGCATTATGAATTGTTAAAGCCCGCCAAAATTAAAATTTTTGTCTTTAACCGAGGCTTAACGGTTACACCGCTCTCGATAGTTGCATTCACTGGTGTCACGTGACATTAGTCTAATAATTATATCAACCATGTAATTCCTTTCCTCGAGACCAAATTGTTATAAAAGGGCGCGAACAAACCACGTGGAATTATGAATTGTTACAGCCCGCCAAATTTCAAAATAATTTACAACCGAGGCTTAACGAATTCTTTTCTATCGAGTTTTTCAAACCCTATTTGTCAATTGAAATAAATTATATTTAATTATGTAGAGGTACTATATAGTTCATACTAAAAGTCCTACTAAAGCCCTTGTCCTAGAAAAACTCAACAGCTTCAATTTCCTCCTTTCGATATTGCTGTATAGGATGTCCTCAACACGGGGTCCTTTGAGAACTCGTTGACAAAAGATAGTCTGGGGTCAAATGAATGACGGTTAGAGAGGAGAGAGAGTCTTATTACCACCAGAAAAGCAATTTGATATTTGAGCCCTAGTCACCCAAAGAATTTAATACGAGGTCCATTATTTCCTCGTTTATCGATTGACGTTCTTTGAAAGAATTCGTCCCTGAACCCCCAAAAACGTAAATAGTTCAAAATTAAAACGCAATCAACCGTCGGGGGTTCATTTACGTCACTTTCAAATTAAATTCCACTTTCCTCCACTGCATCTCGCGATGTATTAGCATGGATAAAGGATGCGATCATGCGCGTGAAAAACATTCGACGCTCTATAGGATGTGCAACTCCCTATACTAAAAAGTAGACAAGTCGATACTAGCGCCACCTGGCTGCCAGAGCTGGAAATCCTCGCGTGAAAAATAAAATGTACTGGACATAAGATAATAAAACCACCGTTTTCCTTCTAGCAGACGACGTGAAGGAAAAAATCTACCGTAGACGCGCCGCAGGGCCCGAAATTTCTTATAGGACAAGTGTCCAGTGACCCCTTGTTTGACTGGAAAATTTATAGGACATTGTCCACTGGAGTGTGCAAAAATAGTGTCGCACCTCCATAGTCAAGCTCTCAAAACTTGGGAAAGTTTATTGGTCAAAATCTCCAGTGACCTCCTTAGTTTCTAAAATACTTATGAGACATTTTAAAATTTTATTGGACAATGTTCAGTGTCCTGTGCTTAGTTCCGGCCCTGTTTTTTTCTTATGTCCAGTACTTTTTATATTTCACGCGAGGCTTTCCAGCGCTGGTAGCCAGGCGGCGCTAGTATCGACTTGTCTACTTTTTAGTATAGGGAGTTACACATCCTATAGAGCGTCGAATGTTTTTCACGCGCATCCTTTATCCATGGTATTAGCTCGATTTTCGATTTGAAAACGCTGTTTTAAATTCTGGAATCCGTTCTTCTGAAAGATGGTATTCTCTTGATTCAAAATAAATTCACACTTGGATTCCCAAAAGAGACTCTTTTAAAAGTCGCAATGACCTAAACTAAGTTCTAAAAACATTGCTTAATGCTTAGACCGCAAATTGAAATGTCATCAGAGCCTCGGTGCTTGACACTTGACCCCTTGGGGAGGGTCCAAACTGTCTTAAGAGTTGAAGGATGACCACTCACTCTTTCTCTGCTAAAGAGAAGCCCATCGTTAATCATAAGTGTGTTCTTTTTATCCAGCAACGCCTCTCTTTCAGAAACTCGGCAATATTATCCGATAGTGGTAGTAATCTTCTCAAGTTTCAATGTTTCACCCTTGAAAAGCGTTTAATCATAAGCTATCAAACTTTTTTAAGGTCTTACCTTAACCTTAGGAAGTATGTGTGACAGTTGCACGTAGCCATGAGATGTCCTAAGTCTCGAGAAAG
Source organism: Phalangium opilio (assembly GCF_054372755.1). Taxonomy (NCBI): domain Eukaryota; kingdom Metazoa; phylum Arthropoda; class Arachnida; order Opiliones; family Phalangiidae; genus Phalangium; species Phalangium opilio. The sequence goes on from NW_028324246.1 coordinate 1,767,092, forward strand.
TTTTGAGAAAATTAAGTTTATTTTCAAACTTTTTTTTGCCTTAGTGGTTTACCCCTCGAATTATGCTTGTGCCACTGATAATTATAAATAAATATAATTAATTTAATTAAGAAGCTTTAATTAAATTACTGTATAGGTTTTTAAAGTGTTTCAGTAAATACATTTATATGCATACACCGAAGTACAGCAGAGTAAACATTTTTACAGGGGCCCGTAAGAAAAACACGGACTTCGTTGCCCCCTTAATGTTGGCTTCTCTCTTTTTTTAAAAATAACTCAAATAAATAAAATAAATACAAAAATCATTTAGTTCAATTCAGTTCCATCGCCGTAATTCTTCATATCAACTTGTTTTAGCATTATGAAAGCGAAATGATTGATGGGTAGAAACCAGGTTAATATGTCGTCGGCCTTCTGAAATAGCCTTGTTAACGTCAAGTTAACTTTAAAGATACGTATCACTTTCTGGAGAAAATAAATCTTATCTAGGTTAATACAGGCCCCGTAATATCGGTTTTTTTATGGCCAATTATGGAATAATGGCATCATTTGCCTTTGATTCGAGGCAGACTCTAGGGGAAGATAACGCGAAGTGCCACTACGTTATATTGCTCCCTAACAGAAGTGTATAAGCACTTGAAGTTATTAAGTGTAGATAGAACAGGGTCAACACAGGTCAGGGGAAAAGTGAAAAGTTCAGAGAATTTCAAAATGGGTCCAAAAGGTCAGGGAAACGTCAGGGAATTTCAAAATGGGTCCAAAAGGTCAGGGAAACGTCAGGGAATTTCAAAATGCGTCCAAAAGGTCAGGGAAACGTCAGGGAATTTCAAAATGCGTCCAAAAGGTCAGGGAAACGTCAGGAAATTTCAAAGAGGGGCAAAAGGTTAAGGAAAGGTCAGGGAATTTCAAAAGAGGGGCAAAAAGGTTAAGGAATTTCAAAATGGTGCAAAAAGGTTAAAGAAAAGTCAGGGAATTTCAAATAGGGGCAAAAAGGTTAGGGAAACTTCAGGGAATTTTAAGAATTTCAACAAAGTGAGGGAATTTGGTTAAAGTATCTAAAATAATTGTGGTTCAACCATCCAACCGGGTGACATTTTAAGGGCCGTTTTAGGCCCGATCACGTTTGACCAGACACCAAAATCGGTTAGCTCATTTCGCTCGCTCCGCAAAGCCAAACAATTTTAACCTGAAAAGTTTGTGGCAGCCCTCTAGAAACATTTTTTCAAATATTTCAACTCGCTCCTAGGCCTAGAGTAGAATGCCTCAAACAGTGATCAAGTATCATACTTGCCAAGTTGGCTGTTTAGATAACTTCTTGACTATAAGGGTTAATTTATTTCTAAAACTCGGCGAAATTCGGAGATTGCATAATAGCACCCGCCAATAGGAAAAGAAAAAACTTCCTATAAAAGTTTTATGCGAGTTTTTCGGAACTCGAGCTCTCCATTTACGATTTTTACGAAGTATTTCTATTCCCAGGAGCTTTTTTGGAATAGTTCGCGACCGCGTTCGTACTTGAGATAAGAATTGACTTTTACTTGTTGCTTCTGTTGTCGGCTTCAGAAAATCCGTATTTATTTTGCAAAAAAATGCTTTGTGGGTTTCTACCAACAGAAACTAACATTTATCAAGAAGAAAAAAATAAATAAATAGGCCTAGGCTAACTGGGTTTTAAAAATATGATTTTTGACGAAAATCCAATTTTAAAGAAAACAGCTGATGGAAAGAAGAAGAAACATTCGGATGTTTACCCACGCAGTTTTTTTCGTTACGCTTAAAAATAGATACAAACATTTTTTCAGAAATACATTTTTCATTTCTAGAACTCTATTTTGACGAAATAGGTTATGTCTTTGAGTGCTTGTTGATGTAACCGCGAGTATTCTATAGGGTTGATATGAACAGAAGTTTATAATACTTCTCTTCGAGAGAAGTGTACAAGCACAAAGCCGCTGCGTAATTGTAACATGATTCTTCCCAACATCGTTATACATTTGGAGCAAGGTTACTAAAACCGAATAAATAGTTCCCTCATCATTACTATGTTAGCGCTTAACTATTTTGCCAAGGTGCGCTTGTGGATTTTTGTCCCATGTCAATATGAGGTTTGTGGGTTGATTGCTGAGGATTTAGTACCAAAAAATTACTTGTGATTGTGCTTGTACTAGCGATTGTGCTCGTACTTGCGATTGTGCAAGCCTTTTTTAGTATCGTGAACTACTCCCGAAATTTATTATTACGTCCGTTCGTTAAACTAGATCTGGAAGTCGCACTTCAAAGTTTTAAAGGAAAAAAAACTTAAGAAATTCAAAATGAAACCTTGAAAAATTACTTTATTTAATATTTCCAAATTCAAAATATAAATAATACCTCAAAAACTGGTGCAATACAAACAAGATATAGTGTCTAATTTATATTCAGGTAGATGTACACCCGCGACTAGAATCTAAATTATAACGCTCGGTTTAACTACGTTGAAATTAGTTTGACCTAATTATCCAGCAACCTGCGCAAATTGAGACTCTTAAAAAAATAACAATTGAGGCATAATTTCCCCTCCGTGATTTTGTCATATTTACCCAAGAAGTTAAACAAATAGAGCTCTTTGATAATTCGGCCTGTAATCGGAAAAGATGGCTGTAATAATCTACAGATATTGCAAAATTGATCGGCAAACAATGCATCTCGAGATCCGATTTCTGATTGGATAGACGTCCTCAATTGATACGATCATAAGTTTATAAAATATGTTCCATAAGTATGACACTTTTTATACTTCGTAATGCTAGAGACTTACTGGGAGCTAGTTCGAGAACGACAAGCGAGAATTGAATGGCTATACACTCGGTTTTGTAGGACTTCCATCTTCCTATTTAGTCTGTTTACTAAGCCTTTGACAGCGCCTCACCAGGCGTCGCTTTACCTCGAATCTATGACCTACGTCACTCACTTCGTGACAAGCTCCAGTTTGTAACCAGTGACAAACTTATGGAACATATCTTATGAACTTATGATACGATCAAAGGCAAATAGACGGAACATATAGATAGGAAGTAAAGCATCGTCTCTTCCTAGTTCCACTTGGATAGAATTCGAACCATAAGTTGACTAAATCCTAACCGAAGTTCGTATCTTGATTTTGTTTTCGTAGGTCCTGACCAATGGGGTAAACAATTCCCCGCCGCCTGTGGTAAAAAGCAATCGCCTATCGACATCACGCCGGATTGCGTCCAGCGTGACGTCGAGTTGAGACGGAAACCGCTAACGTGGTCCTATTTACCACAAAACTGTAAATCTTTGCTCAATACCGGACACGGATGGAAGGTCAACGTCGAATCGCGAGGATCCAGTAAGTTACCACTAAGCCCCCTCAAACACTAGGGCCAGATACGCCGCGCACCTGTGAACCGTGGAACCAAGGAGAATATAGTTTAATGGTGGAGTAGTTAGGGTTATCAGGCGCGTGGACATGGTTCATTCTCCTTGGTTGGTCCGAGACGCGATTACACCGAGTTAATATAACTATTTTTTAAAGTAAAATTTAACTTAGTTTACCAGGAAGTTTAAGTTTTTAAAGTTTCAAATTAAAAACGAAAATTCTATCTGTTTTTCTCTCCCTCTCTTTCCAGTGGACGTTATGTCGGGTAAACAAAAACAATAATTAATTGTACCCTATGCACTGTTATAGGTGGTGATGGTCATCATGACGCAAAGGGGTGATCTCGCCTCCTTGCGTTTGTGTGTGGCCATCACCGACAAAGCAATTACTGTGTTGGTCATCATTATAGATTTTTTAGACTTTATTTCAAGTTACCTGTGTTTAGACAGGGATAGATTTAATTTTAGAAGCAGGAAGGGAGAACGGTTAGTATTTACTTCAATCCGACTCATAGCCCAGTATACTCTCTTCAACACGTAACGAAAAGTTTAAATTATATTATTGGCTCACTTAATCTACGTTTTGATGACGTTGCTGACGGGGACGGCCAAAAATACGTATTTCCTTTTTACCCCTGTCGCTTTGACCCGCCTGTTCTTTTATACCCCCTCCCCGTCCCGTGGAAGGGGGGTCCGGGACTTTGACGCGCGCCCAGACTACTCTGTTCTCCATTCCTACTTCTAAAAATACATCTATCCCTGGTTTAGATTTAAGCGTTTGGCATCTTAAACATTAATTAAAACAAATTTACGCTTAATTGTCTTATATAGCGTTGAGTGGAGGGCCGTTGATGGACACTTACCAACTGTTGCAATTTCATTGCCATTGGGGAAAAAACAACGAATGTGGTTCCGAGCACACCGTCAATGGGAAACCATACGCCGGAGAGGTAAGTACAACCAACAAAAGTATATAATACTTCTCTTCGAGAGAAGTGTACCACAAAGGCGGGGTAATTGTAACATGATTCTACCCAGCATCCCTTAACATTTGGAGCAAGGTTACCCGATAAATAGTTCCCTCATCACTACTTTATTAGCGTTTAACTATTTGCCAAGGCGCATGAACTTGTGGTTTTTTGTCCACCTCAAGGATTTAGTACAATCAAACAGTTATAGAATTCACCCTAGCACGGTGATGCGATGCCCATCTGAATTAAGTTTGATGAGCGGGAGGGCAAACAAAAAGGGGCATGTACCCGGGATGAATCATGTTACATAACTAAAGAATATTAAGAGGATACAGAGTGTCATCCTTCTTCTATTATCCCCTTCTGGTACCACGGAGTATTCCACTAATGTACTCTGGACGTCTAGCTTCAGTAACTTGTAACAATGTAATTGCAGATCCATTTGGTACATTGGAACTTTGAGAAATACGCCACACCAGCCGAAGCAGCCGCGTCGTCCGATCAAGGATTAGCCGTACTTGGAATTTTCTTTGAGGTAAAATACACTTAAAGTGGCTTTTGCGGTAACGAGGGATAAGTCACTATGAAGCCCGTTTTCTCGACTCTCGCTTGTTCTGAACGCACGTAATGGTACAGTTAGATAGAGGACATTTGAGTCTACTACACCAGGGATAGATGTAATTTTAGAAGTAGGAATGGAGAACAGAGTAATCTGGACGCGCGTCAAAGTCCCGGACCCCCTTCCACGGGACGGGGGGGGGTATGAAAGAAGAGAAGGGGTCATAGCGACAGAGGTAAAAAGGAATTACGTGTATTTTTCGCCGTCCACGCGTCAGCAACGTCATCAAAACGTAGTTTAAGTGAGCCAATAAGATAATTTAAACTTTTCGTTACGTGTTGAAGGGAGGGGCTCTATACTGGGTGGTCTATGAGTCGGAATAACTGAAGTAAATACTAACCGCCGTTCTCCATTCCTACTTCTTAAATTAAATCTGTCCCTGACTACACCCTCCTGAAAGGGTTTCCTCTTAGCTTTCAAATTGATAGAGCTATGAGGGGTCAAAGTTTAGTTGGTTTATGTTCAGAGGTTAATAGTGACTTTCTCCTCGGATCGAAAACGGCGCGAGAACCTTATTGATTTATCGAACTGCGCGCTAAAAGCACCTGAGGCGAAGTCCTTACCTAATAAGGGGCTTTGCAACCAACGGACCCAACTGCAAATGTCCAAACTTAATGCATTTTCTGTTGAACAAGCGAAAAAAAAAGGCGCTGCTCCTGGCGAATTTCTTTATAGACTCGCGGTGCTAGTTCTATTGATCAGATTTCTTATAGTATTTGAGTGGCTTGGAATAAAGCAAATTTATCGATCTTTGAAGGTCGGAGATCCTCATCCCGAGCTACAGAAACTTGTCGAACAAACGGAATGCATTTATCACAAAGGACAAGAATGTGATCTCAACAACGAAGTCAATCCCGAAGCTTTCATACCTGGTAAGTTCGACAAAACATATGCCTTATCTCCGTGACTAACAGTACAATTATGGGGTTAACTTTGACCTTTGGTGACCTTTAACTTTAAGCGATATTTAATAAATTCATGGTGAAATATTATTACGTCAATATTTGGTATAGGGTACTATGAATCTGAGCCTTGTTCATACACAAACGCAAACGGTATTTACACCTTGGATATGCAACAAGGTTTGTTTTATAAGAGTGTCGAGAAAGGCTATTCCAACATCTTTGAATCGTTTTTTTTTCCTTTTTTTTTATTGGCTGAGTTACTTTCATTAAATCGCAGTGTTATGCCTAGCTTCTTAATTAATTTAATTATCCGACTTAATCATCAATTAATTTCACGCTGTTTTTGGTTATTTTTTTTCTCAACTAACACGTTAATTTAAAAAAAAAACCAATGATGAAATCTTTTGACTTTTTTTCTCTAATTTTATTTTATTTTTTCTCTCAATATGGCGTCTAATTTTTTGGGGTTTTCATTAATTAATTTTCAGAAAATCAATCTTACTGGACGTACGAAGGATCATTAACTACCCCTCCATGTTCCGAATGTGTCACGTGGATTGTATTCAAAACACCTATTCAAGTTTCCGAAGAGCAGGTGAGCTTCTCCTTTTAACCCTAGTTTTTCTTAAGCCTCTCATTTTAACCTCTGAACCCTAGTTTTTCTTAAGCCTCGCATTTTAACCTTTGAACCCTAGTTTTTCTTAAGCCTCTCATTTTAACCTTTGAACCCTAGTTTTTCTTAAGCCTCTCATTTTAACCTTTGAACCCTAGTTTTTCTTAAGCCTCTCATTTTAACCTTTGAACCCTAGTTTTTCTTAAGCCTCTCATTTTAACCTTTGAACCCTAGTTTTTCTTAAGCCACTCATTTTAATCTTTGAACCCTAGTTTTTCTTAAGCCACTCATTTTAACCTTTGAACCCTAGTTTTTCTTAAGCCTCGCATTTTAACCTCTGAACCCTATTTTTTCTTAAGCCACGCGTTTTAACCTTTTAACCCTAGTTTTTCTTAAGCCTCGCATTTTAACCTCTGAACCCTAGTTTTTCTTAAGCCTCGCATTTTCAAAAAATTTGAAAATAAGCCTTGCCCTCTAACCCCAATCAATCATAACGTCTAAAACCATACTTATTAATATTAAGCCTATTTTGACCTACTTGAAATAGTTGGAAGCCTTCCGCAACCTACGATTTTACGACAAAGATTCCGATTGCCCTCCCGGAAAATTTTGCGGAAAATTGATCGAAAATTATCGACCTCCGCAACCTATCGAAGGTCGATTAGTCAAAGAGGTTGACTTTTAGATCGAAAAACAACGCTACGCAACACGTCATTCAACCAAAAACTAACATTCCCACCAACACTCTTAACTTGTAAGAAGTCAATCGCATGATGTAGGATCACGGCCGGTTGTCTTGGCAATTTAGGGTAAACAAATAGGAAGCTAGAAATTAGAAAGGAATAACATTCCGAGTGTTAAGATTTTAAACGCGGTAAAAGAGAACGTATTTTAGCGATAATCTAACGGTTTTCATGAAATTTATATAAAAATCTAATATTTTTCAAGAGATATATATTAAAACTATATTTATAAATATATATAAAAGTCGATAACTTTCGCTGGCTGGCTAACGGAATGTTAAAAGTATCGAATTGTTACGAGAAATAGACCAATTTATTTTTAAGAATAACTTCTCGCCTCTAAAACAACACTATATTTTGTAATAATAATAATAATAATTAGACCCGTCTCCCAATTTTTGAGGATTCTCTAGTGTCAAAAAAAAAATGAGGCCCACTATAACGTTAAGCCTAATCAAAAGTTTGTACTCGCTAATTTTAGACTCGACTAACAAAGTTTTACACCAATTTAGGTCTAGAAATAGAGTTACAAAGGCTTAAGTATCAAGACCAAGGCCCACTGCCAAATACAAATACAACACGAACAACTTAGGCCTTTGCAAACTTTTTAAAACCTTCAAAAGGTGTCCCACGTGTCAAAACTCGAAACTAAATAAAACTTCCCGCCCTATTTTTGTATAAATCACAGACGCGCATGCGCGGGAGTTATCAGGTAAATAAAATGGTCTAATTTTGGTCTATTTTAAAGAAATTTAAAACGGTTAAAAAAAATGGAGTTGGAAATCGCTAAAACACGACGATAAATATATTAAATGGAATAGAAAAAAAGGGCGTGTCACTTTTAAGATGAATCCAAATTTATTTTATAAAAATAGGAAATGGATTATTTTAAGGCCCTATATGAACCCAAGTGAAAAAAAAAATAATAATTTTTTTACTAAAAAAATAATACACTAAATTTTAATTATATGCAAAAGGTTGGTTTTTTAGAGAGAGATATATATATCTAGTTTTTTGAATTTACACGAAACCAATGAGGCTTGAAGACTGATGGTGAGAGTTGTATTTTAAAAACGAGGACTAGTCTCGCGTGACGTCAACGTTTGCGTGAGACTAGCCCTTTAAAAGAGTCTATAAGGGTGCGGGGAAATTGTTAAGCCTATTTAAGGAAGATTGGGGTAAATTTTTGTAATATTTAAGTTTTAATAATAGATTTAATAGAAGATGATTAAGTTTAAATATACATATATATAAATGTTTTTTATTGTTAAATTAACGCTTAAATGTCTGTGGTGGTGAAATTCTTTGGGTGTTTTCTTCCGAAAAAGGGTTAGTCACATATCTTCCATATCAAACAAATTTACTGTACTATTTCGACCCTTTTTCAGAATAAAAATCTAAAATAACTAATTTCAAAAACTATGTGTACTAGCGCCAAGAGGAAAAACAAATAAGCAATAAACAAAGCCAAGAAACAACTATTGTCATTGTGTCCGTTTTTACTAATATTTCTTCTAGAATTTTAATTTCATGGAAAATTCTATACTGTGCATAAATTTCATGGAAAACTCTATATTATGCATAAATTTCATGGAAAACTCTATATTATGCATAAATTTCATGGAAAACTCTTATATTATGCATAAATTTCATGGGAAAACTCTATATTATGCATAAATTTCATAGAAAATTCTATATTATGCATAAAATTCATGGAATAAAAAGTGCAATTTCTTTTAAGGCAACTTTATTTATTTCAAAAATCCAATTCTATCTTTTTTGACTTTACTTTCCAACTTTAATTTCTTGATTAATATTTTGTTTAAACTAATTCCAATTTCTTGTCCCGGTTCGAATATACTGAGGACACTTTCCGAGTGAAGACTACCAGATCCAGTTTTCCGGACTGATGTAATATCTCCATTTTCTGTCACGGATAAAACCAATTTGCCCAAACTACAAGCCTCCTCTGATTGGCTACAATCAACAACAAATTTCTGACCAATCTACAAATGCAAATTAATTATAGTTAAATCGACGTTAAAATAATTTTAATAAATATTTACTCTTGATAAACTTATTAGACATGGAACATTGGTGACATCCAAACGTTTAACATCATAAGGATCATCTGAAACTTCTATTTCTTGAGTTCCATCTTCGGCAGTTGTGAAAGTTACATTTGGGATTCTAAAAACCATTCAAAATTAATTTAATCGCGATTAAATTGGGTAATTATACATGTTACTTAGTGTCAAAAAGCGCGGCTTTGATAGCCATTGAAGCTGCATCGGCTAAACTTCCACCACATTCTAAAATCTATTATTAAAATAATCATTGCTTTTAAGTTTAATTAATTAATTAATTAATTAATTTAATTACGTACCACTATGTCAACGTAAAGGACCCAAACTTGGTTTCCTGGTATTACTACTAAACTGGCGAGATCAAGGCAATCTGTGTTTGAATAAGCTCTAAATAGCAGTTGCGTTATTTCAGAGGCTATTTCTTCACCACCTCGACCTTCAAACTCTGGATTGGCATTGGCGGTACTAATTCAAATTTTATCTTATTAATTAGGTTTAATTACCGTGATACTAATTATCCTACCAATCAACGAAAAACTCTAATCTCCCTTGATTAGGTTTCAAAGGTTGAGGAGTGTCTAATTCTGCCTTTACCCCAACCAAGATATCAGTGTTTGCCTATTTTACATTAAGGAAAAGAAAAGAAACCTCAGCTAAATATTGATCTACCATTTAATTAATTTAATTAAACATACTAATCGAACGTGGGATGATCCGTTACAATTAGAAACTACATCAGTTTCCAGTTCAATTTGACGATAATCTAAACATTCTCTACCGTCAGCTCGATAATTATCCTAAAATAGTTTTACTTTAGCCTTAAGTAATTCCAATATTCATTAATCTCAATTATGTTACTTGAATGCCGTGTATTATATACGTCTTTTCAGGTTCACTGATTAATGTATTCGACATTTTTCTGTTATTTATTTACAGTAAAACGATGTTCTAACTGAAACCACGTGGAGGATCTATTTTCAATTTTGGACGCTACTAATTTGCATAAGTTTGCATGAAACCAATTTTTTTGCATAAGGCCGCCATTTTCAAAAGTTTGCTTCCAAAATACTAATTTGCATAAATTCTGAAACTTTTTCTTGCACAAGGCCAGTATTTTCATTAGTTTGCAGCCAATATACTAATTTGCATAAAATTCACCAACAAACGTCCCCATGCATAAGGCCGCTAATTTCAAAAGTTTGCTACAAGAATACTAATTTGCATAAATTTACCGAAAACTCGATGAAACTCATGGTTTTTTCAAGGAAACCTATTAATTTTATAACATAATATCAGAAGAAAATAAGTACGTATTCTTAGCTATTTCGCGAGACGTCACTTTATCGGTTTTTTCGCGCCACTGAATATCCGCTTTTTTGGCGGGAAACCGCGGATGAATACAAGAAACTATTTTCTTCGAAGGTTCGTCTGCTATTGTTGATCCTTCTGGTAGTGTCTTTATACATTGCCGCCTCTATAGAGCTATGTCAGAAGCCTTAGTGTGACGTCACCAATGCTATTTGCCCATAGAACCAAAGCGGTACCAAACATGGCCGCCCATTGTCAAAGCTAAGCCCGTGACGTTTTACCTAGGCACTGACGTCACAACTGAGATAGCTCTATTGTATAAGGCCGCCATTTTCAAAAGTTAGCTTCAAAAATACTAATTTACATAAATTCTACAAACTTTTTCTTGCATAAAGCCAGTATTTTCAATAGTTTGCAGCCAATATACTAATTGCATAAAATTCCCCAGCAAACTTCCCCATGCATAAGGCCACTAATTTCAAAAGTTTGCCCATAGCCCACTTGATCACGCACGCTGGCTGCACGCGCTCTAGAAGCCCGTCCAAACGATTTTTTTTACATGTTAACTCGCGAATACGGCGCGTCACATAGGTTCGGTCTAAACTTTCAAACCCGTCTGGTTTTAACATGGGCCTCTATGGGAGGGGACCAGTTTTTTCAACGTTTTTGACAATATTAGTGCATCTACTGGTTCAAATCTCTTGAATTTTTAATGAGACGTGTATTGAAAGGTTTTATATTATCCTGTAAAATTTAAAGGCTTCAGCTTTAATAGTTTTTTTTATAAAAAATAAAAACCATCACATAGTAGAGAATTTTGCCCCTTCAATTTCTCTACTATGTGATGATTTTTATTTTTTATTAAAAAAACTATTATAGCTGAAGACTTTAAATTTTACAGGATAATATCAAACCTTTCAATACACGTCTCATTAAAAATTCAAGAGATTTGAACCACTAGATGCACTAATATTGTCAAAAACGTTGCAAAAACTGGTCCCCTCCCATAGAGGCCCATGTTAAAACCAGACGGGTTTGAATTTTAGACCGAACCTATGTTATTCTCATTTTTAGGGTCGATTGAGCGGGCTTCTATAGCGCGTGCAGCCAGCGTGATCAAGTGGGCTATGGTTTGCCACAAGAATACTAATTTGCATAAATTTATCGAAAACTCGATGAAACTCATATGGTTTTTTCAAGGAAACCTATTAAGTTATTTACGTTCATAAATTAGCGATTAATTTTATACCATAATATCAAGGGTTTCATAGGCTTCAAACCAAATTTGTACTTTGCATAAAAAGTTTAAAACAAGCAAACTCGATGAAACTCATGGTTTTAAGGAAACTTATTAAGTTATTTACGCTCATAGTTTAACGAATAATTTTATAACATAATATCAAGGGTTTCACAGGTTTCAAACCAAATTTATTTTGCATAAAAAGTATAAAACAAGCAAACTCGATGAAACTCATGGTTTTAAGGAAACCTATTAAGTTATTTACGCTCATAATTTAGCAATTAATTTTATACCATAATATTAAAGGGAGGGTGAAGTAGAAAATCAAGTGATTTTTTATCGATTCTTTTACCAATTTTAAGACCAGTCTGCATAGTGAAACATTCAGGAAATACTTCCGAATGATTTTAAAATTCAAATTAAGTTCAGATTTAAAGGATAATTTTAAACAAGGACTTCCGACCAATCGCGTAACGCCCTGCCTTTTTGTTAACAAAATTCTCGTGGCACGCTCCGTGTCTCGCGCCACGATTGTCACGGGAAATTTATTAAAATAATGATAATTAATCTACGATTAAGATTAATTACCAGAAGTTAAATAAACCAATTTGAATTCATAATTTTACGGTTATTTTACTATATCAAGGATAGATTTAATTTTAGAAGTAGGAATGGAGAACGGAACGGTTAGTATTTACTTCATTTATGCCGACTCCACCCAGTATAGAGCCCCGTCCCTCCCTCCAATCCGTAACGAAAAGTTTAAATTATCTTATTGGCTGCTCGCTTAAACAGATCCGTTTTTGATGACGTTGCTGATGGGGACGGCGAAAAATAGTGACGTAATTCCTTTGTTACCTCTGTCGCTATGATTCACCTCCCGCCTCTTCTTTCATACCCCCGTCCCCCGTCCCGTGGAAAGGGGTCCGGGACTTTCAAGCGCGCCCAAATATTACTCTGTTCTCCATTCCTACTTCTAAAATTAAATCTATTCCTGACAATATCTAAGAAATGGCGGGAACTAGGCATGTCGGTTGCATGTGTTGTGTTTTCTTTACCCCATCACTACAACCCCTGCCTGGTAAAGGAGCGCTATCGACAGGGTTCATACGAATATTTCCAAAGTCAATTTCCCTTATATGTCCAGGTTTTCCCTGTTTTCCATGTTCGTATGAACCCTGTCAGAGTGGCCTAGAGTGGCTTAGCTAAGCTATGCTATGCTAAGCTAAGCTATGCTATGCTACGCAATGCTAAGCTATGCTATGCTAAGTTAAGCTATGCTATGCTATGCTATGCTATGCTATGCCATGCTATGCTATGCTAAGCTATGCTATGCTAAGCTAAGCTAAGCTATGCTATGCTAAGCTAAGCTCAGCTATGCTATGCTATGCTATGCTATGCTAAGCTAAGCTAAGCTATGCTATGCTATGCTAAGCTAAGCTAAGCTAAGCTATGCTAAGCTAAGCTAAGCTAAGCTATGCTATGCTATGCTAAGCTAAGCTAAGCTATGCTATGCTATGCTATGCTATGCTAAGCTATGCTAAGCTATGCTATGCTAAGCTAAGCTATGCTATGCTATGCTATGCTAAGCTAAGCTATGCTAAGCTAAGCTAAGCTAAGCTATGCTATGCTATGCTATGCTATGCTAAGCTAAGCTATGCTAAGCTATGCTATACTATGCTATGCTATGCTATGCTATGCTAAGCTATGCTATACTATGCTAAGCTATGCTAAGCTATACTATGCTATGCTATGCTAAGCTATGCTATGCTATGCTATGCTATGCTAAGCTAAGCTATGCTATGATATGCTATGCTATGCTATGCTATGCTACGCTAAGCTAAGCTATGCTATGCTATGCTAAGCTAAGCTAAGCTAAGCTATGCTATGCTATGCTAAGCTATGCTAAGCTATGCTAAGCTATGCTATGCTATGCTAAGCTAAGCTATGCTAAGCTATGCTATACTCTGCTATGCTATGCTATGCTATGCTATGCTATGCTAAGCTATGCTATACTATGCTAAGCTATGCTAAGCTATACTATGCTATGCTATGCTAAGCTATGCTATGCTATGCTATGCTATGCTATGCTATGCTATGCTAAGCTAAGCTATGCTATGATATGCTATGCTATGCTATGCTATGCTAAGCTAAGCTATGCTATGATATGCTATGCTATGCTATGCTATGCTACGCTAAGCTAAGCTATGCTATGCTATGCTAAGCTAAGCTAAGCTAAGCTATGCTATGCTATGCTAAGCTAAGCTCAGCTATGCTATGCTATGCTATGCTAAGCTAAGCTATGCTATGCTATGCTAAGCTAAGCTATGCTATGCTAAGCTATGCTATGCTATGCTATGCTAAGCTATGCTATACTATGCTAAGCTATGCTAAGCTATACTATGCTATGCTATGCTAAGCTATGCTATGCTATGCTATGCTATGCTAAGCTAAGCTATGCTATGATAAGCTATGCTATGATATGCTATGCTATGCTATGCTATGCTACGCTAAGCTAAGCTATGCTATGCTATGCTATGCTAAGCTAAGCTAAGCTAAGCTATGCTATACTATGCTATGCTATGCTATGCTATGCTAAGCTATGCTATACTATGCTAAGCTATGCTAAGCTATACTATGCTATGCTATGCTATGCTATGCTATGCTAAGCTATGCTATGCTATGCTATGCTATGCTATGCTATGCTATGCTATGATATGCTATGCTATGCTATGCTATGCTACGCTAAGCTAAGCTATGCTATGCTATGCTAAGCTAAGCTAAGCTAAGCTATGCTATGCTATGCTAAGCTATGCTAAGCTATGCTATGCTATGCTATGCTATGCTATGCTAAGCTATGCTAAGCTATGCTATACTCTGCTATGCTATGCTATGCTAAGCTATGCTATACTATGCTAAGCTATGCTAAGCTATACTAAGCTATACTATGCTATGCTATGCTAAGCTATGCTATGCTATGCTATGCTATGCTATGCTATGCTAAGCTAAGCTATGCTATGATATGCTATGCTATGCTATGCTATGCTACGCTAAGCTAAGCTATGCTATGCTATGCTAAGCTAAGCTAAGCTAAGCTATGCTATGCTATGCTATGCTATGCTATGCTAAGCTAAGCTATGCTATGCTATGCTATGCTAAGCTAAGCTAAGCTAAGCTATGCTATGCTAAGCTATGCTATGCTATGCTATGCTATGCTAAGCTAAGCTAATCTATGCTATGCTATGCTATGCTATGCTATGCTAAGCTAAGCTAAGCTATGCTATGCTATGCTATGCTAAGCTAAGCTATGCTATGCTATGCTATGCTATGCTAAGCTAAGCTATGCTATGCTATGCTATGCTATGCTAAGCTAAGCTATGCTATGATATGCTATGCTATGCTATGCTATGCTATGCTACGCTAAGCTAAGCTATGCTATGCTATGCTATGCTAAGCTAAGCTATGCTATGCTATGCTATGCTATGCTAAGCTAAGCTATGCTATGATATGCTATGCTATGCTATGCTATGCTACGCTAAGCTAAGCTATGCTATGCTATGCTAAGCTAAGCTAAGCTAAGCTATGCTATGCTATGCTATGCTATGCTAAGCTAAGCTATGCTATGCTATGCTATGCTAAGCTAAGCTAAGCTAAGCTATGCTATGCTAAGCTATGCTATGCTATGCTATGCTAAGCTAAGCTAAGCTATGCTATGCTATGCTATGCTATGCTAAGCTATGCTATGCTATGCTAAGCTAAGCTAAGCTAAGCTAAGCTATGCTAAGCTAAGCTAAGATATGCTATGCTATGCTATGCTATGCTAAGCTAAGCTAAGCTAAGCTATGCTATGCTAAGCTATGCTATACTATGCTAAGCTATGCTAAGCTATACTATGCTATGCTATGCTAAGCTATGCTATGCTATGCTATGCTATGCTATGCTATGCTATGCTAAGCTAAGCTATGCTATGATATGCTATGCTATGCTATGCTATGCTACGCTAAGCTAAGCTATGCTATGCTATGCTATGCTAAGCTAAGCTAAGCTAAGCTATGCTATACTATGCTATGCTATGCTATGCTATGCTAAGCTATGCTATACTATGCTAAGCTATGCTAAGCTATACTATGCTATGCTATGCTATGCTAAGCTATGCTATGCTATGCTATGCTATGCTATGCTATGCTATGCTAAGCTATGCTATGCTATGCTATGCTATGCTATGCTATGCTAAGCTAAGCTATGCTATGATATGCTATGCTATGCTATGCTATGCTACGCTAAGCTAAGCTATGCTATGCTATGCTATGCTAAGCTAAGCTAAGCTAAGCTATGCTATACTATGCTATGCTATGCTATGCTATGCTAAGCTATGCTATACTATGCTAAGCTATGCTAAGCTATACTATGCTATGCTATGCTAAGCTATGCTATGCTATGCTATGCTATGCTATGCTATGCTATGCTAAGCTAAGCTATGCTATGATATGCTATGCTATGCTATGCTATGCTACGCTAAGCTAAGCTATGCTATGCTATGCTAAGCTAAGCTAAGCTAAGCTATGCTATGCTATGCTAAGCTATGCTAAGCTATGCTATGCTATGCTATGCTATGCTAAGCTAAGCTATGCTAAGCTATGCTATACTCTGCTATGCTATGCTATGCTATGCTATGCTATGCTATGCTATGCTATGCTATGCTAAGCTATGCTATGCTAAGCTATGCTATACTATGCTAAGCTATGCTAAGCTATACTATGCTATGCTATGCTAAGCTATGCTATGCTATGCTATGCTATGCTATGCTATGCTATGCTAAGCTATGCTATGATATGCTATGCTATGCTATGCTATGCTATGCTATGCTACGCTAAGCTAAGCTATGCTATACTATGCTAAGCTATGCTAAGCTATACTATGCTATGCTATGCTAAGCTATGCTAAGCTATGCTATGCTATGCTATGCTATGCTATGCTATGCTATGCTAAGCTAAGCTATGCTATGATATGCTATGCTATGCTATGCTATGCTACGCTAAGCTAAGCTATGCTATGCTATGCTAAGCTATGCTAAGCTATGCTATGCTATGCTATGCTATGCTATGCTAAGCTATGCTAAGCTATGCTATACTCTGCTATGCTATGCTATGCTAAGCTATGCTATACTATGCTAAGCTATGCTAAGCTATACTATGCTATGCTATGCTAAGCTATGCTATGCTATGCTATGCTATGCTATGCTATGCTATGCTAAGCTAAGCTATGCTATGATATGCTATGCTATGCTATGCTATGCTACGCTAAGCTAAGCTATGCTATGCTATGCTAAGCTAAGCTAAGCTAAGCTATGCTATGCTATGCTATGCTATGCTATGCTAAGCTAAGCTATGCTATGCTATGCTATGCTAAGCTAAGCTAAGCTAAGCTATGCTATGCTAAGCTATGCTATGCTATGCTATGCTAAGCTAAGCTAATCTATGCTATGCTATGCTATGCTATGCTATGCTAAGCTAAGCTAAGCTATGCTATGCTATGCTATGCTAAGCTAAGCTATGCTATGCTATGCTATGCTATGCTAAGCTAAGCTATGCTATGCTATGCTATGCTATGCTAAGCTAAGCTATGCTATGATATGCTATGCTATGCTATGCTATGCTATGCTACGCTAAGCTAAGCTATGCTATGCTATGCTATGCTAAGCTAAGCTATGCTATGCTATGCTATGCTATGCTAAGCTAAGCTATGCTATGATATGCTATGCTATGCTATGCTATGCTACGCTAAGCTAAGCTATGCTATGCTATGCTAAGCTAAGCTAAGCTAAGCTATGCTATGCTATGCTATGCTATGCTAAGCTAAGCTATGCTATGCTATGCTATGCTAAGCTAAGCTAAGCTAAGCTATGCTATGCTAAGCTATGCTATGCTATGCTATGCTAAGCTAAGCTAAGCTATGCTATGCTATGCTATGCTATGCTAAGCTATGCTATGCTATGCTAAGCTAAGCTAAGCTATGCTATGCTATGCTAAGCTAAGCTAAGATATGCTATGCTATGCTATGCTATGCTAAGCTAAGCTAAGCTAAGCTATGCTATGCTAAGCTATGCTATACTATGCTAAGCTATGCTAAGCTATACTATGCTATGCTATGCTAAGCTATGCTATGCTATGCTATGCTATGCTATGCTATGCTATGCTAAGCTAAGCTATGCTATGATATGCTATGCTATGCTATGCTATGCTACGCTAAGCTAAGCTATGCTATGCTATGCTATGCTAAGCTAAGCTAAGCTAAGCTATGCTATACTATGCTATGCTATGCTATGCTATGCTAAGCTATGCTATACTATGCTAAGCTATGCTAAGCTATACTATGCTATGCTATGCTATGCTAAGCTATGCTATGCTATGCTATGCTATGCTATGCTATGCTATGCTATGCTATGCTATGCTATGCTATGCTAAGCTAAGCTATGCTATGATATGCTATGCTATGCTATGCTATGCTACGCTAAGCTAAGCTATGCTATGCTATGCTAAGCTAAGCTAAGCTAAGCTATGCTAAGCTATGCTAAGCTATGCTATGCTATGCTATGCTATGCTAAGCTAAGCTATGCTATACTCTGCTATGCTATGCTATGCTATGCTATGCTAAGCTATGCTATACTATGCTAAGCTATGCTAAGCTATACTATGCTATGCTATGCTAAGCTATGCTATGCTATGCTATGCTATGCTATGCTATGCTAAGCTAAGCTATGCTATGATATGCTATGCTATGCTATGCTATGCTACGCTAAGCTAAGCTATGCTATGCTATGCTAAGCTAAGCTATGCTATGCTATGCTAAGCTAAGCTAAGCTAAGCTATGCTATGCTATGCTATGCTATGCTAAGCTAAGCTCAGCTATGCTATGCTATGCTATGCTATGCTATGCTATGCTATGCTAAGCTAAGCTAAGCTAAGCTATGCTATGCTATGCTATGCTAAGCTATGCTATGCTATGCTATGCTAAGCTATGCTATACTATGCTAAGCTATGCTAAGCTATACTATGCTATGCTATGCTAAGCTATGCTATGCTATGCTATGCTATGCTATGCTATGCTAAGCTAAGCTATGCTATGATATGCTATGCTATGCTATGCTATGCTACGCTAAGCTAAGCTATGCTATGCTATGCTATGCTAAGCTAAGCTAAGCTAAGCTATGCTATACTATGCTATGCTATGCTATGCTATGCTATGCTAAGCTATGCTATACTATGCTAAGCTATGCTAAGCTATACTATGCTATGCTATGCTAAGCTATGCTATGCTATGCTATGCTAAGCTAAGCTATGCTATGATATGCTATGCTATGCTATGCTATGCTACGCTAAGCTAAGCTATGCTATGCTATGCTAAGCTAAGCTAAGCTAAGCTATGCTATGCTATGCTAAGCTATGCTAAGCTATGCTATGCTATGCTATGCTATGCTAAGCTAAGCTATGCTAAGCTATGCTATACTCTGCTATGCTATGCTATGCTATGCTATGCTATGCTATGCTATGCTAAGCTATGCTATGCTAAGCTATGCTATACTATGCTAAGCTATGCTAAGCTATACTATGCTATGCTATGCTAAGCTATGCTATGCTATGCTAAGCTAAGCTATGCTATGATATGCTATGCTATGCTATGCTATGCTACGCTAAGCTAAGCTATGCTATGCTATGCTAAGCTAAGCTAAGCTAAGCTATGCTATGCTATGCTAAGCTATGCTAAGCTATGCTATGCTATGCTATGCTATGCTAAGCTAAGCTATGCTAAGCTATGCTATACTCTGCTATGCTATGCTATGCTATGCTATGCTATGCTATGCTATGCTAAGCTATGCTATGCTAAGCTATGCTATACTATGCTAAGCTATGCTAAGCTATACTATGCTATGCTATGCTAAGCTATGCTATGCTATGCTATGCTATGCTATGCTATGCTATGCTAAGCTATGCTATGATATGCTATGCTATGCTATGCTATGCTATGCTATGCTACGCTAAGCTAAGCTATGCTATACTATGCTAAGCTATGCTAAGCTATACTATGCTATGCTATGCTAAGCTATGCTAAGCTATGCTATGCTATGCTATGCTATGCTATGCTATGCTATGCTAAGCTAAGCTATGCTATGATATGCTATGCTATGCTATGCTATGCTACGCTAAGCTAAGCTATGCTATGCTATGCTAAGCTATGCTAAGCTATGCTATGCTATGCTATGCTATGCTATGCTAAGCTATGCTAAGCTATGCTATACTCTGCTATGCTATGCTATGCTAAGCTATGCTATACTATGCTAAGCTATGCTAAGCTATACTATGCTATGCTATGCTAAGCTATGCTATGCTATGCTATGCTATGCTATGCTATGCTAAGCTAAGCTATGCTATGATATGCTATGCTATGCTATGCTATGCTACGCTAAGCTAAGCTATGCTATGCTATGCTAAGCTAAGCTAAGCTAAGCTATGCTATGCTATGCTATGCTATGCTATGCTAAGCTAAGCTATGCTATGCTATGCTATGCTAAGCTAAGCTAAGCTAAGCTATGCTATGCTAAGCTATGCTATGCTATGCTATGCTAAGCTAAGCTAATCTATGCTATGCTATGCTATGCTATGCTATGCTAAGCTAAGCTAAGCTATGCTATGCTATGCTATGCTAAGCTAAGCTATGCTATGCTATGCTATGCTATGCTAAGCTAAGCTATGCTATGCTATGCTATGCTATGCTAAGCTAAGCTATGCTATGATATGCTATGCTATGCTATGCTATGCTATGCTACGCTAAGCTAAGCTATGCTATGCTATGCTATGCTAAGCTAAGCTATGCTATGCTATGCTATGCTATGCTAAGCTAAGCTATGCTATGATATGCTATGCTATGCTATGCTATGCTACGCTAAGCTAAGCTATGCTATGCTATGCTAAGCTAAGCTAAGCTAAGCTATGCTATGCTATGCTATGCTATGCTAAGCTAAGCTATGCTATGCTATGCTATGCTAAGCTAAGCTAAGCTAAGCTATGCTATGCTAAGCTATGCTATGCTATGCTATGCTAAGCTAAGCTAAGCTATGCTATGCTATGCTATGCTATGCTAAGCTATGCTATGCTATGCTAAGCTAAGCTAAGCTATGCTATGCTATGCTAAGCTAAGCTAAGATATGCTATGCTATGCTATGCTATGCTAAGCTAAGCTAAGCTAAGCTATGCTATGCTAAGCTATGCTATACTATGCTAAGCTATGCTAAGCTATACTATGCTATGCTATGCTAAGCTATGCTATGCTATGCTATGCTATGCTATGCTATGCTATGCTATGCTAAGCTAAGCTATGCTATGATATGCTATGCTATGCTATGCTATGCTACGCTAAGCTAAGCTATGCTATGCTATGCTATGCTAAGCTAAGCTAAGCTAAGCTATGCTATACTATGCTATGCTATGCTATGCTATGCTAAGCTATGCTATACTATGCTAAGCTATGCTAAGCTATACTATGCTATGCTATGCTATGCTAAGCTATGCTATGCTATGCTATGCTATGCTATGCTATGCTATGCTATGCTATGCTATGCTATGCTATGCTATGCTAAGCTAAGCTATGCTATGATATGCTATGCTATGCTATGCTATGCTACGCTAAGCTAAGCTATGCTATGCTATGCTAAGCTAAGCTAAGCTATGCTATGCTATGCTAAGCTATGCTAAGCTATGCTATGCTATGCTATGCTATGCTAAGCTAAGCTATGCTATACTCTGCTATGCTATGCTATGCTATGCTATGCTAAGCTATGCTATACTATGCTAAGCTATGCTAAGCTATACTATGCTATGCTATGCTAAGCTATGCTATGCTATGCTATGCTATGCTATGCTATGCTAAGCTAAGCTATGCTATGATATGCTATGCTATGCTATGCTATGCTACGCTAAGCTAAGCTATGCTATGCTATGCTAAGCTAAGCTAAGCTAAGCTATGCTATGCTATGCTATGCTATGCTAAGCTAAGCTCAGCTATGCTATGCTATGCTATGCTATGCTATGCTATGCTATGCTAAGCTAAGCTAAGCTAAGCTATGCTATGCTATGCTATGCTAAGCTATGCTATGCTATGCTATGCTAAGCTATGCTATACTATGCTAAGCTATGCTAAGCTATACTATGCTATGCTATGCTAAGCTATGCTATGCTATGCTATGCTATGCTATGCTATGCTAAGCTAAGCTATGCTATGATATGCTATGCTATGCTATGCTATGCTACGCTAAGCTAAGCTATGCTATGCTATGCTATGCTAAGCTAAGCTAAGCTAAGCTATGCTATACTATGCTATGCTATGCTATGCTATGCTAAGCTATGCTATACTATGCTAAGCTATGCTAAGCTATACTATGCTATGCTATGCTAAGCTATGCTATGCTATGCTATGCTATGCTATGCTATGCTATGCTAAGCTAAGCTATGCTATGATATGCTATGCTATGCTATGCTATGCTACGCTAAGCTAAGCTATGCTATGCTATGCTAAGCTAAGCTAAGCTAAGCTATGCTATGCTATGCTAAGCTATGCTAAGCTATGCTATGCTATGCTATGCTATGCTACGCTAAGCTATGCTAAGCTATGCTATACTCTGCTATGCTATGCTATGCTATGCTATGCTATGCTATGCTATGCTAAGCTATGCTATGCTAAGCTATGCTATACTATGCTAAGCTATGCTAAGCTATACTATGCTATGCTATGCTAAGCTATGCTATGCTATGCTAAGCTAAGCTATGCTATGATATGCTATGCTATGCTATGCTATGCTACGCTAAGCTAAGCTATGCTATGCTATGCTAAGCTAAGCTAAGCTAAGCTATGCTATGCTATGCTAAGCTATGCTAAGCTATGCTATGCTATGCTATGCTATGCTAAGCTAAGCTATGCTAAGCTATGCTATACTCTGCTATGCTATGCTATGCTATGCTATGCTATGCTATGCTATGCTAAGCTATGCTATGCTAAGCTATGCTATACTATGCTAAGCTATGCTAAGCTATACTATGCTATGCTATGCTAAGCTATGCTATGCTATGCTATGCTATGCTATGCTATGCTATGCTAAGCTATGCTATGATATGCTATGCTATGCTATGCTATGCTATGCTATGCTATGCTATGCTACGCTAAGCTAAGCTATGCTATACTATGCTAAGCTATGCTAAGCTATACTATGCTATGCTATGCTAAGCTATGCTAAGCTATGCTATGCTATGCTATGCTATGCTATGCTATGCTATGCTAAGCTAAGCTATGCTATGATATGCTATGCTATGCTATGCTATGCTACGCTAAGCTAAGCTATGCTATGCTATGCTAAGCTATGCTAAGCTATGCTATGCTATGCTATGCTATGCTATGCTAAGCTATGCTAAGCTATGCTATACTCTGCTATGCTATGCTATGCTAAGCTATGCTATACTATGCTAAGCTATGCTAAGCTATACTATGCTATGCTATGCTAAGCTATGCTATGCTATGCTATGCTATGCTATGCTATGCTAAGCTAAGCTATGCTATGATATGCTATGCTATGCTATGCTATGCTACGCTAAGCTAAGCTATGCTATGCTATGCTAAGCTAAGCTAAGCTAAGCTATGCTATGCTATGCTATGCTATGCTATGCTAAGCTAAGCTATGCTATGCTATGCTATGCTAAGCTAAGCTAAGCTAAGCTATGCTATGCTAAGCTATGCTATGCTATGCTATGCTAAGCTAAGCTAATCTATGCTATGCTATGCTATGCTATGCTATGCTAAGCTAAGCTAAGCTATGCTATGCTATGCTATGCTAAGCTAAGCTATGCTATGCTATGCTATGCTATGCTAAGCTAAGCTATGCTATGCTATGCTATGCTATGCTAAGCTAAGCTATGCTATGATATGCTATGCTATGCTATGCTATGCTATGCTACGCTAAGCTAAGCTATGCTATGCTATGCTATGCTAAGCTAAGCTATGCTATGCTATGCTATGCTATGCTAAGCTAAGCTATGCTATGATATGCTATGCTATGCTATGCTATGCTACGCTAAGCTAAGCTATGCTATGCTATGCTAAGCTAAGCTAAGCTAAGCTATGCTATGCTATGCTATGCTATGCTAAGCTAAGCTATGCTATGCTATGCTATGCTAAGCTAAGCTAAGCTAAGCTATGCTATGCTAAGCTATGCTATGCTATGCTATGCTAAGCTAAGCTAAGCTATGCTATGCTATGCTATGCTATGCTAAGCTATGCTATGCTATGCTAAGCTAAGCTAAGCTATGCTATGCTATGCTAAGCTAAGCTAAGATATGCTATGCTATGCTATGCTATGCTAAGCTAAGCTAAGCTAAGCTATGCTATGCTAAGCTATGCTATACTATGCTAAGCTATGCTAAGCTATACTATGCTATGCTATGCTAAGCTATGCTATGCTATGCTATGCTATGCTATGCTATGCTATGCTAAGCTAAGCTATGCTATGATATGCTATGCTATGCTATGCTATGCTACGCTAAGCTAAGCTATGCTATGCTATGCTATGCTAAGCTAAGCTAAGCTAAGCTATGCTATACTATGCTATGCTATGCTATGCTATGCTAAGCTATGCTATACTATGCTAAGCTATGCTAAGCTATACTATGCTATGCTATGCTATGCTAAGCTATGCTATGCTATGCTATGCTATGCTATGCTATGCTATGCTATGCTATGCTATGCTATGCTATGCTAAGCTAAGCTATGCTATGATATGCTATGCTATGCTATGCTATGCTACGCTAAGCTAAGCTATGCTATGCTATGCTAAGCTAAGCTAAGCTAAGCTATGCTATGCTATGCTAAGCTATGCTAAGCTATGCTATGCTATGCTATGCTATGCTAAGCTAAGCTATGCTATACTCTGCTATGCTATGCTATGCTATGCTATGCTAAGCTATGCTATACTATGCTAAGCTATGCTAAGCTATACTATGCTATGCTATGCTAAGCTATGCTATGCTATGCTATGCTATGCTATGCTATGCTAAGCTAAGCTATGCTATGATATGCTATGCTATGCTATGCTATGCTACGCTAAGCTAAGCTATGCTATGCTATGCTAAGCTAAGCTAAGCTAAGCTATGCTATGCTATGCTATGCTATGCTAAGCTAAGCTCAGCTATGCTATGCTATGCTATGCTATGCTATGCTATGCTATGCTAAGCTAAGCTAAGCTAAGCTATGCTATGCTATGCTATGCTAAGCTATGCTATGCTATGCTATGCTAAGCTATGCTATACTATGCTAAGCTATGCTAAGCTATACTATGCTATGCTATGCTAAGCTATGCTATGCTATGCTATGCTATGCTATGCTATGCTATGCTAAGCTAAGCTATGCTATGATATGCTATGCTATGCTATGCTATGCTACGCTAAGCTAAGCTATGCTATGCTATGCTATGCTAAGCTAAGCTAAGCTAAGCTATGCTATACTATGCTATGCTATGCTATGCTATGCTAAGCTATGCTATACTATGCTAAGCTATGCTAAGCTATACTATGCTATGCTATGCTAAGCTATGCTATGCTATGCTATGCTATGCTATGCTATGCTATGCTAAGCTAAGCTATGCTATGATATGCTATGCTATGCTATGCTATGCTACGCTAAGCTAAGCTATGCTATGCTATGCTAAGCTAAGCTAAGCTAAGCTATGCTATGCTATGCTAAGCTATGCTAAGCTATGCTATGCTATGCTATGCTATGCTAAGCTAAGCTATGCTAAGCTATGCTATACTCTGCTATGCTATGCTATGCTATGCTATGCTATGCTATGCTATGCTAAGCTATGCTATGCTAAGCTATGCTATACTATGCTAAGCTATGCTAAGCTATACTATGCTATGCTATGCTAAGCTATGCTATGCTATGCTATGCTATGCTATGCTATGCTATGCTAAGCTATGCTATGATATGCTATGCTATGCTATGCTATGCTATGCTATGCTACGCTAAGCTAAGCTATGCTATGCTATGCTAAGCTAAGCTAAGCTAAGCTAAGCTATGCTATGCTATGCTATGCTAAGCTAAGCTCAGCTATGCTATGCTATGCTATGCTAAGCTAAGCTATGCTATGCTATGCTATGCTAAGCTAAGCTAAGCTAAGCTATGCTATGCTAAGCTAAGCTAAGCTATGCTATGCTAAGCTAAGCTAAGCTATGCTAAGCTATGCTATGCTAAGCTAAGCTATGCTATGCTATGCTATGCTAAGCTATGCTAAGCTATGCTATGCTATGCTATGCTAAGCTAAGCTATGCTAAGCTATGCTATACTATGCTATACTATGCTATGCTATGCTATGCTATGCTATGCTAAGCTATGCTATACTATACTAAGCTATGCTAAGCTATGCTATGATATGCTATGCTATGCTATGCTATGCTACGCTAAGCTAAGCTATGCTATGCTATGCTAAGCTAAGCTAAGCTAAGCTATGCTATGCTATGCTAAGCTATGCTAAGCTATGCTATGCTATGCTATGCTATGCTAAGCTAAGCTATGCTATACTCTGCTATGCTATGCTATGCTATGCTATGCTAAGCTATGCTATACTATGCTAAGCTATGCTAAGCTATACTATGCTATGCTATGCTAAGCTATGCTATGCTATGCTATGCTATGCTATGCTATGCTAAGCTAAGCTATGCTATGATATGCTATGCTATGCTATGCTATGCTATGCTACGCTAAGCTAAGCTATGCTATGCTATGCTAAGCTAAGCTAAGCTAAGCTATGCTATGCTATGCTATGCTATGCTAAGCTAAGCTCAGCTATGCTATGCTATGCTATGCTATGCTATGCTATGCTAAGCTAAGCTAAGCTAAGCTATGCTATGCTATGCTATGCTAAGCTATGCTATGCTATGCTATGCTAAGCTATGCTATACTATGCTAAGCTATGCTAAGCTATACTATGCTATGCTATGCTAAGCTATGCTATGCTATGCTATGCTATGCTATGCTATGCTAAGCTAAGCTATGCTATGATATGCTATGCTATGCTATGCTATGCTACGCTAAGCTAAGCTATGCTATGCTATGCTATGCTAAGCTAAGCTAAGCTAAGCTATGCTATACTATGCTATGCTATGCTATGCTATGCTAAGCTATGCTATACTATGCTAAGCTATGCTAAGCTATACTATGCTATGCTATGCTAAGCTATGCTATGCTATGCTATGCTATGCTATGCTATGCTATGCTATGCTAAGCTAAGCTATGCTATGATATGCTATGCTATGCTATGCTATGCTACGCTAAGCTAAGCTATGCTATGCTATGCTAAGCTAAGCTAAGCTAAGCTATGCTATGCTATGCTAAGCTATGCTAAGCTATGCTATGCTATGCTATGCTATGCTAAGCTAAGCTATGCTAAGCTATGCTATACTCTGCTATGCTATGCTATGCTATGCTATGCTATGCTATGCTATGCTAAGCTATGCTATGCTAAGCTATGCTATACTATGCTAAGCTATGCTATACTATGCTAAGCTATGCTAAGCTATACTATGCTATGCTATGCTAAGCTATGCTATGCTATGCTATGCTATGCTATGCTATGCTATGCTAAGCTATGCTATGATATGCTATGCTATGCTATGCTATGCTATGCTATGCTACGCTAAGCTAAGCTATGCTATGCTATGCTAAGCTAAGCTAAGCTAAGCTAAGCTATGCTATGCTATGCTATGCTATGCTAAGCTAAGCTCAGCTATGCTATGCTATGCTATGCTAAGCTAAGCTATGCTATGCTATGCTATGCTAAGCTAAGCTAAGCTAAGCTATGCTATGCTAAGCTAAGCTAAGCTATGCTATGCTAAGCTAAGCTAAGCTATGCTAAGCTATGCTATGCTAAGCTAAGCTATGCTATGCTATGCTATGCTAAGCTATGCTAAGCTATGCTATGCTATGCTATGCTAAGCTAAGCTATGCTAAGCTATGCTATACTATGCTATACTATGCTATGCTATGCTATGCTATGCTATGCTAAGCTATGCTATACTATACTAAGCTATGCTAAGCTATACTATGCTATGCTATGCTAAGCTATGCTATGCTAAGCTAAGCTAAGCTATGCTGTGCTATGCTATGCTATGCTAAGCTAAGCTAAGCTATGCTATGCTACGCTATGCTAAGCTATGCTATGCTAAGTTAAGCTATGCTATGCTATGCTATGCTATGCTATGCCATGCTATGCTATGCTAAGCTATGCTATGCTATGCTATGCTATGCTATGCTATGCTATGCTATGCTAAGCTATGCTATGCTAAGCTAAGCTAAGCTATGCTATGCTAAGCTAAGCTAAGCTATGCTATGCTAAGCTATGCTAAGCTAAGCTCAGCTATGCTATGCTATGCTAAGCTAAGCTATGCTATGCTAAGCTAAGCTAAGCTAAGCTATGCTATGCTAAGCTAAGCTATGCTAAGCTATGCTAAGCTAAGCTAAGCTAAGCTATGCTATGCTATGCTATGCTAAGCTAAGCTATGCTAAGCTATGCTATACTATGCTATGCTATGCTATGCTATGCTAAGCTATGCTATACTATGCTAAGCTATGCTAAGCTATACTATGCTATGCTATGCTATGCTAAGCTATGCTATGCTATGCTATGCTATGCTATGCTATGCTATGCTATGCTAAGCTAAGCTATGCTATGATATGCTATGCTATGCTACGCTAAGCTAAGCTATGCTATGCTATGCTATGCTAAGCTAAGCTAAGCTAAGCTAAGCTATGCTATGCTATGCTATGCTATGCTAAGCTATGCTAAGCTATGCTATGCTATGCTAAGCTAAGCTATGCTAAGCTATGCTATACTCTGCTATGCTATGCTATGCTATGCTAAGCTATGCTATACTATGCTAAGCTATGCTAAGCTATACTATGCTATGCTATGCTATGCTATGCTATGCTATGCTAAGCTAAGCTATGCTATGATATGCTATGCTATGCTATGCTATGCTATGCTACGCTAAGCTAAGCTATGCTATGCTATGCTAAGCTAAGCTAAGCTAAGCTATGCTATGCTATGCTATGCTATGCTAAGCTAAGCTCAGCTATGCTATGCTATGCTATGCTAAGCTAAGCTATGCTATGCTATGCTATGCTAAGCTAAGCTAAGCTAAGCTATGCTATGCTAAGCTAAGCTAAGCTATGCTATGCTAAGCTAAGCTAAGCTATGCTAAGCTATGCTATGCTAAGCTAAGCTATGCTATGCTATGCTATGCTAAGCTATGCTAAGCTAAGCTAAGCTAAGCTAAGCTATGCTATGCTATGCTATGCTATGCTATGCTAAGCTAAGCTAAGCTATGCTATGCTATGCTATGCTAAGCTATGCTATACTATGCTAAGCTATGCTAAGCTATACTATGCTATGCTATGCTAAGCTATGCTATGCTATGCTATGCTATGCTATGCTATGCTAAGCTAAGCTATGCTATGATATGCTATGCTATGCTATGCTATGCTACGCTAAGCTAAGCTATGCTATGCTATGCTATGCTAAGCTAAGCTAAGCTAAGCTATGCTATACTATGCTATGCTATGCTATGCTATGCTAAGCTATGCTATACTATGCTAAGCTATGCTAAGCTATACTATGCTATGCTATGCTATGCTATGCTATGCTAAGCTATGCTATGCTATGCTATGCTATGCTATGCTATGCTATGCTATGATATGCTATGCTATGCTATGCTATGCTACGCTAAGCTAAGCTATGCTATGCTATGCTAAGCTAAGCTAAGCTAAGCTATGCTATGCTATGCTAAGCTATGCTATGCTATGCTATGCTATGCTATGCTAAGCTATGCTAAGCTATGCTATACTCTGCTATGCTATGCTATGCTAAGCTATGCTATACTATGCTAAGCTATGCTAAGCTATACTATGCTATGCTATGCTAAGCTATGCTATGCTATGCTATGCTATGCTATGCTATGCTAAGCTAAGCTATGCTATGATATGCTATGCTATGCTATGCTATGCTACGCTAAGCTAAGCTATGCTATGCTATGCTAAGCTAAGCTAAGCTAAGCTATGCTATGCTATGCTATGCTATGCTATGCTAAGCTAAGCTATGCTATGCTATGCTATGCTAAGCTAAGCTAAGCTAAGCTATGCTATGCTAAGCTATGCTATGCTATGCTATGCTAAGCTAAGCTAATCTATGCTATGCTATGCTATGCTATGCTAAGCTAAGCTAAGCTATGCTATGCTATGCTATGCTAAGCTAAGCTATGCTATGCTATGCTATGCTATGCTAAGCTAAGCTATGCTATGCTATGCTATGCTATGCTAAGCTAAGCTATGCTATGATATGCTATGCTATGCTATGCTATGCTACGCTAAGCTAAGCTATGCTATGCTATGCTATGCTAAGCTAAGCTATGCTATGCTATGCTATGCTATGCTAAGCTAAGCTATGCTATGATATGCTATGCTATGCTATGCTATGCTACGCTAAGCTAAGCTATGCTATGCTATGCTAAGCTAAGCTAAGCTAAGCTATGCTATGCTATGCTATGCTATGCTAAGCTAAGCTATGCTATGCTATGCTATGCTAAGCTAAGCTAAGCTAAGCTATGCTATGCTATGCTATGCTAAGCTAAGCTAAGCTATGCTATGCTATGCTATGCTATGCTAAGCTATGCTATGCTATGCTAAGCTAAGCTAAGCTATGCTATGCTATGCTAAGCTAAGCTAAGCTATGCTATGCTATGCTATGCTATGCTAAGCTAAGCTAAGCTAAGCTATGCTATGCTAAGCTATGCTATACTATGCTAAGCTATGCTAAGCTATACTATGCTATGCTATGCTAAGCTATGCTATGCTATGCTATGCTATGCTATGCTATGCTATGCTAAGCTAAGCTATGCTATGATATGCTATGCTATGCTATGCTATGCTACGCTAAGCTAAGCTATGCTATGCTATGCTATGCTAAGCTAAGCTAAGCTAAGCTATGCTATACTATGCTATGCTATGCTATGCTATGCTAAGCTATGCTATACTATGCTAAGCTATGCTAAGCTATACTATGCTATGCTATGCTATGCTAAGCTATGCTATGCTATGCTATGCTATGCTATGCTATGCTATGCTATGCTATGCTATGCTAAGCTAAGCTATGCTATGATATGCTATGCTATGCTATGCTATGCTACGCTAAGCTAAGCTATGCTATGCTATGCTAAGCTAAGCTAAGCTAAGCTATGCTATGCTATGCTAAGCTATGCTAAGCTATGCTATGCTATGCTATGCTATGCTAAGCTAAGCTATGCTATACTCTGCTATGCTATGCTATGCTATGCTATGCTAAGCTATGCTATACTATGCTAAGCTATGCTAAGCTATACTATGCTATGCTATGCTAAGCTATGCTATGCTATGCTATGCTATGCTATGCTATGCTAAGCTAAGCTATGCTATGATATGCTATGCTATGCTATGCTATGCTACGCTAAGCTAAGCTATGCTATGCTATGCTAAGCTAAGCTAAGCTAAGCTATGCTATGCTATGCTATGCTATGCTAAGCTAAGCTCAGCTATGCTATGCTATGCTATGCTAAGCTAAGCTATGCTATGCTATGCTATGCTAAGCTAAGCTAAGCTAAGCTATGCTATGCTATGCTATGCTAAGCTATGCTATGCTATGCTATGCTAAGCTATGCTATACTATGCTAAGCTATGCTAAGCTATACTATGCTATGCTATGCTAAGCTATGCTATGCTATGCTATGCTATGCTATGCTATGCTAAGCTAAGCTATGCTATGATATGCTATGCTATGCTATGCTATGCTACGCTAAGCTAAGCTATGCTATGCTATGCTATGCTAAGCTAAGCTAAGCTAAGCTATGCTATACTATGCTATGCTATGCTATGCTATGCTAAGCTATGCTATACTATGCTAAGCTATGCTAAGCTATACTATGCTATGCTATGCTAAGCTATGCTATGCTATGCTATGCTATGCTATGCTATGCTATGCTAAGCTAAGCTATGCTATGATATGCTATGCTATGCTATGCTATGCTACGCTAAGCTAAGCTATGCTATGCTATGCTAAGCTAAGCTAAGCTAAGCTATGCTATGCTATGCTAAGCTATGCTAAGCTATGCTATGCTATGCTATGCTATGCTAAGCTAAGCTATGCTAAGCTATGCTATACTCTGCTATGCTATGCTATGCTATGCTATGCTATGCTAAGCTATGCTATGCTAAGCTATGCTATACTATGCTAAGCTATGCTAAGCTATACTATGCTATGCTATGCTAAGCTATGCTATGCTATGCTATGCTATGCTATGCTATGCTATGCTATGCTATGCTAAGCTATGCTATGATATGCTATGCTATGCTATGCTATGCTATGCTACGCTAAGCTAAGCTATGCTATGCTATGCTAAGCTAAGCTAAGCTAAGCTAAGCTATGCTATGCTATGCTATGCTATGCTAAGCTAAGCTCAGCTATGCTATGCTATGCTATGCTAAGCTAAGCTATGCTATGCTATGCTATGCTAAGCTAAGCTAAGCTAAGCTATGCTATGCTAAGCTAAGCTAAGCTATGCTATGCTAAGCTAAGCTAAGCTATGCTAAGCTATGCTATGCTAAGCTAAGCTATGCTATGCTATGCTATGCTAAGCTATGCTAAGCTATGCTATGCTATGCTATGCTAAGCTAAGCTATGCTAAGCTATGCTATACTATGCTATACTATGCTATGCTATGCTATGCTATGCTAAGCTATGCTATACTATACTAAGCTATGCTAAGCTATACTATGCTATGCTATGCTAAGCTATGCTATGCTAAGCTATGCTATGCTATGCTAAGCTAAGCTAAGCTATGCTGTGCTATGCTATGCTATGCTAAGCTAAGCTAAGCTATGCTATGCTACGCTATGCTAAGCTATGCTATGCTAAGTTAAGCTATGCTATGCTATGCTATGCTATGCTATGCCATGCTATGCTATGCTAAGCTATGCTATGCTATGCTATGCTATGCTATGCTAAGCTATGCTATGCTAAGCTAAGCTAAGCTATGCTATGCTAAGCTAAGCTAAGCTATGCTATGCTAAGCTATGCTAAGCTAAGCTCAGCTATGCTATGCTATGCTATGCTATGCTAAGCTAAGCTATGCTATGCTAAGCTAAGCTAAGCTAAGCTATGCTATGCTAAGCTAAGCTATGCTAAGCTATGCTAAGCTAAGCTAAGCTAAGCTATGCTATGCTATGCTATGCTAAGCTAAGCTATGCTAAGCTATGCTATACTATGCTATGCTATGCTATGCTATGCTAAGCTATGCTATACTATGCTAAGCTATGCTAAGCTATACTATGCTATGCTATGCTATGCTAAGCTATGCTATGCTATGCTATGCTATGCTATGCTATGCTATGCTATGCTAAGCTAAGCTATGCTATGATATGCTATGCTATGCTACGCTAAGCTAAGCTATGCTATGCTATGCTATGCTAAGCTAAGCTAAGCTAAGCTAAGCTATGCTATGCTATGCTATGCTATGCTAAGCTATGCTAAGCTATGCTATGCTATGCTAAGCTAAGCTATGCTAAGCTATGCTATACTCTGCTATGCTATGCTATGCTATGCTAAGCTATGCTATACTATGCTAAGCTATGCTAAGCTATACTATGCTATGCTATGCTATGCTATGCTATGCTATGCTAAGCTAAGCTATGCTATGATATGCTATGCTATGCTATGCTATGCTATGCTACGCTAAGCTAAGCTATGCTATGCTATGCTAAGCTAAGCTAAGCTAAGCTATGCTATGCTATGCTATGCTATGCTAAGCTAAGCTCAGCTATGCTATGCTATGCTATGCTAAGCTAAGCTATGCTATGCTAAGCTAAGCTATGCTATGCTATGCTATGCTAAGCTAAGCTAAGCTAAGCTATGCTATGCTAAGCTAAGCTAAGCTATGCTATGCTAAGCTAAGCTAAGCTATGCTAAGCTATGCTATGCTAAGCTAAGCTATGCTATGCTATGCTATGCTAAGCTATGCTAAGCTAAGCTAAGCTAAGCTAAGCTATGCTATGCTATGCTATGCTATGCTATGCTATGCTAAGCTCAGCTATGCTAAGCTATGCTATACTATGCTAAGCTATGCTAAGCTATGCTAAGCTATACTATGCTATGCTATGCTAAGCTCAGCTATGCTATGCTATGCTATGCTAAGCTATGCTATACTATACTAAGCTATGCTAAGCTATACTATGCTATGCTATGCTAAGCTATGCTATGCTATGCTATGCTAAGCTAAGCTATGCTATGATATGCTATGCTATGCTATGCTATGCTACGCTAAGCTAAGCTATGCTATGCTATGCTATGCTAAGCTAAGCTAAGCTAAGCTATGCTATGCTATGCTAAGCTAAGCTAAGCTATGCAAAGCTATGCTATGCTATGCTATGCTAAGCTAAGCTAAACGAAGCTAAGCTAAACGAAGCTAAACGAAGCTAAGCTAAACGAAGCTAAACGAAGCTAAACGAAGCTAAGCGAAGCTAAACGAAGCTAAGCTAAACGAAGCTAAACGAAGCTAAGCGAAGCTAAACGAAGCTAAGCTAAACGAAGCTAAACGAAGCTAAACAAAGCAAAACGAAGCTAAACGAAGCCAAGCGAAGCTAAACGAAGCTAAGCTAAACGAAGCTAAACGAAGCTAAGATAAACGAAGCTAAACGAAGCTAAGCTAAACGAAGCTAAGCTAAACGAAGCTAAACGAAGCTAAACGAAGCTAAACGAAGCTAAGCGAAGCTAAACGAAGCTAAACGAAGCTAAACGAAGCTAAGCTAAACGAAGGTAAACGAAGCTAAACGAAGCTAAACGAAGCTAAACGAAGCTAAACGAAGCTAATCGAAGCTAAACGAAGCTAAACGAAGCTAAACGAAGCTAAACGAAGCTAAACGAAGCTAAGCTAAACGAAGCTAAGCTAAACGAAGCTAAACGAAGCTAAGCGAAGCTAAACGAAGCTAAACGAAGCTAAACGAAGCTAAGCTAAACGAAGCTAAACGAAGCTAAGCTAAACGAAGCTAAACGAAGCTAAGCTAAACGAAGCTAAGCTAAACGAAGCTAAACGAAGCTAAACGAAGCTAAACGAAGCTAATCGAAGCTAAACGAAGCTAAACGAAGCTAAACGAAGCTAAGCTAAACGAAGTTAAACGAAGCTAAACGAAGCTAAGCTAAACGAAGCTAAGCGAAGCTAAGCGAAGCTAAACGAAGCTAAACGAAGCTAAACGAAGCTAAACGAAGCTAAGCTAAACGAAGCTAAACGAAGCTAAACGAAGCTAAGCTAAACGAAGCTAAACGAAGCTAAGCTAACCAAAGCTAAACGAAGCTAAACGAAGCTAAACGAAGCTAAGCGAAGCTAACCGAAGCTAAGCTAAACGAAGCTAAACGAAGCTAAACGAAGCTAAGCTAAACGAAGCTAAACGAAGCTAAGCGAAGCTAAGCGAAGCTAAGCGAAGCTAAGCGAAGCTAAGCTAAACGAAGCTAAACGAAGCTAAGCTAAACGAAGCTAAACGAAGCTAAACGAAGCTAAACGAAGCTAAACGAATCTAAACGAAGCTAAACGAAGCTAAACGAAGCTAAGCGAAGCGAAGCCGCTCTAAACCACTCTAAACCACTCTAGCCACTCTAAACTACTCTAAACCACTCTAAACTACTCTAAACCACTACGCTAAGCGAAGCGAAGCCCTAAGCGAAGCTAGGTTTCCTTGTAAAAACCATGAGTTTCATCGAGTTTTCTGAGTTTCATCGAGTTTTCGTTAGATTTATGCAAATTAGTGTTCTTGTAGCAAACTTTTGAAAATAGTGGTGGATGGGGAATTTTATGCAAATTGGTATATTGGCTGCAAACCATTGAAAATACTTGTTTTATGCATGATAACGTTTTTTCAGAATTTATGCAAATTAGTATTTTGGAAGCAAACCTTTGAAAATGGCGGACTTATGCAAAAAAATTGGTTTGCTGTAAATTTATGCAAATTAGTAGCGTCCTCAATTTTCAAATTCGAGCGGAAGCAGACGTCTTGTCAGTGGTCACATTGGTTACCATGGAGTATATTTATCGGAGTAAATATTTGAATTTGCACTGTGATTATATTACAGATGTCTCCTATAATACTGCTCCATGGTAACTTATTACTAGCAGACTAATAATGAGGTAGAGTAGTTCGCATCAGTTCAGTCCTTAAGTTATGAGCGCTGATCTGTCAGTCTGGGAAAAAATTTCTTGGCGTGAGTCGGCTTCGTTCGTGACGGAGAAGTTATTTATCTACAATGTTAATTTGATAAATTAGAGTTAATTTTAAAACCAGATGCTTAATCCGAAAGGCGGTAATAACGTGAAGAATGTAGGATTTCGCCATGTCGCTTCGAGATTAAATTGGTAAGTTAGAGAACCAAAAAAGTTTATTTACGACCAAGGCTAAAGTTCCATGCCTTCAAATCGAAAGTTCCAAATAATTTTATTTTAATGCCGTTGGATCATTTGAATGAATTAACAATTTTGATTTACTAATTTCTAACAAATGTTGATAATCTCAGTCGAAACAACCGTATTCGTGGCTCTCCCGAAAGATTATCACCTACAATAATCCCAATGGCTCATCAAGAGGAAGATTTACAAAACCGTTGTTGCGGTGGCCGTTACTGGTTCATTAAAGACATAT
Source organism: Phalangium opilio (assembly GCF_054372755.1). Classification (NCBI taxonomy): domain Eukaryota; kingdom Metazoa; phylum Arthropoda; class Arachnida; order Opiliones; family Phalangiidae; genus Phalangium; species Phalangium opilio. Next base: position 1,803,757 of record NW_028324246.1, read on the forward strand.
GCGGCATAATTTGCGCGGTTATGACCTGGTTTTTGGTTTTATACGCCGACTATGTTGTAGTATTTGTCATATTATTGCCAGGACCGTATCCCTATTATAGCGCCATTAACTTTGTTACTTATCAATTTATTGCTTCGTTGGCCGTCATTTCTCATATGAGAACTATGTTTACCGATCCAGTATGTTCTATTTTTTCATTTTAAACCCCTATTTTTTAGTCAGGACTGAATCCCCAGTGTTTGCGTCCAATTTTCAGGGTGCAGTTCCTAAAGGAACAGCCACGAAGGAAGCCATTCAGCAGTTAGGCTTAAGAGAAGGTGTTGTTGTTTATAAATGTCCAAAATGTTGCAGTATCAAACCGGAAAGAGCGCATCATTGCAGCGTTTGTCAGCGATGCATTTTAAAAATGTACAATATACTCGTTTATTTTCTGAGTTGAAATTTGAGTGTAACCTTTGATCCCTGTGTTTAATTTAGGGACCATCATTGTCCTTGGGTCAACAACTGTGTTGGTGAAAAGAACCAAAAGTTCTTTGTATTATTTACTGTAGGTTTTCTATTTCATTTCCGTTAAAGGACTTAATTTAGTTAAATTTAATTAAAATTAACGCACGCAGATGTACATAGCCACAATTTCAACATACTCTTTCATTTTGGCTGTCAGCCATTTTGTCATGTGCGTTAACAGTGAATGGAAAAGTGCGCAGACGCCAAAGATTTTATTACCGTATTAATTGTTAATGATTTTAAATATGAAAAATTAGAATGTTCGGCCCATTCTCCGCCAGTGACGATTGTCCTGTTGTTATTGCTGATTTTTGAGGCGTTGCTCTTTGCAATTTTTACCATGGTTATGTTTGGGACTCAATTGCAAGCAATTTGGACGGATAAAACAGTAATTTTAACCATAAAACCTTTTTCTTTATCAGTTTCCCGGAGTTGTTTTTAGTTTTCTTTATTTCTTTTTTGCAAACTTGTTTATGCTTTTAACATTACTTAACCAAGGGAATAGAACAATTGAAAAAGGAGGCGGTCCGCTGGCAACGCAGATCAGCTTGGAGGAGTGTTCGAGCTGTGTTTGGACGTTTCTCCTTGGCCTGGTTCTCTCCCTTTACGAATCTACCAATTGGAGGAAGGGTTGACGGATCTCTACACTCAGTTTAACCATTTTAAAATCATCGAGATTGGGTAAAATGAAATTAACTAATTAACAATCAGTGCGCGTTTGGGGATATTAGTACCGTAAAGCCAAGAAAGTTTTGCTGATAAACTTTTTGAAAGACAAAGCTTTTGTTATAAAGACGCTCTCTGGAGACAAAGAACTTTAATTTTAATAATGTTTAACTTAAGTTTAACGTTAATTGATTATATATTATAGAATAGTGTTTATACAATCTGGTTTGACAAGTTTTGACGACATTCCAGGTTTTAATTTAATTACGTTTTACACAAATTAACATTTATTGGGCCAAAAAAATAGGTTGAAATTAAATTATAAAATAGGTTAAAAAATTAGGTTTATTCATTTAAAGTTGCCATCTCCCCAAAATAGGTTAGGTTTAGAATGTAAACGCTAAAATGCATCAAAAATTAGCGAAAATTTGAATTTCCCCCTCAAAAAAATCGGGAAATTGGAAATATGTGTTAGATTAGCATTAAAAATACCCCAAAACATAGCAGTAAATAGGTCATTTAAATATCTCGAGAGGTTTGTAGGTGTAAAGCGAAACTTATCATCGCTAATTGTGAGTCACAAATGACAAAGCTTGGAGATGATCGGAACATTTAGAAGCTTAGTGACGTAAGTAAATAGGATTTTTAAAAGATATACACGCAATAACCATTTACATTTGGAACAAAAACAGTAAAACACCCTCCAAAAACACATTTTAATAGAGAAAAATTCAAACCTAGGGTGCTTTTTATAAGAACTAGGGCATTTTATCAACGTTTCCCCTCGACACTCAAAGAAAAAAAAACACTAGATTTTTAAATGTTACAAAAATTACTCTTAAGTGTAGTTTACACGCGAAACGTAACGTTGGCTTTTTCTAAACGTAAATTAACGCTTCTATGATGAATGTTTATCATTTTCTACAACAAACAAACAAACAAAGATATGGTAATAAACATTGATTGTCAGGAAATATTTTTTAGCAGCAACTAACGATAATTGTGCCTTGAAAAATGTATTTAATATTTATAATACAAAAATATGTTCGTAAAATAATATTATTAATAGCCGTCCTTATAATTCCCCCAAAACAAGGAAACAAAAAAAAAATCCCCCTAAAAATGTCCCCCTCCCCTCCCCCATAGGCTGCAGCATGCGTATATATTATAAAAACGGAAACGGCGCTACTATTCTGTATAAAAAAATGTAATATTTAATTGTAAATTAATTATTATTATGGTGAAATAATAATGTTTCAGAAAAAAAAAGAAACTTTTATTTAATTGAAATTAGTTTTTTATTGTGGAGAGGAATATGGGATTGCGCGATGCAATTGGATTGAGAAGTTGTTGTGGAGTTGGGCCTTGGCTCAACCCATGGCCACCATCTTGGATTATTTCAGAAGCCTTAGTATGACGTCATACATGCTATTTGTCTGACGGGAATACAGTGGTACTAAGCGGGAAGGAGCTACAGGGACGTGACGGCAATATTGGTACTGTAAAATGTATGGCCTGAGCTGACGTCTTCCAATATGGTCGCCAAAACTGAGGTAAGAGATAGGAGGATGTGACGTCACGGGAAAGTTTGTAGTAGCAGACGATGGGGCTCTAATTAAAACGCAAGTATTTTTAAATATAAAGACCATAGTTTATTTAATTAATATTTAAGCATCGTAATTACATAATATAAGCGTATAACATGTATCCGTTCATTAGATTCAAGAGGTGTTAGTTTAATTATAGTTAAATTTGTAAGAAAATTAATAAGTCCTTCATTTAGAAATGGAATCTTTCAATTCCTTCATTAGTACCGAGCCAATGACCATTTTCTCGCAATTAACGGCGATCTGTCCTTTACCGTTATCTAAAACTTGTACTGATATCAATACGGGGGATTTAGTTGATAATGTTTGTCCCGCGAAACGTAGTTTAGTCGGGGAAGGATCGATGCTTGTTATTTGAAGAACGTTTGCCGTTTCGTAGACTTTAGAGATTAGCGTTTTGTCGTTATTGTTGCAACCTTCGGGCAAACTGACTTGACTAACGTTCTCGTTCATTCCTTTAAGTTTATCTTGCCAGTTGCTAAATTCCGATTCGCTCAAAATGACTGGTTGAATTATCTCCCCAATTGGCGCCTTGATGGTCAATTTGAACGTACGCTTGTCGGTTTTTAACTCAAAACCAGCCGGGTTAGTGCTTTCATTGTAGTCAATCCCTAACGTGGCTAACGCGGTCGAGTTGGGTGGCAATGGAGCCATAGCGGGAAAACCCTTTATATCGACATTTCCCTGCTTCTTATCAGGGATCGATATGCCTTTAATGGGATCGGGACTTTCGTTCTTAAAGGTTAGCTCGATGGTGGTCATTTTAGTCGAGTAGATATTGCTGCTACGCGGAAAACGGTAGGTGACTGTTAACCCGTCACCATTGTAACGATTCAATAGTTCAATCTGTTTTTGCGAAACCCAAGCGGGTGCGACGGCGTTAAGTTGAGGTTGGGTCAGGTTGTTGTCCAAGTTGCGGAGATAAGAGGCTGCTTGAATGGGAATTGCGCCGGGTGTAATTGAGGTCGTTTGCATAACTGGGACCGAGACAGAGTCGTCCAAGTCTAAAAGGAGGTCCAAGTTGGATTTAGCTTGTTTTTGCGGTTTAGGCGAAGGTTTCTTTCTAATGTTTGCGTTGCGATTATCGGCCACGCTTGACGACTCGTCCGAACTGATGTCGTCTTCAGATTCGCTTTCAGAGCTTTCCTCCGAACTGGATTCTTCCGTTGATTCAACCTTCTTCGATTGAATTTTCTTAATTGGTTCGCTTTCTTCCCCAGAAGATTCTTCGGAACTCTCCTCCGATTCTTCGCCACTTTCGGATTGGCTTTCGTCTTGGCTACCCGATTCGGAATCCTCTCCGGAACTTCCTCCAATGTACTCGTGAGATCCTTCGTCATCCGAGTTTGATTTACTACCCGAACTGGATTCTGTTTCACTGTAGAACGAAGATTTTTTCACAATCTTCTTAGGTTTCTTCATAATTTTGGCTTCCTGCCACGGCGCGGCCACTTCGACGTTACGTACGCTGGGATCAGGGGCCACTTCGGGGAAGTCTGGCAGTTTTTGGTAACCGCTCGCTCGACCATTGATGTAGTGAGACAAGGAACCCAAATGGAATTGGTCCCGGTCCTTGAACTTTGATTGGAGGATGGGAGCGGGTTTGGTAGCTAGTAGAACTCTCTTGGCGTACTTGGAGAGGACGTGGTTACCTTCTCCTTGAGGCATGATCAATTGACGAAGGAATCTTGCGCGATCTCTGATGTCGTAGTTTTGATCATACTTAGCCAGGCTAAAAACGTATTGACACAGAAGTCGCGTTTGTTTCGGGTTTGTGATAAAGAGTTTCGCCGCCAAATTCAGGGTTTGAAGTTTTACGATGTCCTCCTCAGTTACGAAGGTTTTGGCCACTTTCCTCAGGACATCGGGAGCGATTTTAGGGACCCGATCGGCGTACTCTCCCAGTAACCATAAGATGGAAGCCCTGGCCATGGGGACAGCGATGGAATCAACCAGTTTGGCCATATGAACAATAATGTTCTTGTATTCGCTAGGTTGAAGTTGCAGCAGTTTCTTGATGACAACGACGCTCTCGGCAACCACTAACTCGTTTCGATTGGATAGTAACAATACTAGTCCGTTTAAGCAAGTATCCGTCACCTCCGAGATAGTACTGGCGCATCTTCCTATGGCTTGTATTGTGGCGGCCACAAATTCCATATCAGGGCTGCCAACATACGTTTGGAATTCTCGAAGGATGACCGAGACGTTCGTTTCGGTGGCTAGGTTGGTGAGAACCTCCAGTTTAAGTAGTTTAATGTGTGTCGGCTCGCTGGAACGTACGAAAAAGTTCTTCAAGTACGGTTCGAAGATTCCCTTGTTGGTCGTGGTAATGGTGGCGATGTTGCTCAGGACAACGGATTGGACTTCGCGATGGCTATGAAGTAACCTGATTAGAGCCTTGGCGATGATGTTAATTTCGTTCTTAGGAGATATGTAGTAATACAGTTGGGCCACAGCCATAACGACGGCCGCGTTACGACTTTGAAGTAATGGTTTACAGTTTCTAAGCAGTAACCGATGGTCAGGGTCCATGACGTAAGCTTTCTCTTCGGATTCTTCTTTACCCTTTGATTCGTCCGAGTCATAGAAATGTTTGTCGTCTTGGGCTTCGCTACTAGCACCGCCGTTTTTATTAGGGTCCATGAACTGCGTCCTAGCGTATCTGGTCAGCATATGGATGATAATTACTTGTCCCCATTCCTCAACGTCCACCAATAAGTTGCACAGCTTCCTGTAGTTCTTATGGATCAGTTCGACTCTTTCTGGACAGACTTCCTCAAAAGCCATGACCGCGCTGCCTACCACTAGTGTGGTTTTATCAGAGAGTAGTTTTTCGATGACTTCAATCAACTGGTCCCGTTGCTCAGGGTCTAGGCTGTACAACTTGGGAATGGCGTGGGCGGCCGTCTTGCGGACGTAAGGTGACATGTCATTGGCGGAATCCTTAATAGCCAACATCATGATTGGGACAATGACGTGGACGCGGATACTAGATAATACTCTAAGAGCGCTGGCGCGGATTAGTTGGTTAGGATCTTTCAAAGCTCGTTGGAAAGTACTGATGGACAATAGAGCCAAATCTTGTTGTTCCTCGGCATATCGTACCAGATAGACATACACCAGTTTTTTTACCTTAAAGATAGTAAAACCATAATCATATTAACTGCTGGTCATAAGGACCAGCGCCAAAAGCCCCTCCCCTTTTAGACAGAATAAACAATCATCATCCAATCACCAAGCCGTATGCCGTAATTATCCCAAACTGGTATGTACTATGTCTTACCTCCAAGTTCTTGGACACAACGTTCTTGACCACAGCTGGAAAGAGGTCCGACGCGTCTTTACCCTTGGCCACCATTCCAATAATTCTTTTCATAGCTTCTAATTTCAAGCCATCTTTGTTTCCATCTAACATATTCTTCAAGTCCTCGTGTTTTCGAAAGTCCGTGGCGAAAAAACCACCGGCCGCGGGGTCATTGGCGTATTCAATTGAGTTTTCATTGGCACCGGGTCCTTGGGCCGCGTAACTCCCATTCTGCGCCATTTTATCACTGGCCGACGGACCCGACGACGTTAATAAATACACATGACGAGAAACCAGAGATATAGCCATAACGACAACCTAACTTGAACGTAATAATAGAGAGGGCTCTTCTACTTCTAACTACCTTGTACCTAAATCAATACTGTTTGAATAACCTGTACTTGACACGTATTCATCTATCCATGAGCCGCTTTTATACGGAAATTTACGCCTGACACCTGTCGGCTATAAAATTCCACCTCGTGTTTCAATTAATTTAGATAAATTTAATTTCAGGGATGTTTATAGGTTCTTGGGTAATTTTTTATTATGATTTTTTTAATTGTAATAATTATGAAAATTATATTGAAATTGGAGCTCCATTAGGCGCGGTGCTAGGGAACTTATGTAATGAAAGCGGATTAAAATAGGGGGATAATTGTAGAATAATTAAAAATTAATTACCAATAATTAATAGATGAAAGCTCTATATTATTATAATAAAATTCAAACTTAATGCCATTTAAATCCCATAAACAAACCACTTAATTTTCCCACGCTGCTAGTTTTAGTTATATTATTTAATTTTAACGATGTCATTAAAATTAATTAAATGCTGGGTAAAGCCCAACACGTAGAATGCGGTAGCGAGCGAAACAAAGGGAAGATAATAATAAATCAAATATTACTATAATCTTTATTTATAGTGAAGTTTAATTCAAAAATAATTACGTATTTGAAAATATGAAAAATTTACGTATTGCATGAATGATTTTGAAGACATCCTCAGACGGAAGATCGCTCTTTTCCCTAAAACCGAGGTGACATTTAATAGTAGCAGATGCGTCTTCCTCGAGTCTAAAAGTTAACCTTGAAAATTATGTCGTGAAAGTTAATTTTGTTATTCAAGGAAAAACTTGTCAGAATTACTAAATTAAACATCCTATTTTTCATGATATTTAATTTTAACTTCATTTCGATTTTAAAACTCAACGATGATGGAAGTTGTCGTCAATTTCTCCGCAAATTTTTAAATAATTTGCCCCCCAAAATGGTGAGTCTCTCTTTTTTGTATAAAATAGTTTTAATGTGAAATTCATATTGATGAGAAATGCCAATTTAACATTTAAAAGTGTCATAATTTGAGAAAGTTTTAGTCTAAAATGTTTTACGTGTCTAATATTTTTGTCAAGCGAGTATACTCTAATGTAACAATTTTACTACCCACTTTAGGAGTTCAATTGCAAGTACACCGCGATAAGTATCTTGCTAACGTTGACCGTATCGGCTGAACTCGTCGGTTGTGACCACGCGTCAATCAGTGGTAACTTGCCACTAGCAACATCGTCGCGTTTGTCTCAAAATTTGCAAAGCAATGGAGGAGCTACAATCTACCTTCAACAATCCTCGGCTCAAAGCAACCCAGCCAGAATTGTCCTTCGAAATTCTAGTCCTCCCAATATTATCGTAGAATACGTCACGTCACGCGGAGGCGGTGAATTGACCAACGAAATTCAAACTGAATACGGTCCTGGTACAACAATCATTATTATCCAAGGAGGAAGTACCGGTACCTCGTCAAACGGCCCCCAAGCGCAGTCCGAGGATGCTCGCACTAGAATCGTGTACCAAACGAAAACGGTGTACCATCATCAACCACAAATAGCTCAAGGTTTGCAGCCAAGCATGGGACGTAATTACGGAGTGGCTCAACCGACAGCTACGCACGTATCCTACGTACCCCAACAAGTACTCGGTGGTCCAAGTGTAAACTATGGGCATCAACCCGTCAATCCTCATACTCACGTCTCGCAATTTCCACCTCCTCAAGTCAACCAAGTACAACCACCTCCTCACGTTATTCCCAACACTATGAATCACGGTGTTGTTCATGGTCCGTCTTACCAAGTACCTTACAATCAAGGGCCTCCGTTACCCGTACATGGCGGTATAGAATCACCGCGAATAAATATGGGAACAATACCTCAACCTATAAACCAACCACCAATTGGTCCAGTTTCTTCACCAACTCACGGAGAACAACCATCGAGAACGTATGGACATAACGAACAGAGACATCCGCCGGTAATGCATCAAACCACAGCTATGCCTCAAATACCACCTTCCCAAGTACCGATTGTTTTACCATCGATCGAGCCGACTTATCCAACTATTACCACACCTGATCCGATCAACAACGAACCAGTGGTACCACAAAGGAAACCAGTTAACAGAGATGTCGTAACGGGAACGTCAAAACCAAAAACTACTACCAGGCCAACAAATAGACCTTCAACTACCAAAACGCCAAGAAGGACTCATCATAGCCGACCCGAAGATCGCAACCACGAACGCGAAGTCGAGGACAGCGTCCCGTTACCCGGTCGTCGAGTACCTTGGGCTGAAGAACGGAGCGTAAGCGAACGCGTACGACACGATCATAAGCCCAAAGATACCAATCAAGGGTTAACTTATTTACCGAAAGAGAACTCGACGACTGATCAGGATTCTAACGATAAAGAAGTTCAAGGTTTGCTGGGTACTTTATTTACTTCTTCGGACGACGCCTTGCTCAAGAGAAACTCGAGAAGTTGGAGGCGACGTGACATAGATTTCGAAATGATTTACAAAGCTACGCCCGAAGAGTTGAAGAAACAGTATCAAGATTACGTCATCTTAACCAAGTTATTCGGAGGGGCGAGAGAGACGAATTTAAACGGGAACCAGCCCTCGCCCGCGGTCATCGAGAAAGTTGAAAAACTGGCCTTGCCTCGGATTCTAGTCTATGGAAAGGTTCCGGCCTAAAACCGAACAATTCTCCCACGAGTAAAGTGAACGAGTGTTCGCGTTTTTGACAGAAATAATTCAAATCTCGAGTGAAACGAACTCGATTCTTTATTGAACTAAATTGTTAAGAGGTGTTTTTAAAAACCACTCGAATTAATTTCTTAACAATGTCAACGCCCAGCGTACAATTTTTGGGTGTTTCTTCGAACTTTTGCAAAAATTATGAAATGGTGTTTTACAATAATATTGTTTTTAACGAAACAAATTTAAGTCTTTGAGTGATTCGGAAGACACCAAAAGTCACGTTGAGAAACCGCGAACAAACTATAGTATTTGGGGGACTTAGAAACAATGGGAACTTTCACTTTTATTTTCCAAAATGTTTAATTGAAATTCATTTTGTCCAAAGCTTAACGAAAAAACTGTTTCACTTTGTAAATTGAACTCTCATCATTTCAAGATTTTACGCGGAGCTCTTACCCTCTTAAACCCTTGTAAAAAGCCCCCTTTTCAATGTTCTAAGTGACTATAGATTTTAATAAAGCGCGTTACAGCGAATTATGGTGTTTAGTAGAGTTCTGGGTAGCGAAATCTGACGTCTTTATTCACTAAAGGCGGTCTCTGAGACTTCTTATACTTATTCTCGTCAATAGGTACTTGGACTCCATTTTGCGCGTCATAAATGGTGCTACCAACCCTCGTTGGTGGCGACCGTACCCTCGACTCTGTTCTGGTAATTGAGTTGGGTACGTTTACTCTGGCGTTTGAAGAATAGTTACTATAACTGTCCACGTAGTCTTTCCTCGTGGGTGGCAGGGGTGAATCGTTGGGACACCTGCGACAATCACAAAAGGGGAAACCAACCGGAAGTCCTCGAGATCTCGAGTAGGGTATAAGTACCAATGCGATGTCCGGGTCTGGCGAGTGAAGGTTGTTGCCGCTTATGGGTTTGAATCCTTGTCCCGCGGAATCCTGGCGACTATACGATTGTTGATAATTCTGGTTTTGGTTAAAGTACTTGCGGACTTCCTCCGACCCATTACGACGACGAAAGTCTTGGGCTAGATACGGGGCCAAGATGGCGTCCAACGGGTTAAAGTTAGTAGCCATGACAGTGCCCGGTATTTGCGATAAGGACTTTAAAACTGTGTAAAACACCATCTAAATGACGGGGGAAAAAATAGATTTCAAAGGGATACAAAAATGTTTCGAGTGATAATTATATTTAAAGGGATACTAAATATTTTTGATAAAGCTAAGAAAGAAACTTACGATTGTCCATAGCGGAGAGAAGCTGGTGCGAGGTGTCATCCTTCCGTTTTGAGGACTTACGAGTGCCAAAAGGCGAGAAACTATTCCTTAAATACCTTTTGATATTGAGAAATCTTTATTATTTATATCAGATAATATCGTTACGTATTTTTATCGTTATTTAAACGTATCTAGTCTCTTATCCAAGCTTGGGTCCCTCGATACGTTTAAAATAACCGGGGAGCCCCATATTAAATATATCTCAACATTTAGAGAAAGAGATTTTAATCTGTTGTCTGAATTAAAACTAATAAAGCGAGGCTTATATTTGTAAGGCCTTTATTACCGCCTCTTTATTAGTTCTGGACTTTGAACAAAAGTATAACACGCTTCGTTGAATTTTATTAAGTAATCCTATGTTAAACTATGTTTATTTTTTGGGGTTTTGAGATAAACAAGTTGGGAGTATCGGGTATAAATAATTTACCTAGCTGTTAAGATGAAAAGAAACCATCTGTAACTTTACCAGAAGGGGATAATAGAAGAAGGATGACACTCTCTAAATACTTTAGTTATGTAACATGATTCTTCCCAGGCAACCCCTTTTTGTTTTCTCTCCCGCTCATCAAACGTCAGCTGGGTATCACACCGTGCTAAGGTGAATTCTATAACTGTTTGCTACTAAATCCTCAGCAATCAACCCACAAACCTCGATTGTCTTGACGTGGGACAAAACTCCACAAGCTCATGCGCCTTGGCAAATAGTTAAGCCTTATAGAGTAATGATGAGGGAACTATTTATCGGGTTCCTGATTCGATTTAGTAACCTTGCTATAATAAATGTAAAATGATGTTGGGAAGAAGAATCATGTTACTATTACCCCGCCTCTTTGTGGTACACTTCTCTCGAGGAGAAGTATTATATTTTTTGGTAAAACGCGAATCTAGTACTACATTATGGAACCGAATGGTAACGTAGATTGAAGTGATTGCGACTAAAAAAACATCTAATCTCAATTCAGGATTAAAATACGATACTCTGAAAGTAATAAATATCTGGAAATATTGAGACATCTTATATTTAATTAATATAAAAATTATTTCAGTCGGTAGGAGGTCGGCAAATTAAAATTTAAATTCACTTTCATTTCGAAATATCAGGAAACGTTTCTCCCATACGGATGAAACTTCCGTACTTTAGTTTAAATATTCCTTTTAATTAAATATTTAAATATATTAATTTAATCGGGAAGTCTTGGCTAACGTCAACGCCGTCATACCAGGACTCTCAAATCGTGAAAAAAAAAAATATTAGGTACCCTGGATTTTAATAAATAAAACGGGCGTTGAGTGAGTTTCGTACGAGGGGATATTCACTCGGCTTAGTCGGTCTAGACGCTGTACTGGCGGTAATTGCAGGCAACCGTAGAAGGTGTAGTGTTTAGCCTCTCGGTTGACTTATTGATTTATTAATTGCTTATATAATCGGGTTTTGGTTTTAAGATTTAAAAATCGAGATTAAAAATTCCTTTTATTTTAGATTTCGGGCGTTGATAAATCGTAAATTATGAAATTTTGGTTCATATTCCAGTTTTGAAAAATGACCCGAATTATTAATTAGTAAACACACCCTACTATTTTCACTTTCTAATTCCACCCATTTTTAATTAAGCCATTCTATGGCCACTTAATTATTTTAATAAATAAATTCAATATTTTTTTAGGCTTAAAAGGTAAATTGGTTTAAAAATGAATAGACGGGTTATTTTATAATACAATTATCTTAATTTTATTTAACATAATAAATAATATTATACAACAATTATTTGTTTTTGGCAAAGAACCGAAGTTTCCGGTCGAATTTAAGTGTTGTTAGATTCGATGGAAAAACTGTTTGGGAAAAGAGATATAGTTAGGATACGTGGTGGTAATTGGTGACGAGGTAAAGTATACTTACTGGTAGCTTAACCGTGGTAGGCTCCCAAAGCACCGTATCCGAGACCGACTGGAGCGGCGGCAACGACAGCGCGGGCTGGGTGGACAGCTGCAAATTGGCAAGATATTAATTAAGTAAGATAACTCGCCGAGTACTGGTTAATTGTCTTACCAGAGTATCCGTAGCTAGCGGCGATGGCTGGGCGGGCAACGGCGACACCTCCGAGTCCGGCGTATCCGTAACCGAGTGGGGCAGCGGCGAGAGCTGGGCGGGCAACGGCGACTCCACCGAGACCGTATCCGAGACCGAGTGGGGCAGCGGCGATGGCTGGGCGGGCAACGGTGGCGTATCCGAGTCCGGCGTAAGCTGGGCGGGCGACGGCGACACCTCCGAGTCCAGAGTATCCGAGTCCTCCGTAAGCCAAAGCTGGGGCGGCGGCGTATCCTCCGTAAGCGATAGGGGCAGCGGCTACCTTGGCGACACCGACGGTTTGGGCACGAACGTCGTAACGGGAGCTAGCGGCCAAACCGTGTCCGTAGTTGGTGGGGTGGACCATGTTGTCGACGAGGTCGTAGGGGCTGGCGAGACCACCGGCGCAAGCCACGGCGACGAGGGAAGCGAGAACGATCTAGTATCGAGACAAGGAAAGTAATTGAGATGGTAACCCGAGTACTTGAGCAAAGTTAAGGGGTGAAAAGAATAGTGAGGCAAATACTTACGAAGGTGTTCATGGTGAGTTTTTTAGTTTTTGAAGTAAAACTTGATAGTTTTAAGAAGGTTTATGAAGAAGTTGATTGTGATTATTTAGGGATTTGATTGGGCTTTATATACTGGTAAATCGACCTCAATACTTTATTAAGGAATAGGCTGATTCGAGAACACACCTTCTTGACTCCATAGGCGGAATCGGAAGGTTTTACCAATCAAGAATATTTTTGGGAGGGGGTCTGCCGCTAAAAAGGACAAGGTTCTCCGGAGAGATAGTCGCAACCACTAATGTCCAGGAAACCATTTATAGACAGGCTTTAAAGAGAGATACGGTTTTAGAGCGATTATCTCTTTATCGAGACGAAATATAATTAGCATTTTTATGAAATATTTCACCCTAGGGGAAGACTCGAACTTTGGAAATTTAGTTTTGAAAGTGAAAGTAACTTTTGCTTTTATTATTTAACTCTGTATCGGTTATCACTCCCCCCCCTCCCCAAACCCGGTCTTGTTTAGCCCACTCTCATTTTTTGGGCACGTTTTGTCTTTGAAAAACAAAGTGCCCTAGTAATCCAGTCAAAGCTTTCTCTTCACAAATCAAAGTAGAAATTTTGAAATTTTAAAATTGCGGACAGGGCATATTGATCATTTCGAATTTTGGACGTTTTTGCCTCGTTTTAGCCACATCGTGATGCGCATCGTGGGGGTACTCACTCACGTTTCCCGTTATTTTCACACTATTACAATTATAACAGAAGTAAATAAAATTGAAGTAATCGTTTTAAAACAGTTAAAAGTAGCGTATCGAGGGGCTATTCACTCAAATTTTCTGTACGCCTGTTAAGAACGGTACCATGGATAAAGAATGCGCGTGATGAAATTTGTTTTCACTCTACAGGATAGGCAACTCCCTATCTCGAACGACAGCTTATTCTGTATATACTCTGTTACAACATCGGTTGTCAGCATGCGCAAAGCTAGGTCTTTATGTAACGTAGCTTTTTACGTGCTGTCAAGAAACGAAAAACTTCAGGATCTTCAGGATTTAAAATATCCGTGAGTTTTTTAGCTCGAGTGCACGGACCTCTAGGCCTTAGTTTCAAATACGTGTAAAATTGCCTACAGCCTACTACACGTATTTGAAACTAAGGCCTAGAGGTCCGTGCACTCGAGCTAAAAAACTCACGGATATTTTAAATCCTGAAGATCCTGAAGTTTTTGTCTCTTATCAGCACGCACAAAGCTAGGTTACATAGAGACCTAGGTTTGCGCGTGCTGACAACCGATGTTGTAACAGAGTATATACAGAATAAGCTGTCGTTCGAGATAGGGAGTTGCCTATCCTATAGCGTGAAAACAAATTTCCTCACGTGCATTCTTTATCCATGACGGTACGATGTGGCTACTATTTATTATCAAAACGTAGAGATGCGTCTCTCTTAATGTACCACAAAGAAAATTATGTTAATCTCTATGGAGCTGGTTCAATAATATTTTGCGAGTTAGATCCAAAGTTTCGCGACCAAGGGGGTATACTTTTGAACAATCTAACTTGACAGCACTAGCAAAGGCTGAAAAGGTGTAGTATCTCATTTCTCGTAGTGTGAAGTTAAGGTATAGGATTCAAAAAAATTCGTTTTGAACCACGCGGCGTTAGCTCACGCGCCAGCACGATATAAATTTCATTAAAAGTTTCAATTCAAATCTCGCACTCAAATTCACCATTTTCTATTCTCAAATTAAGGTCACGTGACTTTTTCAAAAACCTTGGATGCGCATGAAAAACATTCGACGCTCAACAGGATGTGCAACTCCCTATACTAAAAAGTAGACAAGTCGATACTAGCGTTACCTGGCTATCAGCGCTGGAAACCCTCGTGGGAAAAATAAAAAATACTGGACATGAGAAAAAAAACAAGCGCTACCTTCAGGGTTGGAAATAAGGTGGATTTTGTTAGTGGCCCTCGGGACCAGTGACCCCTCATGTTGGAATTATTAAACTGGTCCTTGGGACCATGCTGTGACCCTCGCATTAATTAATTTTACTGGTCCCATTATAAAATTTCTAAATTGGTGAGAATAAGAAGCGCGTAAAGACACAAAAGTAAAGAAGCTGAAAGTTCTAATTGATTTTGAATTTTTCACTGTAGAAAAAGTAACGTATCAAAATCAAAAACAGTTAACTTTTATTTCTAATTACAATTTTGCGACTAGTTGCCACTAATAATCAATCAACATGTCTAATGATATTTGAAGTTCTTCATCCTTTTCTGAACTATCCTTATTGCGTATTTGCGTTTTACATAATTTCGGTGGTCAATAATACCAGAAGGGGATAATAGAAGAAGGATGACACTCTGTATCCTCTTAATGCTTTAGTTATGTAACGTCATTCTTCCCAGGCTCACCCTTTTAGTTTGCTTTCCCGCTCATCAAACTACAAATGGGCATCGCACCGTAAGGTGAATTCCATAATTGTTTGGCACTAAATCCCCAGCAATCATCCCACAAACCTCGTCTTGACGTGGGACAAAAATGCACAAGCGCGTCTTGCCAAATATTTAAACGCTAATAGAGTAATGATGAGGGAACTATTTATCACGCATGTGATTCGTTTTAGTAACCTTGCTCTAAATGTTCTGATGTTGGGAAGAGTGACGTTATACTTACCCCGCTTTGTGGTACACTTCTCTCGAAGAGAAGTATTATATACTTCTGATAATACTAAGGTTAGTTTCCCCGAGATGTGCGCTAGCTACAAACGTTACAGCAAAAGCGTTCCTTGGTTTCTTGAGGTAAAACTAATTAATTATGGGCTAGAAAATCTGGCTGTATAATCTAATACTTTTTAAAAGGCATGTTTTGGAACGCTTCATCCATGGAGCAGTATTATATGAGTCTTAAATATATTTAAGGCAATTTAATGAAACTTATTGTTTTTACTCCATTGAAACTACTCCACGGAAATATTGCTTGTCACCATGGATGGAGCAGTATTTAAGGAAACAAATTTTATAGGAACTTTCGTTGTCACTAATTGCTTCATACTTAATTGTACTTATGACTCATAGAATATTGCGCTATATATGGTACTACACTGAAGCTTTGATTTTCACTCTGTTAAAATTAGTGGTCTGAGGTTAAATTTATTCCACGGATATATTGGAAGTGAAAACGCCAAAGCTCTTCCCCCACAAAACCGTTGACGTTTCAATTGGCATTTTCCACACAGATATTTATAATGTAGGCGAATGCAACGTCATAACATGGATAAAGAATGCGCGTGAGGAAATTTGTTTTCACGCTATAGGATCGGCAACTCCCTATCTCGAACGACAGCTTATTCTGTATATACTCTGTTACAACATCGGTTGTCAGCACGCGCAAAACTATTTCTCTATGTAACGTAGCTTTGTACGTGCTGTCAAGAGACAAAAAACTTCAGGATCTTCAGGATTTAAAATCGTTCAAAATATCCTGAAGTTTTTTGTCTCTTGACAGCACGTACAAAGCTACGTTGCATAGAGACCCAGCTTTGCGCGTGCTGACAACCGATGTTGTAACAGAGTATATACAGAATAAGCTGTCGTTCGAGATAGGGAGTTGCCTATCCTATAGCGTGAAAACAAATTTCCGCACGCGCATTCTTTATCCATGGTAATAACGCCCAGGTCCTCGTGGAAAGATGGTCCCTTAAGCATATACTCATAAAAGAATTAAATCTTACTCTGCTTTGCGGTATACTTCTCACGAAGAGAAGTATTATATACTTCTGATAAAACGAGTTGGCCTAATATGGGGGGTCAGAAATATTTTGAAATCATATGATCAGTTTATCATTTTTAATAGAACACACATTTTTGACAGCTATATTTGTTAAATACTTGTACGAGGAAGTTTTACGGCTGCCGTGTTGTTCAATATTGTAGTTGTTTACATCATCGGATAACTTTTGTATCGTTTTTGTGTTTTTTTCTTTGTATTTTCTTGAATTCTTTACACATACCAAAATAATTTGTCTTCGACAAAGATATTATTACATATATTAAAACATCTATTTTTTTTGTTTATTTTTTTTTCTTAAGATAGTGCAACGCACGCAAGTACCGTTATAACAGGACCATTATTATATATATATATTTTATATTCTTATATATATAAAAAAAGAACAGCCTAAATGCGTAATAATAATATAATAATAATAATAATTTTAAATTAATTATTATAACAGGATCATCCTGGGAGAAAAAAAAATAATTAATTAATTAACCGGTGTAGTTTTAATTAAAATTAAAACTAATTAAAATCATCAGAAAGTTGTTTTTTTTTCCATAAAAAAATTAATTTTAACATTTTTCATTTTTCTTTTTTTTTTAGTATTTATATTTTCACCATTTTTTTTTTGTTTTTTTTTTACACCCGCATCCAAAATATATAGTTTTGTTTTTATTTTTTAATTAGCACCAAAGCTGAGTGTAATGATTAATATTTAAGGGGGGGGGGGGGGGTCAGGCAATGGGTTAAAAATTGATCATTAATATTACAATTAAACATGTTTAAATATAAAAACAAATTAATTAACTAAAAAACAAGAGACAAAAAACAAAAAGGATTGAAAAAAACGTAATATTAAAATTATAGTTACAAAAGCACCACTTTATTTTAATTTTAATTAAACCCTATCTGTTTAGAAATTAATGCTTAATTAAAAAATATATTGTACAATACAATTTAATTTAACAATTCTATATTATATTTTTTTTTACCTTGTATTTTTAGAAATAAATCAATTAACAGTTGAATTAAAAATAATTAATTTAAAAAGTGCATGTTTTTAATTTTTTGACTAAAAAAATTATTTTAATTAATTTAAAATTGTAAAATTAGTAATTACGATCCATATTCTATTCTTTCTTGTTTAAGGATGGCACTAAATATCTATAATTGGAAGAATTTTTGATTGTGGATTTTAATTAACGTAAAACTGGTTAATTAATAATTATTAAATATATAAACGACAACAAATTTTAATTATTTATAACATTTCTTTTTTTTTTTTTTTGAGGTTTTTCTTTTATCTATGTTTATTTTAAAGGACCCGGACCAATTTTTAAAAATTCCTAAATTTAACTAAAGGGATATATATATATATTTTTTTTTTTTTTGATATTTAAATATTATTTAATTTTTTTATTTTTATAATAAATAGAAGTTTATTAAATTTTTTTTTTTGTTTTACTATTTTTTATTTAACGCTAAATTTTTAAATTATCTTTTCCTTTTAAAATATCTTTTTTTTTCTTCTTACAAACACGCACTAATTATCATTTCCATTTCATTTTAATGATAATAAACAAACAATTAATTAATTAAAAACTAAGCTCTAAAAAAGTATGAAATTAAAAGTTGCAAAAAAAAAAATAAAATAAAATTAAAAATATATATATATAAGATTAAAAACCCAAGATTAAAAGTAAAACGCGATCTTTTTTTTTTTTCATTTTTGCAAAATAGTAATTTAATATTTTTTAAATTCGGATATAAATTTAAAAAATAATTAAATTAATTAATTAACCCACTTAATTCAAATAGTTTGTTTTAGAGTTAGAGAGCTGGGAATGTTTTAGATTTAATTAACCTTTGTCATTAATTATTATTATTTTAAAAATTAAGGTCCGTATTTCAGTCAAATATTTTGCACGTTGACTTTAATTTAATTAATTAAGATTAAAACTAAATATCTATTCTAACACAACTAATTTTTGATATGGGTTACGTATTTTTTTTTTCTTATCAAGTAACATTAAATATTTAATTACTAAAGCAGAAAAATGGAGGGGAGCAAAAGGGGGGGGGTAACGTTTAAATTGTTTACTGTATAGTATATTTGTTTGTTTATTTCTTCCGACATTTTTTTAAAAAATATATATATAATATTTACACACACACACACACACACGTCGAAAACTGTTCATGCACGCACAAAATTAAACGAGAAAAAAATCTATTTTAACTGTACACTTTTTGTTTAATTTTAATGTTTTTTAAATTTTTAATTTAAATTTTTTTTAAATTTTTAATTTAAAGTTTTTTTTTAAATTTTTAATTTAAATTTTATTAAATTTTTCTCACGTGGACTTTTTTTAATCATTGCGTTTAGTAGATTAATTAAAAAAAAAGTGTGCCTTAATCCTCATGACATTTTTTTTAATAAGTTTTAAATAATTAACGGAAGACGATTTAATTTTAAACTATATGGGTTCCAAATTAATTAATTAATTAATTAAACCAATTTAATTAATATTTGTACTAAATATTTAATCGGGTTTAGCGTTTTATTTTTTGTTTGTACAAAAATAGTGATTATTATTTTGTTAATAAATTTGGTCGGGTTTTGTTTTTATCATATTTTGATTAATTAAAAATAAAATTAACTCAAAATATTCTAATTAGGTGCGAATCTCATATATATATATATATAATTGCGTATACTTAAAAAGTGACAAAGGGTAAAACATAATTAGTATTTAAATACCAATTAACCCCGTAGAACTTGGACCTTAACAACGTAATTAAAGAAATTAATTAATTAATTAAATATTATTACAAATATTTAATTTTCTCTGTAAAATCATCAGTTTTGAATTATTTATTTTACGTCAGAGAGAGAAAGAGAAAGAGTAAGAGTAAGAGTGTGTGTGAGAGTGAGAGAGAGAAAAAAAATAGGCCATTAAATGTAGACCAGCACATTTACGGAAGTTAAGCCTATTTTATTTTCCGTTTTTATTTTTATTTAACGTAATTAAAATTCATTTATAATAATTAATTAATTACGGAGATTGGTGTTGGATTATCTGGCTTATTTTTTAATAAAGTATTTTAAAACCAGTATTAACGCGCGAAAAGTGGTCGCGAAAGTAATTAACGTACTTTCGACTTCAGACGACCAAAAACGAAAACAAAAATTATCGTAGGTAAATTAAAATAATAAAGAATGAAAAGAAAATCTCAGGAATATTTAAAAAAAAAAAGAAAAAACGTTCCTAACTAGGAGATGAAGCGTTCGATAGCCATGGCGACTAAAATGGCAAAGAGCGTAAAACCTAGTAGTATAATCATGGCCCACTGTTGATCAGTTAATGGTTTTCGTTCGCTAACTAGAGCGGAAACACCGGCAGCGGCGTACGAAGCCGAAAACCTTCGTAAACCGTTGCCATTCGTAGAAGAGTTACTTCCCGTTCCGTTGCCAGATTGATTTAGTTGACCGAGATTTTTATTAGCGGCGTTTTCGGGTTGACCCAACGCGACGGAGGGACTCCAAGCCCCTTGCAAGGTTTCGCCGTCGCTACAATGCCTAACCGCCGCCACCCGAACTAAAGACGAAGATTTCGGTGACGGAGAATCCAAAGAGTAACGAGTTTCCGTTCCTTGATAAACCTTCGTTTTCCGAAATAAATTTAAAGCGTACGTCTGGGTTACTTAACGGAGAGAGAGATAGAGAGAGGGGGAAGATAGGTAATTGAGACTTACGGCTTTGCAAGTATTTTCTTTCGGATTCTGTAATTGTAGAATGTAAGATACGGGATCTTCGCCAACTGGCTTGACGGCTATCCATTCTACTTGGCACGAACTAGACGTTGTCCAACTGACTTTAGGGGCTGCGACAAGGACAACAATCAATTTTACGATAAGCTACTCTCAGGGCGAAATTATATATTATAACTAGTAATTAAGCGCGAAATTATAAGTCCCGATTAAAGATTTTAATTGCGATAGTTAACTACTATTGTAGCAACTTCGTAACGAGCGCAATAAGACTAAACGGCTCGCCATAGCTAACTTATCGTCCTGTACTTATGTTAGTAGTACTCTAACAAATTCTTTAAAGCTAGAACGAGAATTGCAATATAAAAGCAGAGTTGCGCGGCGAAATTGCAATAGAAACGCGCCTTTAGTGCCGAAACGAAGGTATTTTACGGTGTAAAAGGAAATAACTGTGGACGTACCTTTAAGAGACTGAGGCAGGGCTTTCGTAGTTTGGAAGACATATTCTCGAGAGTAGGGTCCCTCTCCTTCGGCATTGGAAGCCATGATCCGGAACTTGTACTCGGCGCATTCCCGCAACTTACTGACCTTGTGCGACTGCGAAGTGCCGACGTAAACGGGGACGAAGCACCCGCTTCGACTATTCTCCATTTCCAGCGTGTAATGAACAAAGTCGGCATTCCTCCCTTCGCCCCATTTCAGCTTCAGCGCGTTCTGCGAGGCGCCCACCAAATCCAAGGAGGGCGGAGTGGGCGGCAATCCTCGGGTGGTCACCTTAACCGAGGAACTAAAAGGTCCCGGCCCGATGGCGTTGGCCGCTTGGATCCGAATTCGGTACGAGGTTTCCGGGTTCAAATCGTTGATGGTGTACTCTGGGGGTGAGGTCCCGTCCGTGTCGTTGTCGGGAATAAAGTCAAGGACCCGGACGATTTCTCCGGAACTTGTAACTTCCAGATTGTAATTGGTAACGGGGGAACCGTGGCAAGATGGCTCTTTCCACGTGATTGTCACGCTATTGGCTTCGCAAGAGACTAATTCGATAGAAGCTGAAGAGACGCCCGAGGGAGACGAGGCTTGCGTCACGCACGACGCCACCTCGCTAAACATACCCGGACCCGCGCTATTTACAGCCTGCAATATCAAAAGTTAACGCGGATAATTAGAAATTATTACTATTTAATTAAAATTAATAAATCCCAGATGGTAGTGATAGCCCACCAGTTAGAGATACTACAAAATGGCGACCCACATTAGTAGTTATAGCCCACCTGCACTTAGTGGTATTACAAAATGGTGACCCACATTAGTATAGCCCACCTGCACTTAGTGGTATTACAAAATGGTGACCCACATTAGTATAGCCCACCTGCACTTAGTGGTATTACAAAATGGTGACCCACATTAGTATAGCCCACCTGCACTTAGTGGTATTACAAAATGGTGACCCACATTAGTATAGCCCACCTGCACTTAGTGGTATTACAAAATGGTGACCCACTTTAGTATAGCCCACCTGCACTTAGTGGTATTACAAAATGGTGATCCACTTTAGTATAGCCCACCTGCACTTAGTGGTATTACAAAATGGTGATCCACTTTAGTATAGCCCACCTGCACTTAGTGGTATTACAAAATGGCGCCCCAACCATGTAATACAAACAAATCCGGCCTATTTTGCACTTTAAATTGATCAAAAGTAATTAAACAGGTTGAAAACTTACTTGAACTTTAAATAAATATCGCGTGGCGGGAATCAAACTTTTGACTTCGTGATTTAAACTCGTACAAACGTGAAGCTAAATCAGACGGGTAAATTAATTTAAATTAAAATTAAAATTAACATTAAATTAAAAACTTACGAGAGAAAAGGTGGCTTCGTAATCAGTTTCTCGATCTTGATTTTGACTCCAATCTATTCTGTATTCGCCAATTATGGCTCCGTTATTCAGGGGTTCCTCCCAACTCAAATAAACGGAATGAGGCGAACGACAAGTCACCTGCAAGTTTGGGGGACAATCGGGGGGACCAGCCCCACTCACCGTTTCAAAAGGCTCCGACCAAAGTCCAGCCTAAACACCGTCCGTAAACACAGTGATCAAGTCTAAAATTGGTCTAAAAGTTCATTTATACTTACGCCAACTCTATTGCTGGCTCGAACTTGAAATAGGTAAGGTCGTCCGGGTAGAAGACTAGCTACGACGCAATCCGTTTCTCTTCCTTTAAAAACTGACCTGGTTTTATTATCGGGTGTCGTCATGTCAACTTCGTATTCCGTGATAGGGGAACCTCCGTTATAGTCGGGTGGAGCTACAACCACAAACGACAGACAGACGGACGACACATTGAACTCCTAAGTTAATAACTAAGTTAACTTAACTTACCCCATTTTAGATGAAGTAAGAGCGCTTTGGGTTTCCCGTGAAGTCGCGGAGGAGCGCAACGTCCCGGCACTACTGGAGATGTCGTAACGTAACTCGGCTCGGAATGCTGTTAAAAATATTATATAATGGTTATAGAAATCACTAATTGCCTTTAAATAAGCACAAAAAATGGTCAACGGAGGTCAAAGAAGATCAAATAACGTCATAAAAACTCACGTCACTATGTCCTCCGACACTGCTACACATAACTCGAACCCTATAGGTGGTTCCCGGGCTTAAATTATCGCACTGACATTCGTTATCGACACCCGAGTAAATCACTTCGAATCCTTTCCCCTTATCGATTTCAACAACGTATTTGGTCACGGGGGAACCACCGTCATCTTTTGGCGCGTCTAAAAACGCAAACCCTCCCACAATTAATTAAACCCTAATCTAAATGAAATTAATTAAAAGAAAATCGGCATCCTTACCCCATTCTAGTCTAAAGGAATTGGAATGAATCTTTCCCTTTGGTGACGGTTTCCCGGGACATCCCGGTTTGTCGGGTAAAGTGGAAAAGGCGACGACTTTACTCCAAGGACTGGCGCCTTCTTCGTTAAACGAACATAATCGGAATTTATACTCGGAATTTCGTCTTAAACCGTTACAAACGGTGTACGATGTTTCTCTTCCGTTATAAACGGGTAAGAATCCGTGCCTCTGGTTGATTAATTAATTCGATACAAATTAATCGTCGCGCCGCGTCTCTTAGACAGTGGGGGAGGGCGGGATTCGCAAACACTTACGGTCGTCTCGTCTTCCATTTGCAAGGTAAACTCGTCGTCAATGTTAATTCTCTTTTGCCATTCCAGTGCCAGCCTGGAAACGTAAGAATTCCTCAAAACGGGAGGCGAAGGTTGAGGCGGAACGCTGCCGCTTGTTGAGAAATAAACCACTTCGCTAAAATCGCTAGAACCCAAATCATTTCGAGCCGATAAACGGAACCCGTAACGAGTTGAAACGTTCAATTTGGGCACTTTAAACTGTTTCTGAAGGCCCGAGAAGATCTCGACAAAATGATCCTCGCGTCCCGTACCTTCGTCGTATTCTAAACTAAAACTGGTCAGTTTGGAACCATTGTCCAGCGGTGCCTAAAATAATCAGTCGAAACAATCGGACTTTGGGTCTATCTCGAGCAATTATACTAAAGATACGTACATTCCATTTTAACATAAGACTAGTCTTTGTTTTCGATACTAGTTTTGGCGAAATTGGAATGTCTGGTTCGCAAGCTTCCGTCTGACAAGACGTTACTGCGACAAAATGACGCGTTAAACTTAGACGACAGACTAAAACTATTTTAACACCCGACTTACAAAGTGATGGTGATCCAGCGATACCATCAAAAGTTGCTCTGACGCTATTTCCAAACAATGCCATATTTAACTATACTTAAACTAAACTAATTAAGAAATAATAACTTACAAGAAATGATATTCGGTGGCTGGTTTAAGATCCTTGACTCGAGATTCTAATTGTTTGCCTCTGAAAACCAATCTGGATCGGGCGTCTTTATGATCAACGTCCGAATTGGACTTGCGATCCGTCACGTACAATTCGTAGACGAACTCGGACTCCTCAATACCCAATTCTTTTAATTTGCTTCTCAACGTAATTTCAGTTTTCACGTTGGCTTCACTCGATGTCAGTTCGCTCGATTCTGTTACAATTACTTCGCCGGAGGGAGCGACACTCTCGCCTTCCAAAGCGCCGGTTGTACTCTCCTTCCGCTCCTCATTGACATTATTCTCACTGTTTGTCTGCTCCGAAGATTGGTCAACTTCGCTGGTTTTGGTCGTTGGTGGTCCCAAATCAGGTGCTTTCCAACTAACACTAACGCTCCTGGCACTAATGTTTGTTATCTATCGTTGATTAGAATTAAATTTCATCACGATTAAAATTAAGGAAATTAACGCGAAAATTAAACGTAATTACGACTGAAATTAACGCGAAAATTAAATGGCATTACGATTAAAATTAACTGCAATTACGACTAACATTAACGCGAAAATTTTATTTAATTACGACTAAAACTAAGGCAAAATTAAATGTAATTAAGATTAAAATTAACGCGAAAACTAGATGTAATTACGACTAAAATTAGCGGAAAAATCAAGTTTAATTGCGATTAAAATTAACGCGACGATTAAGTTTAAGTTAAGATGAAATTTTAATTTAAATAAAAAATCTTACCGTAGGTACTTCCAATTTTGAAAGTACTTCTTGAACAAACACGACATCTTCTTCGTCGTCTTTAAAATTAAGTTAATTAAATAAGAATTAAATACCTAATCAAATCATTAAAAACACAGTATTTACGTAAGTCCCCCCAAAAAAGACTACCAAATCATCCATAGGTCTATAACAACAACTTCCCCTATAAGTATAAGACCCCCACCAACCTTGGCTATGAGAACTGTTATCCTCTTGGCCGTCCGAACTCTGAACCGAGGAGACGGAGGATGGCGAGTACCTGGTGGATCTGAAGGGGGCGCTTCCGGTTCCTTTCCTCGCTCCGCCCCCTTTCTTAGGGGAGTGGTTGGGGGAAAGGAAGGCGGAAGATGTGGGCGTTCCCGTCATCAAGGGGTGTGGTGGAATAATCCCTCCCGATCCGACACCAGCGCCGACGTGAGGGTACATTTGTGGC
Source organism: Phalangium opilio (assembly GCF_054372755.1). Lineage (NCBI taxonomy): Eukaryota > Metazoa > Arthropoda > Arachnida > Opiliones > Phalangiidae > Phalangium > Phalangium opilio. The sequence continues at coordinate 1,829,360 of NW_028324246.1, forward strand.
GGTAATATATGGATAACGTCTTTTTGATTACGAGCTTCTAGTTTTTTCTTCAGTCTATAGAATTGTTTTTGGGCCCTTTCGTCTCGAATACCGCCAAGAGCCGAGCCCGCGGGTGGCGCGCCGCTAGTAGCGTTTGGGTTCATTTGATTGGCGTTCGGCGCTACCCAAGAGGAAGAATCAAGCGCGAAAGAACTTTAGTAACGCGGTTCTAACTTACAAGGAGATTATAAATATACATTTAAGCGTACGCAATGGGGAGAATACGTTAATTTCATCAGGAATAGCTGTATTTTAGAAGTAGGAATGGAGAACAGAGTATTGTGGGCGCGCGTCAAAGTCCCGGACCCCCTTCAACGGGACGGGGGGTATGAAAGAAGAGGCGGATGGGTCATAGCGACAGAGGTAAAAAAATTACGTATTTTTCGCCGTCCCCGTCAGCAAAGTCATCAAAACGTAGTGAGCCAACAAGATAATTTAAAATTTTCGTTACGTGTTGGAGGGAGGGGCTCTATACTGGGCTATGAGTCGGACTGAAGTAAATACTAACCGTTTTCCATTCCTGCTTCTAAAATTGCATCTATCCCGGATTTCATAATTTCGGTTGAGAGGGGGAGTGAACTGTGTATCCCCTACGTTAGGGGCAACTTTGTACTAGAGAATACTATTTGCCCCCGGAAGGGAAGGGGAGGGGGATATCACTAAGGTAAGAGATAGAGGGTTATGACGTTGCCGTATATGGAAAAGAAATTACTCTATTTTTGAATGGACAAAGGTCTTTTCCCATCCCCTATAAGATAGGTGAGCTTTTTGACTCACCAATTTGCAGAGCGGGATTATTTGACTTGTGCAGATTGTTGTTGTTGTTGTTATTGAGTGTGGCACCATGATGGTGGTGATGATGATGGTGTACGTGATGGTGGTGTCCAACCCCCCCAGGTCCGGTGGCACCAGTTGGCGAATTTGCAGCTTGTAAATTTGCCCCCGAGGAAGACGACTGGACGATAGACGACTGTTGATTGGGTGGTGGCGTTAGACCACTCCCCCCGCCTCCGCTATTTTGCATGTGCGGGTGAAACTGAGGGTTGATGTAAGGGGGAGGGTAACCGTAGAACCCACCCTGACCCGATGACCCCGTACCGTTATTTGGACCAGCTGGATTCTTTAAACAAAACAAATAAAAAAGACCTAATTAGGGAATATAATTTTAAACAATTAACATATGGCAGCTTTCAAAGCTTCACTGTATTAAATTATAAGGGTAAATTAAGTAGCCAGTCTAGTAATTATCTGTAGTTGGTTACAAGCTTAAAATGTGATATAAAACACTACCGAATCTATAGAAAGACTCAAATTCACTGTAGCCCTTCACAGAAACATATTCCACTCAAATACAACGGAAACATTTGAAAATCAATGATGATATACACTTACGAGTCAAGATAGCGATGATAATACCAATTTAAATACCAGTAATTAATGTGAAATTAGTTTTAAATAAGAATAAAGCAATGTTACCGCGACCCTGCCTAGGTTTCGTTGGAAGCTGGCGAACGTAACAACATAAAGAGAGCCACGTAGCTAAACACGTAGACGTATATATACATACACATATAACGAATTTACAAAATGATAAAGATATGATGATATGAGGGGAAATACATAAACGCTATTATAATATAATCATAAGTAGATAAGATATGTTCCATAAGTTTGTCACTGATTACTAAGAGCTTGTCATGAAGTGACGTTGATGAAACGTCATAGATTTGAGGTAAAGAGCCGCCTGTCAAATGCTTAGCACAGACTAAATAAGAAGACAGACTGCAAAATTAACCACCGAGTGTAGTCTATTCTGTCGTCGTTACGAAGTATAGATAGTGTCATACTTATGTAAAATATCTTACAAACTTATGATATAATCAATTATAAAGATATAAAAATTAAAATAACTCTTAGATAATTAGATGAAACAACTTAATCTAGAGTTTAAAAGTCGCATTTGTAAGGCCCATCCCCAAATTATAATTATTAATTATATTTAATTTAACTAATTAACGCTTAAATTAAACACTTAAAAATTTCTTAAAGTGACACTTAAATGCGCGGGCAAAGTCGACCATTCATAATGTACATAAAATCCTATTAATGTTTTTAGTGTAGGTGTAACTACTTTTGAGCTTTTTGTTAAACTGGGAAATTCCGAAATCTGTTTTGGCAATCATATTTTTACAAACGAGTTTAATCCACATATGTAAAAAAAAGTAACTCTTCTTTCTGTCATTTTTTGACGAGCATGACGTAATATGGCGCCTATAGTGCAGCCTACAACCATTTTTATTCGATTTTATCCTTATGTTAAAAAAAGACAAAAAAAAAGAGAGATGAAATGTAAAGATCTGTTGAAAACGCACTGATGCGCGTTTCCCCCAGCTTCAACTAAACGGAAATTACCTTCTTTTTTTCAGGATTTATTCAACAAAACCGGAAAATATCACACACACACGATAACGATTCTAGGTCTAAAATGTTTCAATAACGTCACGCGATAGGCCTAATGCTACACGCTAAGCCTAAACTGAAATATTTTAGGCTTACAATAATGTAATCCTATAGTTTGAATTTCTTTTTTAACAAATCTAGAATTAGGCCCAACGATATCAATGCCATCGGGGAGAAGAGGTAACGATGAAGCTTGATGGAGAGAGGAATGGAGTGGTAATAGCCTATGATGCTGCCGTTTGTAGCCCCATCTATACGGCAACAAAACCCTCCCAGCATCCTCAGCGTTTAAGTAGGGTCATACAGTACATAATCGTAAAGGACGTCCCCTCTGTCTTAAAAATAGAAGCTAGTTCTCATACAAATAAAATGGCGCTACACGGCAGCGCCTACCGAAGGGTACGGGGCGTGTGCAAGGTACACTGGGAGTTTTTCAGTGTACGCCCATCATCATTTCACTACATCTTACTTCATTTCTCCCTACTGCTCCATCCCTTTCTCCTTCAAGAATCAAGATACGCTAAACCTAGTTTTCAAACTAACAACATCTCTGGAGTTAGGCCTAAATACGTAAGCCTCGGCAATAGTCTAAAAATGAAAGTGAAACTTAAAACGACGGTTGTCCAGTTCTTTAGGAGCCCTATTAATCAAAGCTAAGGTATCCTAGCGTGACACCAAGTACAATGATCCCGCGATCTTGTTGGCCCACCCCCTTCCCCCCTTACATTTTGTTGGATGCACTCTCTCCTAAAGATTATCTTTTAAAATATTTATTATATTTCTGAAAAATATAAAGCGAACTCTACTCACTCTCTCTCTCTAGCAATAATAAAAGTTAATTATTTCCATTTAAGGGCGTAAAATTGTCTGAAGGATATCCTTAATAATAATAAAATGACAAAATTAGTTAAATATTTTCTTAATTAAAATTAAACGAAAAACTGACTCACGTTCTACGCATCTACAGAAAAAACTAAAATGTACAGTTAATTTTAAAGGGCGAGTAACACGCTTTAGAACTAGGAGGATTGATACCACCATTTACAACAGGAGCCGAGGCTACTTGGTACTGCAATTTATCCGCCAAGTCAAGGCCGAAAATAAGAAACCTTTCTTAAAAGACATGTGTCCAGTGACCCCCCCCCCCTGTTTGACTGGAAAATTTATAGAACATTGTCCACTGGACTGTGCAAAAATAGTGTCACAACTTCATAGTCAAGCTACCAAAACTTCGGAAAAATTTATTGGTCAAAATGTCCAGTGACCCCCATAGTTTTTAAATAAAATTATTGGACATTGTAAAATTTCATTGGACAATGTCCAATGTCCTGTGTTTATTTCCGACCCTGCCGCCAAGACAAGTACCCTGACCTCCTGGTGTAAATGGTATCAATAATTCTAGTTATTAAACTATGTATTATTGGACTACAGGGCTAACGTCGCCACTATATATAATACCAGAAGTGGTATGAGACTAGAAGTGAAGGGCTCTAGCATTGGTAATAGATCCTGGCACTAGTGAACAAATTTGAGGATTTTATGCCGCTTCCCACGCGCTAAAACTAGAGAGAGAAAAATTGGTCGAGTTCCAAAAACATTTCTTACCCCCTTCCCCTCAACCTAAAGCCGCCGAACACGGACCCGGCTCCTTGAATCTAGTTCGGCCGTCTACCACCGCGAGCGTCTCACGTTTTGGAGGGAAAAATTCTGAAACCGCCACTAGAGGGCCAACCGTTTGTGTTTTATCAAGTCTTTTCACTAATGCCGAGTGAAGAATTTGGTTAGCTCAATACTTCTAGTATCATACCACTTCTGATAATACTCGGCTCGGTATTTGGCGAATATTCGCTCATAAACAAAAAACTCGGGGAATATTTCATTCGGCACCGGTTTTGAGACGGACCTTGTAATATATTTTCGTTGTTAAGTTTGTCAGACAGACGACGCCGCGAAGACTAGTCAAACCAAACCCTAAGTACTTCTTCTTGCTTTTTTTTTAATTCCCATTTCCCTAGAATGATTTAAGATCTAATCTTATAGACTTTCAGAGGAAACTTAGAAGAAGAAGACGACAACGACATACCACAGTCATAGAAGAAGAAAGGTCTTCGAATGTCTTCTTACCTTCCATTAAAAATAATATTGGAAACCTCGTCGCGATAACTCAAGTTAACCCTGACCCAAATTGACACGAAACGCCTGAATTTCTTAGGGGTTCAAACAAATTCTTTCACGAAAAAAAAATAAACCATAAAAAATTCCAACTAGGCTAGGTTCATTTACAGGGTTCGTATATAAAAAACTTCTTTGGGAATTAATTCCCTGACGTTTCCAGGTTTTACTTACACGACGAACGTATAAATTTTCAAAATAATTATAATATATTATCAGAGATAGATTTAATTTTAGAAGTAGGAATGGAGGACAGAGTAATCCGGGCGCGCGTCAAAGTCCCGGACCCCCTTCCCTGGGTATGAAAGAAGAGGCGGGGTCATAGCGACAGAGGTAAAAAGGAATTACGTATTTTTCACCGTCCCCGCCAGCAACGTCATCAGAAACGTAGTTTAAGTGAGCCAATAAGATCATTTAAACTTTTCGTTACGTGTTGGAGGGAGGGGCTCTATACTGGGTTATGAGTCGGACTGAAGTAAATACTAACCGTTCTCCACTCCTGCTTCTACAATTACATCTATCCCTGGTAAAACTAAATCTTCAACGAGGCCCTCATCGAAAAATAAAAATAAATAAATAAAAATAATTTGGGAATCAATAAACCCTCAGACAGACCCCATCCAATTAACAGGGGGGAGGGAATGGGGATGCCAGCAGACTTATTGAGTTTTACGCTTTTATCGTGGGAACAATAATAAACCATGGGTAGACAGACAAAGATAGAGAACGCGCCGGCAGTCTAACCAAGGTTATATTCAAGAATTAAGTCGAAAAATAAGCCTTTCGTCGTACTACCTCTAGATTTTTGGCTGTAATAGGTCAGTGACTCAACTCCGAAGGGGGATGGGTGCGGAGGAACCATAAATATTCGGGGCCACCCTCGGCTTTCAGAGAGCGAAAAACCAGACGAGATACACGTACCGCTACATCAATGATCTTTACACCCATAAGTACAAATATATAACAACGGCTACACGGCCATCTTAATATTCCAAGAAAATTCCAAAAATAAGTTTGATAAGTTTTCAACCCTAACCTTAACCTACCAATAACTTTGGTTCTAATGCACTTTGTAGAGAACTGAAGACACAGCCATAATCTAGAGATTCGGTACAGTAATAGCTCCGAGTTTCATGAACCTCGCGTTTTAAATAACATATGGACAATGGATTAAAGTTTATTTTCGTTTCTGGCTAAAATTGGCAATGACTTTGGTTTGATTCTAATCTACTTGGGAACATATCAAAGATACCACGATAAACCAGACATTCCATAGAGCATAAGTTCATAAGATATGTTGTATAAGTTTGTCACTGGTTACAAACTGGAACTTGTCATGAAGTGATTGAAGTAGGTCATAGATTCGAGGTAAAGTGACACCTGGTGAGGCGCTGTCAAATTTGGGCTACGTACAGACCACATAGGAAGATGGACTGCAAAAAGGCGTGCAGTCAATTCTGGCGTGGTTTTCGAACTAACTCTCAGTACGTCTTTACCATTACAAAGTATAGGAAGCGTCATACTTATGGAACATATCTTATAAACTTATGATAGCGTAATCCCTACAAATTTCACGAAAGACAATGTAGCAGTATACGTTTTTAGATCAACCCAATTTAAAGCCTAAAATTCTGACGAATAAATTTACAGCTAATCGCGGATAAAAAAGAGCGTAAAATTCGAGTACCATAAACTCATTAAGTATAGAGAAGCAGCAAAAGGGGCGGGGCTTCAGACGAGTCCTCCCACATACATCTACATGGTGGTGGATATTATAAAGTAGAAGGCAAGTGGGGGAGTAAAGATAATTGGGTAAGTGGAGGTCTGACGTATTGTAGGAGAGATTTATCACTTACTGCCCTGTCCCTATTATCATAAGTTTATAAGATATGTTCCATAAGTGTGTCACTCGTTAATGAGAGCTTGTCATGAAGTGACGTAGGTGAAACGTCATAGATTCTCGTAAAGCGACGCCTGGTGAGGCGCTGCCAAAGGCTTAGTACAGACTAAATAGGAGGATGGACTGCAAAACCGAGTGTAGTCAATTCTCGCGTCGTTCTTGAACTAGCTCTCATTAAGCCTCTAGCATTACGAAGTATAGGTAGTGACATACTTATGGAACATATCTTATAAACTTATGCTATTATTATTATGAAAAATACAAGCCGGGGGGGGGCTGAATTAATTAGCATAATTTCGCGGTAATGTAAACAAATGTTTTGAATATTTTAGATAAAGTTGGCTTGTGTTTGATTTTATCATATTTCTTTGGAATAAAAAATTAAATACTAAAACTTCAAAATAAAGGGGGCGTTAATAATAAATTTAAATAGACGTATAGGGACACAGCAGTACAGGAAGAAACCCCTCCTACTTAACGTCATACCCCTGCTCGACCAATCAGCTTTACTCCCCCACTAGCCTTCCACTTAATAACATCCTCAACCATGTAGATGTAAAAGGGAGGAGCCTTCTTCAAGTCCAGCCTTTTTACTGTTTCCCTATTAGCTAGAGGGAAAAAAACCTTGGGGAAAAGCCGTAGAAATAATTTGTTTGTGGAAAATACGAAATTGAAGTATTTTGTTCCAAGTTGAATTACTCAGACTATTACGAATTGATTGTAATAACGCCAAGAATATTAAATCAGGGAGCCCAGCCAAAAATTTAAATTCCTTATAGGAAAAATAGGAATTTGTTTCAGGAATTATAGGATTTTATAGGAGAAAAAATCATGTGTTTTTATAGGAAAATATAGGAGTAAAAATGATGATCATATTTTGGCTTAAACTATGTAGAAAAAACTCAAAAAAAAATAAATTTATATTTTACTTTGAAAAGAGGAACTTAATTAAAATATAATATATAAAATCCTAAGCGAACTCCGCAATTTCGGGGTTCAGTCAAATGAGATCTCGATAAAAAGGGTTAAATTTTGATAAATTCGATGCTAAACTATACGAAAACTTGGACTAAGTCAAAAATATAGGATATTATAATACCTTTCATGAAATTATATTATAATATAGGACAAGTTAAAAAATACATAGGATTTTATCGGGCCTTTCATGAAAATATTATAGGACAGGTTCTAAAATATATAGAATTTTATAGGACCTTTCATGAAATTATAGGATAATATACGACAGGTTAGAAAATATAGGATTTTATAGGAATTATAGGATCGTTGGGCTCCCTATTTAAAGAATCAACATTTTATACTAAAAAAGCGTGATACGATATTCATTGATGAATAAGTTAAATTCCTAAATAGAAAAATCGTGCTTCGTCCATTAAGATATTTGTAATAACAAAAATAATTTAGGAAACATTGGCAGGAACTTTAGAATGAAAACAGGAAGTTATTAAACTAGTTCTTGTAGCGATGAATAACTCGGCTATACATAACGATAATGCCTCAACATCGCGATAAAAGGAAATATTGAATTACATATACGACTACAACGATACCACCGAACTAAAAATTGTCCATTATCGCAACAACAGAAAACGTGCATGGCGGAACAAAAATCTCCCCTTCCCATTCTCATTTAAAGGAAACGAATATCGTATTTTTATCTCTCTCTAATTCTAATATAAAATAAAAAATATATTTTTTCTAATTCATAAAACACGTTTTATCAATCGTCCAAAAAATATGGCGTTACACTGTTTTATTTAATTAACTCTAAATGACTTAGTTAATTATTGTTTAGAAATAAATAATTTCCCTGTAACTAGTGTTGTCTATTTGATTTGCACTTTTCACCTAACTGTGTATATTAGATAGTTTACACACATGAGAGGATTTATACCATTTACACCAGCAGGACAGGCTACCTAGAGGACAGAAACCGGTATGCTTTTGTCCGCAAGGTAATCTTCGCCTTCTGGTGTAAATGGTATAAATCCTCCATGTGCGTAAACTATCTTTAATTACTTTAAAGTACCCTAGAACTTAAAGAGAGAGTGTGTATTCAAACTTACGTAGTTTGGGTTGGGCGGTGGTGGGGCATTTCCGTGATGGGGGCCTCCGGGTTGAGGGGGTCCTTGGGCGTGCGGGTGTAAATGCATGGGCGGGAGAGCGATGCCCAATTGTGGCGACAGGATTATTTGGCGGAGGGTCCCATTTTCGTCCACCAATTGTTGAACGATGTGTCCCGGTGGTACTTGAACCGGCATCGGAACCGGAGGCGTCGAATTATTAGAGACCATTCGAACTGTCGCTGGACCTATCAACAATAAAATAATAATTGATATTAATGGACCATGTTCCAGAAAACCGGTAACAAATCCCCCTCATTATAGACCAATTTTTAAACTGACCAATTAATTAGTATCCGGACCTTTTAGGACAAATTTAAAAACTCACTGAGCCAAAAATTTTAATTTATTATAGGAAAATTAGGAATTATTTCCGGAATTATAGGATTTTAAAGGAGAAAAAAAAATGTGTTTTTATAGGAAATAGGACTAAAAATGCTCATAAATATAATACAATTTTGGCTTAAACTATGAAGAAAATTCACAAAAAAATAACAAATTTGATTTTACTTTGAAAACAGGAACTTAATTAAGATATAAAGTATAAAAATGCCGAGATAACTCCGCAATTTCAGTATCTAGTCAAATGTGATCTCGATAAAAGAGCTTAATTTTGATAAATATGATACTAAACTATAAGAAAACTTCGACTAAGTCAAAAATAAAATATATTATAGGATCTTTCATGAAATTATAGGATAATTTAGGATATGCTCAAAACTACAGGAATTTGAAGGAATTATAGGACCGCTGGGCTCATTGGGCCTTTAATTTCCAAGTTTCAAACTTCCCTAACTATTCCTATGACCTTTAAGGTGAATTTAAAAAAATTCGGATTTTTCTCTCAAGGTAAACATTTGAATTGAGAATGAAGAATTATTATAGTTATGTATAAACACACTTCTTTGTAAAATAAATTTTTTCCAATTTCTATAGACGAGAATTAAAGAAAACGTGTCATTTGTACCTTCCAAACGGTTTATGGCGCTACGTTTTTAACCCTGACCCATTTAATTAGGGACTCTCTTTCTCTTTTTAATATATATTTAATTCTTTTAGACGAAATAATTCGGGTTTTGCCCGAAAACTATATGGGCACAATCGAAATCACCTTGACCCGTTCCTTTCAAATGTTTAATTTTTTAACGTTAATTGCCACGTACTTAATTACGAATTATTAACGAGCTTTGTTAATATTTTATGTCCCCCCCCTAAAAAAAACCCGTAAAGATACATGGAACTAGCGTAACATTCTTTTAAATTTATATTCCCTACATTCTGTTTCTGATAAACTTCCCCGAGTTGTCCCTGAATTTTACTAAAAATATTTTGTCAACTATTTATTTCCCTGAGTTCCCAATATTAGAATTAACCTTTGACCTTTTATAGCCCATTTTTCAAATAATTCCCTGACATTTCCATAATGATTTCCATGACCTATGGCTGACAACCATAGTTTTTATCTCAAACAAACGTAACGGCGATTTAATTTCAACTTGTCAGCCAATAAATAAATAAATAAATAAATAAAACAGTTCATGTGTAGGAATAACAATATAAATCAGTATATATCGTGAGAACCATTTTCTATCTTGAAGGTTAAAGTATTTATCGATAAGCCTAAATATAAAACCGATACCGCGCGTTAAGTTCAATGACGAGGAAAAACAAACGCAAAATAAAAATTTTCAATCCGATTTCGATTTTGGAACGCGTGCAAGACATTTAATGATGGCTTTGGCTTTTTAAGGACAAAAATAAATCTTACCAAAAGTAGATAATACTACTCTTCGAGAGAAGTATAGTACCACAACGCAGCGAGGTAACTGATAACGTGATTCTTCTCAACAACATTTTATATTTATTATAGCAAGGTTGCTAAACCTATAATCACATGTTACGCGATAAATAGTTCCCCCTCATCATTACTCTATTAGCTCTTAACTATTTGATTTCCAAGGCGCACGCATGCGCTTGTGGATTCATTTGTCCCACGTCAAGCCAATCAAGGTTTGTGGGTTGATTGCTGAGGATTTAGTACTACGAAACGCTTATAGAATTCACGCCAATGTGCCATAGATACCCATCTGAAGTTTGATGAGCGGGAAAGCAAACAAAAAGGGTACCTCGTCTGGGAAGAATCTTATTACGTAACTTAAGTATTAAGAGGATACAGAGTGTCACACTTCTTCAATTATCCCCTTCTGATATTACATAAAGGAGCTGACACAGCGAGGTAACTTCCCATAGATCCGTAACGCTGACGAAGACTAACAACTGCCGTTTCCCTGTAGATCCCAAGAAGTATAAGCGCCAGTAACCCAGTAATTTAAAACCCCGCGCTCAATTTTAATATCAACGAATTAATTTTTATCTATAGGGATTTATAGTACATCGTATCCCACCAAATATAGAACCAGAATAAATTTAAGTTAAAGGACTGGAAATCGGGAAGAGTTTCTTGTCTATATATAGTCACACCAAGAAGCGATATCTAGTTTACTAGGGAGAAATTATAAGATGATGCCTAAATATTCGCGCGCCGTAGTCCCAGTCCCCTTTCAAAATACAAGGGGGGACGCAAAAGGAGGCCCCGGGCTATTTCGCCTTTCCTCAGAATGGGAAAATATGTAATTTTCGTCATTCGCGTCGCGCTGACGTGAGTTTTCAAGAACCAATGAGATGTATATTATAGATACATTTAAAGCAATTTTAAATGAACCTTCGTTCTCACTCCAATAAAATTACTCCTTGGAAAACGGCATAAGTAACCGTCCATAATTGAAACGAGTCATTTTTAGCGAAGAAAAAAAAGTGACACGAACAAATTCATTCATTCATTCATTCATATTTAATTTTTTTTAAGGTCAAAACAAAAATTTAATTTAGAGATTTTGGTCCCATTTCTTTCTTTCTTTTTTAAATATCACTCAAAATTTATCAATAAAAAAAAAAGACCGCTATATAAAAATTGGGCCGATTCCGTCGTTGGTCTTATTAGAATTTATATTTAATAACCATCCAAGCGTTAAAGACATGGAAGCGCCACAAAAAAGTGTAATTTAAAACAGCTAGCGAGTAACCACTGATTTAATTTATAACGGGAATAAGATAGTCACGTTTTTTTCTTACGTATGTCCATGGAAAATAAGACGTAGGCCTAAAATCGAGGGGCTAATCACTGCGAGATTCCCTGTACACCGATTACGCATTACGTGTAGTAATTTTAGCATATAAAGATTACGCGTAATCACTTTAGTGCAGTAAAAGGTACACCGATTACACTGAGTGACCGGCCCCTCGGCCTAAATTAATAAATTTTGTAGTTCAGACATAAATAGAAAAATTACTAACGTCGTCTCTACCATGCATGATAATTTTAAAATTTTAAATTACTATTGAATATACGCCAAAACTTTTACAAAGACTTCAAGTGAAGTCACGTGATTTCAAGCCCCGTCATTAATTAGGAAGTTTTTCCAAGCGCTACCTTTTCTTTGGGGGGGGGGAGGGGGTGTTAAAAATGAAATTTTAACAATAAACAATAGAAGTTTGTTTGTTTATTAAAAGTTGGTAGTGCCAATTTTTCATTTTTAAAAATTAAAAATTGGGTCGAACAGACTAAACACACCCACAAGGCTTTTAAAAAAATACTTGGAACAGTTAAACAAATTGTAAAACGGTTTTTAACTATTACGAAAAGTAATTAAGGTGGGGTGGGTCACTTCTATACCTTTTTCTCGAGCCCTGATTGTTGTAACCCCCAAGTATTAAGTATCGTTGGAAAAGGCAGAAATATTACAGTAACATATTCAAAAAACTTCCCCGTATCTCTTAAAGAACCAGAGATATGAAGCCCACAAAAATTGAACAAATATTACTAAATTTCACATACTACAAGCACACAATATAACAGTTGCACCTAAGTAGCCGACCCCTGATCATAACTCCGCCCCCTACATTCCAGACATTCCAAGGCAATTCGTAAGTGACTTTTCTTTTACCGCCTAAGGGGTGTTTGAAACAAATTTCGGCAGTCAACTTACCATAGGGATTTTGGTGACATTGTTGTTGAATTAAATGGTCACTTCTAGATCTCATATGAGGTGGCGGGGGGTAATTCCTACAGTACGGATTGTTATTTAACGGAGGAGGTGGTCCGTAAGCGATTTCCGCGTAAATTTCGCAACCGAATGTCGCGCGATTTTGAGCGGCAATATTGCCATCGAAATAAGCCGGAATCGCGCCGCAATCGTAAAAAGTACCCGCCACTGTCGTAGTTAACATAATTAAAAAGGACAATTAACTAGATTTAATTTTAATTCATTCTATAATAAAGTTTCACCACTAACGACGGAAAAAATGGGATTATCTTTCGCGAATCGCGTAAAAAAAAGCAGACGATTTATTCCGATATTGTTCACAAAATAATTTTTAAAATAGCACTTTGGTGTTTAACTCTTTATAAAAAATAATAAACGAACAAACACTAGTGTCGAGCTTAAAACATTAAACAAACAACGGGCTACAAACACGTCCACAGAATAATTCCGAGTCGAATTCCTTCTTGAAGGCAAGTTTGAAAAAAAGCGGGCACAAAATTTACAAGCCAAGGCTTACGAACACCGATGCTTTATCAAGGAACTATATTATTTTTTCCAAATATAAAAATAGATTACCTACAATTATATTAATTTCCGCACTAATTAAGGCACTAATGGCGAATTATTTAAAAATTTGATTATACAAAATTCGTTTTAAAACTAAGCCTAATTTTGATTATAAAAATTCCGGCCGCCTCTCTTTGAAGCCAGTTTCGACTCTGTCAAAATGCAGACAGACTAGTACTTCACCCCCTCTATCGTCCCTCCCCCATTCTCGCCAGAGTTGAGTGACTTTTTTTTTAGCCGATTCTTTCTCAGCCCCCTTCGCGGCGAGTTTACATCGGCGCGCGACCCCCTTTATAGCTATGTTCTAACCTCCCTCTACTTTTCGGTATTACGTGATCAAGGGGGCGATGGAATGCTTTGATTTCCTCCCTCCCCACCCGTTAGGCCTAACTGTCATAAAAAATACGATTGAGATTTTAAATATATTTCTTCTAAGAAATATATAATTAATTTGTTTTATCGCTTATCAAATTTATTTAAGATTCTCGGAATTGTTGAATTCGACCAATTTTTGATATAGAGCTATTTCAGAGGGGGTAATGGCTACGTCACCAATGCTATTTGCCCATAGAGAAACCCTCACAAAATGGCCGCCCTCTACACTCAAAGGCAGGCCCAATTTTCGTAGCAGACGAAATTTTTCCCCCACTGAAATAGCTCTATTGTACGGCTCGAAAATAAACCAAGGATTATTTAATTTCAATTTATATTAAGAAGAGTTTAAACTAGGCTTAACTATATTTAAATTTTCATTTAGGCCTAAATCCAAGGCTTAGAAATATTCCAAAATACTTTTATATATCGCAGAATAAATAAATTAGTTAACAGATTTAAAAACGGTTTGCAAACTAAGATATTTTGGGATTTAAATCGAAAAAAATTACCATATTTTATTGAGTAAGGAAAAAACCGTTTCTAGGAAAAAAATCAATTGCAAAAGTTGGGCGCAATAAAAACCGGCCTCATCTTTTAACAGTTCTTTTTGTCTTTTAAAAGTCTCTTTTCTCAATTACAAGCTCACTCGTCCCAAACTATTTTCGTTTTTGCCAGATTAAGCATATCGAATCCATACGCGCCAACTATTTTATGAAAAGAACTTTCATCCTGACACCCAACTATAGAAAAATAGCACGCTCAAGGTTACAAGGTCTATTTTCGAAGAATTAAACACTTAAGAAAATTAAACGGGAAAAAACTGCTTTTTTATTAAAGCCTAGTTAGGCTTAGCGCAAATATTGTTTATATAACGATATATTTTATTTAAAATTAACGTAAGGGTACTTGAAACTAAAAACTATGAATAGGGGACCCCCAATTTCAAAGTTCGGAGTTGAAGTTATGTCAAATAAAAAGAGAGAAAAAAATATTCCAAAGTACAAGTTTTTGCCGTCCGTTTCCCTTGAAAATATTTCGAAACAGGGCTGCCAGATCGCGTCATGCTACAGTGAACTGCAAAAAGGCATTGGCCGACTAAACAGACTAGATTTATGCCGCCAAAAGCACCCTACAATTTATTGAATTTTTATTTTAAATATGTCTACCTGTCTAAATATAAAAATATTTTTTTATAACTAAAAAAAAATATATTATATAAAAGCTATTCTGTAAGCAAACATGAGACCCAACTTTAGGGAGCCATAACTCTGGTAATTTAACAGATATGGGCAAATACTTTGAGGATATGATAGACCTAATTGTCCTCTATCTAACGGTACCAAGTACTTGAACATCCACCAACCTGACCTCGAGTAATTTAGGTTTGAACCCAGAAAGCACAGCTCTGGTTTGATTCTCAATATAGTTAAACTTTAGGACGCCAGAACTCTGGTAATTTAAAAGAAAGGCGCAAATGCTTCGAGTATACGGTAGACCTAATTGTCCTCTATCCAACGGTACCAAGTACTTGAACTTATCTCAAACACAGCTCTAGTAATTAAGGTTTTAAACGAAACTCATATTTTTAAGAACTAATAATTGAACAATACAATATTTATCTCAACAGGAAACTTGGCAACGAGTACGGGGAAAAAGGGCGGAACAACTCTATAGATTGTTGAATTAAATCGCGCCAAAAAAGCAATCCAAAAAGGTCACGTGACATTAAGCGGAAATAGGCTTAGCTCGTTATATTCTAATAGATTCCATATTTGAAACATTATTCTACAAAAAGTAGGGGATCGTTTTTATTCGATTTGAACTTTAACCTTTATGGGAATGAATTGACATCCTAGTTCACGCTTGCCTCCGTTTGACGCTCACGCCCACGCTTGGGGGGGGGGTCGCGAAACAAGCGTGGGCTAAGTACAAGTACGACTCTGATTTCCAAGAATTTTCATTGAATTCAAAAATAACTATTTAACATTTAAAAGTTAAAGCCTTATGCCGGGACTTTACCGTGATTTAATTGCTCCATATGATCAAATAACCGTTATTAAAGTCGTTAAAGCGTGGGTGATAATTTACATTTTTATAATAAAATTTAATTGGGTATATAATTCAAAAAGAAATTAAAATAAAAAATTAAAAAATCCGGATTTACTGGACGGAAAAAATAATTAACAAAACCATATACGTTTATGTTTAAAGAGAAAAAATCTAGGTCTATTCGTGTGAATTTGGTCTATTTTACACGTGAATATTGGAACCATTACGGCAATTTTTATTTTGTAGCGTAGATTTTGCCCCCCCCCCTCACTCCCAAAAAATAAGTTAATCCATAAGTTTATAAGATATGTTCTTCCATAAGTATGACACTAGGTATATACTTCGTAATGCTAGAGACTTACAGCTAGAGTTAGTTCGAGAACGACAAGCGAGAATTGATTGTCTACACTCAGTGTTAGTTTTGCAGTACTTCCATCTTCCTATTTAGTCTGCATTACTAAGCCTTTAACTGCGCCTCATGAGGCATCGCTTTACCTCGAATCTATGACCTACCTCACTCACTCACTTCATGACAAGCTCCAGTTTGTAACCAGTGGCAAACTTATGAAGGAACGTATCTTATAATCTTATGATTAATCCGACAACGCTATTTCCAAATAAAACTAGAACCTATTAATTAATGTATTAATATTCTTGGGTAAAATGAATAAATTCGCAAAAAGAGGGGAGATAATGATGACGTACGTACTTAAAAATAATAGACTTGAAATGCAGTCTGCGAAGGGGGTCGCGCCCCCCCCCCAACCCTCAATTGTTTTGAGGCCCACACTCTCTCTCTCGCAAACCGTAAACAAGGTTTTGTCCCATTCCCCGTTCCCCCTTTTGTCTTCCCTCCCCCCTCGGGAAAGTTGATTCGGAAAAATACCTTTTATCATCATGATAGATAAAAAGACCTGTTTCAAATTAATTATTTCTATAACCTGTCTCGGACTGTCTAAAAAAAAAAAAAAAAAAAAAAAAAAAAACCATTTTTTTTGGCTTAAATAAAATAATAAGGAATTAAAATAACGATGATAATAATGATAATATAGCCTCGGATCAAGTGTCCCTTAACAATTTCAATGGAGGATATAATACACGTATCTACAGGATACGCCACTCGACCACCGTACACATATTCTATGAAGTTTATAAACATGGCATACTTTCAAAATTAGGATGGTTAAAAGTATTTCCCATTCACCAACTTTGAAACGTCGTAACTCGTGATTAAAAACACTTTCAAGGGGAAATTCCTTTATGATATCATAGCCCAACTCATCCTCAACACAATGATACTTAACACTTGGGCCTAACTCAATTGGCCATATGTCTAATCAGCGCCACTAGCGGATGGTCTGAAAACTACTCCCATAGAGTCTAGGTATATTTAAGCAGGTTTGCAGAATTTCCGCCAGGTGGCTCGAACGCCGCGCCATCTGACGGAAATTCTGCAAACCCGCTTAAATATACCTAGACTCTATGGGAGTAGTTTTCAGACCATCCACTAGTGGCGCTGATTAGACATATGGCCAATTTTGGCAATACGCGATGTACCAGGCAAATTCCAAGGGGGCTGCCATTGCGTCTTAGTAGTTTTTGAAACCGCCATCTAGCGTCGAAGTAAAGCGTAAAATTCGGTATTTTTGTCTCTTTAAACGTCGGTGCTTAAAGCCATCTAGCGTTCAAAAGCAGGAAGTTCAAAACCATCGTCTGAAATCCTTTGGCGCGGTGAATCCGGTGATTTGAACATATTTTTTAATTCTCATTGCTAATTAGTATGTTTTGAAAAATAAAAGTGGCAAGTTGGGGTAGAACATGTTCCGTTCTTGGCTGTAAAAGTAGTGATAGGGATTTAAGGGAGTGGAGATCGCGCGTTTGCAAACTTCATTCGGGGCCTGACAAAGGGTTAACTCTGTGTCATAAAGATTGTTGTTGTCCGCGGCCATTTTTAAAATACGGAATAAAATCAAAGTACAGAATTCGCTCACTAGATGGCGCTTATCAAAAACTACTAACATTTAAGAAGTGGGAGGTAACCTCGTACATCGCGTATAGATAATTCAGGATTCCCATGAAGTTTACACATTCAAATTCCCTAATTTTTCCAGGTTTTTCTTGACCTTTTTTTAATGATTTTCCCTGGTGTTTTTGGGACCAATTGTCATTACTCTAAATAAAAGTAAACAACTGAGTTTCAAACCGTATTTTTGAATATTTTAGTGCCTGGTGAAATGTGATCTCGCTAACACAGCGTTTAAAACGTCAAGCCAGTTGGGGATGGTTGAACAGCAGATATTTTAGCTACATTACCCAAATTTCATGACTTTCCGGCCCATTTTGAAATTCCCTGACATTTCCTAGTTTTCCTGATCTATGGCAACCCTGTAGCCACTTTAACCAAATTCCCTGAATTTTCCAGGTTTTCCCTGACCCATGGCAACCCTCTAATCCCTTGAACCACTCAACCCTGCACTTTAATTGTCGTAGCTTTAATTTTGGGATGACTATTTCCCGAAAATCCCTCGATGTTAGTATAAATAGCCCTTATTTTCCTCTATCCAACTGTATTAAATTAATACAATTGGGCCTAACTCGATTAACTCTAGAAATAATCGGCTTTGAAGAAAATCAGAGAAAATTCCAGAAAAAAAGCCCCCATTTCGATCAAATAACAAAATCCATCACGACTAAATATAAAAATAACAAGTTGGCAAACCAAAATTAACATGCAGCCGAAGTCGAGACGCAATTAAGAGGTTTTTCTTAAAAAATTAAATAAATATAATTATTTTAATCGTCATTAATTTAGCTTAATTATAGTTAAATAGTTTTAAGAAACTATGTCCCTAAAATCATTTTAAGCATAGCTATGGTTGGCGTTTGAATTCAAGCGTATGCCCCTTTTAACAATTTAGGGTAATGATAAGAAGAGCCGCAATTGCGTTTGCGTGAACTCTTGGTGGAAGCCCTGCCAATAGGAGGCTAGACTATTCTCGTAACCCTAGCAAACCTAACGATGATAATAGGGTAGAAGTCAAGCTAATATTGCTTTCTGCGAACACGTTGACAGACACGTCCAGTTTAATACCTCTCCGAGACGTCATCGTCACTCGGAGAGGTAAAATAAAAAATCTATAAATTCTAAACAAAGCAGTAATAGTATTTTGATTATTACTATTTACTTTCATAATTTTAATGACACGGCAATCGGTCGTTGACAAAAGAAGGTGAAGATTCTTTTCCCTTCACTAACATCTTGAAGGAAAAATAACGCATTTTAAAAATATTTATATCGCTTTGAGCTATTTAAGGTACACGTACTCAAGTTCTTCGGGAATAATTTAAAAAGATAATTCGAGGACGATAAACTTAAAAACTTTATCTTCGGGGAAAACACAGAAAATACTCTTTTGTGTTTTCTTTTCTTTAAAGGGATACTATACCCTAGCAAATTTTCTTTTTTAATCGAAAGAGCGTATAAAATAATGTATGTTATCAATGGTAACCATGTTTCTATCTACAATATTAAAGAAGATACGAGGGCAATTAAGTTTATGTAATGGATGGCACTACGCCTTAGGCTTTTCCGCTAAGCACTGACTGGGAGTACCCCTATTGGACGTTTAGTACCACCTGACGTGTTCGTTTGTCCAATAGCTGTACTTCCCAGTGCTTGGAGGGAAAACCTAACGCGTAGTGCCATCCATTACTCTTAATACTTAATTGCACTCGTATCTACTTTAATATTGTAGATAGAAACATGGTTCCAATTGACAACATACATTATTTTACACGCTCTTTCGATTAAAAAAGGAAAACATTCAAGGCCATAGTATCCCTTTAATTCGATGGAAAGTTTCCAGAGTAAAGGCTTAAAGCAAATGTCGGCTCTTGTGGCACCCCTACTATTCTGGCTAATCTTCTACACAAAACTTTAACCTTGCAAAAGGCAATATCAGAGCTCGTCCATGAGGGCGGAGCTAAAACTAGCCTTTGCTAAGCTCAGTCAACTCCAGCCCTCGATTATGGGAGCATCTATTAGCATTTGTTTAAACTAAACCGCAGCCGAGACTTCCTTTAAATTCTACCACTTCTTTTCTAAACATAAAAGGACCTACAAAATGACGTAACGAGTCTTCTACCCCCCCCCCCAAACCCAAACCCAAAAGAGACCCCCACTGTATATTTTCACTTTATAAACATATTTGAAATACCCAATTATGTACTAACATTTCTTCCCATAGACCTCAAAACAATGGCGGCATAGGGCCTTTAAAAATACCAAATATTTGACGCCATTACACTACACCTTTGAAAAAGTAAACTAAAATTAATATAAACACCCAAAACCGTTGAAAAAACCGTTTGGAAAAACTAAGTAATGGCGAGGGTCTACCTTTGAACAGTATCAACCTGAATGTGAAAAACTTCGGAACTGTCACTTAACGTCAACAAGCATTGAAAAAAAAAAATAATATAAAATGGTGATGGTGTCAAGCGAATTTTGGATTTACAGGTAACGTCAAGGGAAGTTGACATTGAACCTTAAAAGCGATATAACGAAAAATACCCAAGTTACAAGTGAATAACCCTCATTAATAGTAACTCTAGTTTTTCAACTGGCGCATTCTAGTTAGTTAAAAGGCCAGGCGGATGACTACGCCACGTTAAACATGGCAAGCAAATAAATAGTCCGTTTGATTATAACTCGAAACACCGAATATGAAAATAAGATAGGGGAATCCATCGTGTGATTTTTTTTTTACTACCGAAAAAACAGGTTCTGGGGTTTTTATTTTAGGCTTAGAAAAGTCATTTACTCAAAACTGCGCACACCCCCCTCCCCATTCCTCCTTTCACGCCCCATGGCTAAAAAACATTGCACCATAAAAAGCATTGACCCTACTTTTGACGTTTCACAATTTTTTTTTTCTAATTCTTTTAGAAATGGCAGAGTTGAGAGAAAAATTAAAAATTCTGAATAAATAAATTTTAACTATTACCGAATTTTCCACACGTAATTAAAAACGACAGTAAAACCCCCAATATAATATATAAATTTTTTTTACCTTGAATCAGTTGAACTTGCTCTCCAATTTGAAAAGAGATAGTTTCACCAGGATTAACGTGTAAATCCACAACGTGCTGACCGGCAGGTCCGTTGCTGATTGATTGAAGTTGTTGCGGTTGCAATTGTTGAGCCATATTGCCAACAATGTTTAAATTGACGACAGGTTGGGACCCCGGTGGCCCTATTCCGTTGCAGGGGCTATTACCCCGCGAATTTGGGGGTCCATATCTCCTCCGACTAGGAGAGTGTTTCCTATGGGCCCCAACTCCAGCCCCATAGTGAGGTTTGGGGCTCAAATGTTGGCCACTTTGATGGTGGTGGTATCCATTACCATTTGCCAAACTGCGAGGTAAAAATAAAATTGCTACTTAATTTTATATCTAAACACATTTAGAGTACTCTTAAATAATCCCTGACAATTTAGTTCTATTTTTAAACCCCCCTCCCGACATCTCGGGTCTATCTATAAAACACCCCCCACATCTAAGGTCTATTTTTAAAACGTCCCCCTCCCCCCACATCTAAGGTCTATTTTTAAAACGTCCCCCTCCCCCCCACATCTAAGGTCTATTTTTAAAACGTCCCCCCTCCCCCCACATCTAAGGTCTATTTTTAAAACGTCCCCCCCTCCCCCCACATCTAAGGTCTATTTTTAAAACGTCCCCCCCTCCCCCCACATCTAAGGTCTATTTTTAAAACGTCCCCCCCTCCCCCCACATCTAAGGTCTATTTAAAAACGTCCCCCCTCCCCCCACATCTCAGGTCTATTTTTAAAACGCCCCCCTCCCCCCTCATTTAAGGTCTATTTTTAAAACGTCCCCCCCTCCCCCCACATTTAAGGTATATTTTTAAAACGCCCCCCCTCCCCCCACATTTAAGGTCTATTTTTAAAACGTCCCCCCCTCCCCCCACATTTAAGGTCTATTTTTAAAACGTCCCCCCCCTCCCCCCACATTTAAGGTCTATTTTTAAAACGTCCCCCCCTCCCCCCACATTTAAGGTCTATTTTTAAAACGTCCCCCCCTCCCCCCACATTTAAGGTCTATTTTTAAAACGTCCCCCCCCTCCCCCACATTTAAGGTCTATTTTTAAAACGTCCCCCCCTCCCCCACATTTAAGGTCTATTTTTAAAACGCCCTCCCTCCCCCCACATCTCAGGTCTATTTTTAAAACGCCCCCCCCCTCCCCCGACCTGTCAGGTAGATTTTAAAACGCCCCCCCCCCTCCCCCGACCTGTCAGGTAGATTTTAAAACGCCCCTCCCCCCCCCCCCGACATCTCAGGTCTATTTTTAAAACGCCCCCTCCCCCGACCTGTCAGGTAGATTTTAAAACGCCCCCCCCCAACATCTCAGGTCTATTTTAAAACACCCCCCCCCCCGGACATTTCAGGTCTATTTTAAAACACCCCTCCCCTCCCCCCCGACATTTCAGGTCTATTTTAAAACACCCCCCCCCCCGGACATTTCAGGTCTATTTTAAAACACCCCTCCCCTCCCCCCCGACATTTCAGGTCTATTTTAAAACACCCTCCCCCCCCCCGACATTTCAGGTCTATTTTTTTTTAAAACATCCCCCCCCCCCCGACATTTTTAAATGGGCCATGACAATTTAGGCCTAGCTTTTACACTAACTATTAGAAAAAAGCGGAATATTTACCCATAATGATAAGGTCCTGGTCCAGGATGAGTCATTTGGGTTGTCACAGGGTTATTTTGTTGCTGAGTCTCCATTTTACGAATATTGGGATGATGAGCGTGTAATGAAGTCAACATAGTTGTTGTTTTACTAGTCCAAGTGGCTTCCCCCGCGTTTTGATAACTATTTGACGAAGATGAGAAATAGTTGGCCATGGTTTGAGGAGCAATCTTATCAGTTTTCTTTCCACCGCCATCATCATCAGCAGCTCCAACTACAACTCGAATGGGTGGCCCCTGATTCCGATTCCCGCGATTCACATCATGATTGTTTTTAGTAGAAGAGCTTTTATCTCCCGAGTTAAAAGTCGATTTTGTTGTCGTTTCCGAGGAATCTTTCACCAAGTTTAAAGCGTCGGTATTAGCTTTCCCTTCTGGAGAAAGCCTCAACTGATCTTGATGATCAAAATCAGTTTTCTGATCGCCACAAGCAATTTCAATTTCTTTTAAACCGCACGAAGTCTCGATTAAAACGTTTGTAGTACCCGGTGGTTCACTGGGTTCACTAGTAACACTCCCGCCACTGCTACTATCGTCGGTATCACTCCGACCCGGTGTCGGATCGCGAGTTTTTAAACTAAATCCGGAGGAATCTGTCACGTTTAACAAAACGTTCGATTCACTTTGTTTATTATTATTATCAGTGGGTATTTTTAAATCCAATTCAGCCATGTTCGCGATTATCCAATTAAAATGTGGTAAAATATCCCACCAATGTATTTACGATCATCTGGAGTGATATAAGGGAAAAAAAAAACAACATACTTCTTGAGAAAACTAGGGGTGGAAGTTAATCTCGGCTTTAAATAAGATAAGAGAGGACAATTCTAAGAATTATTTTCGAAACTAGAAGCTATAGATAAAGCTTATTAGCATAGCAAACACTGCCGCTTGATCTAGGAGCCAGCTGTCAAAGACTGTCAAAAGTCAACGACTTGACACTGACAGCTGCTGTCATTAAGGAGTAAGCGAATGAATTGAAATCTAACAGCTAATTACTTTACATTACGAGGTCGTAGCAATTTGCCACGTTACGTGCTTAAATCTTCCATATAAAAACAATGTCAATACCCCTACGTTCATCAGAATCCAAAAAATATGGTAGGGAAAAAAGACGAGCCAAGGCCTAACGAAAGAACTAAGTATTTGCCCTTAAGTTAAACTTGTAAAAATCAGGAGGAAGGGACAAGGCTTAGCAAATCACGGAACCTACTCTCTCAAGACGGGCAAAAAGTACCCCTACCCTGCCGTTAAGGAAGATTCAAGTTTCCGCTGTTACGTATTATTGGTACCGAGGCTTAAGGGAAAAAAGTAACTTTACTTACAAAATACGATGGTTTCTTCGTTGACAATACCCGTTAAAATTCTCTAATTTCAGAGAAAGATTAAAAATTAAAATTTTAAACATGTAGAGGCGTATAAAAACTACAATAAATTAGAAAAATTTGACGCGTAAAGTTAAACCGCAGCTGTCACTTCTGACGCAACATGCCTTTGTGCCAACTGCCAAAGAAGCTTGCGCTTCTACAGTCTCTACGAACAAAACTGCCACGACTACAATACTTCCGAAAGGGCGCTACTTACCGGAAACACCAAACATCCCGCGATTCCCGCCAATATTCGAATCAAACAACACAACGTTTATTCCTAAAACTCGATTTCTTCCTCTAGAAAAACAAAATAATATGAATTTTTAGTATTTTTTACACACAAAATCATATTTAGGCCCTAGTATTTTCAGATGAAAATAAAACTGAATAGAAATCAATTGAGCTTATGTTTAATTTTTCTTTCACTAAGCCTACTTTGACCTATTAATAAAACTTTATTTCCTTTCATATTCTGAATGTAATTTTATTTAAATTATTTAAATAATATTAATTTCAACACAGAAAATCACTATTTAGTATTTTCAGATGAAAATAAAACTGAATAGAAATCAGTTGAGCCTATGTTTAATTTTTCTTTCACTAAGCCTACTTTGACCTATTAATAAAACTTTTTTATTTCCTTTCATATTCTGAATGTAATTTTATTTAAATAATATTAATTTCAACACAGAAAATCACTATTTAGTATTTTCAGATGAAAATAAAATTGTATAGAAATTAGAAATCAGTTAAGCCTATTTTTAATTTTTTTAACTAAGCCTACTTTGACCTATTAATAAAACCTTTATTTTGTTTGATATTCTGGAAGTGATTTTATTTTATTTAATGATAACAAATACATAGTTGTCAGTTGTATATGATTTTACACCGTACATTTGTCGTTTACTAGTCTACGAGAAAATTAAAGAAAAAAGAAGGCTAGTTAACGAGAAGATTTTCTTTATTAGAAAATTTTAGAACAAAAGTTTATATTACTTCCGGAAGTTAGGCTAAACGTATTTTAAGGAACGCAAACTGCTGGAACGATAGTCGGCGAGGATGACGTCATTCCTTTACTAGGTTGTCGAAATAATTCTAAACTGAGTTTGTAAAGTTCCTTATCGACTCCGTGTGAAGCCGAGCTTCCCTGAGGAGGGCTAAAAACTGACGGCTGATTATCTATGGCCGAATTCTAATTAAAATTAAATAAAATAAAATAAATACTTAAGAAAATTACTTGTAAATGAAAAATAAATTAGAGTTAACAAACCTTAATTTGCGACGAGAAGACGTTAGAATTTCCTTGGGGGTTTGCCGACCCAAGGATTGAAACATTTTTGCATAGTTGTCGTCTCATCCATAGATCTTGTCTGGCGGAAAGCGCTCGTCTAAATGGTCCCATTTGATGAAGAACTTGGGCCCGCTGTCTTTTCGATTCAACAGCCGCAACTTGGAAGGCCGCCACATTATTAGTCGCTACAAAATTCTCAACTTCCTCCCGCGTTCCATTCTCCTTTTTAACTACTTAAAATAAATTGATTAATAATTAAACTAATCAAATTCTGAACTATCTTTTCTTACCTTGTTCATCTTCCTCAACTTCTTTCTTACATTGTTCCAAAACTCTTTTCATAATTTCGGGTCCAGCCCACCTTTGAGAAATTCCCATCGTCGGTAACAAATTGGAGAGTAAAAATCTTTTACGCGCCGATCCCGCTGCGGGTTGCGCATTTTCGGTCGCTGTTTTACTTGATTCTTGTAAAATAGACCAATCAACGTCTAATCCGTCAAAGGAAGTCTTTTTCCCGCCCAATTTCGAGTCTGCTTCAACGTCTTTCATAATCGCGTCCAACTCATCGTCACTAATTGGGTCGTAGTCTGACCCTTCTTCATTTGATCCCAATGATTTGTTATCGTTATCGGGAATAGTTTCTAAGATATCCATTTTATCATCGCCTCCCAATCTGCGAATAAATTTAAACAAAGAAACCTAAGTTTCGGCCGAAACAAAGAAACCTAAGTTTCGGCCGAAACAAAGAAACCTAAGTTTCGGCCGAAACAAAGAAACCTAAGTTTCGGCCGAAACAAAGAAACCTAAGTTTCGGCCGAAACAAAGAAACCTAAGTTTCGGCCGAAACCAAGAAACCTAAGTTTCGGCCGAAACCAAGAAACCTAAGTTTCGGCCGAAACCAAGAAACCTAAGTTTCGGCCGAAACAAAGAAACCTAAGTTTCGGCCGAAACAAAGAAACCTAAGTTTCGGCCGAAACAAAGAAACCTAAGTTTTGGCCGAAACAAAGAAACCTAAGTTTCGGCCGAAACAAAGAAACCTAAGTTTCGGCCGAAACCAAGAAACCTAAGTTTCGGCCGAAACCAAGAAACCTAAGTTTCGGCCGAAACAAAGAAACCTAAGTTTCGGCCGAAACAAAGAAACCTAAGTTTCGGCCGAAACAAAGAAACCTAAGTTTCGGCCGAAACAAAGAAACCTAAGTTTCGGCCGAAACAAAGAAACCTAAGTTTCGGCCGAAACAAAGAAACCTAAGTTTTGGCCGAAACAAAGAAACCTAAGTTTTGGCCGAAACAAAGAAACCTAAGTTTTGGCCGAAACAAAGAAACCTAAGTTTCGGCCGAAACAAAGAAACCTAAGTTTCGGCCGAAACAAAGAAACCTAAATTTCGGCCGAAACAAAGAAACCTAAGTTTCGGCCGAAACCAAGAAACCTAAGTTTCGGCCGAAACAAAGAAACCTAAGTTTCGGCCGAAACAAAGAAACCTAAGTTTCGGCCGAAACAAAGAAACCTAAGTTTTGGCCGAAACAAAGAAACCTAAGTTTCGGCCGAAACAAAGAAACCTAAGTTTTGGCCGAAACAAAGAAACCTAAGTTTTGGCCGAAACAAAGAAACCTAAGTTTTGGCCGAAACAAAGAAACCTAAGTTTTGGCCGAAACAAAGAAACCTAAGTTTCGGCCGAAACAAAGAAACCTAAGTTTTGGCCGAAACAAAGAAACCTAAGTTTCGGCCGAAACAAAGAAACCTAAGTTTCGGCCGAAACAAAGAAACCTAAGTTTCGGCCGAAACAAAGAAACCTAAATTTCGGCCGAAACAAAGAAACCTAAGTTTCGGCCGAAACAAAGAAACCTAAGTTTCGGCCGAAACAAAGAAACCTAAGTTTCGGCCGAAACAAAGAAACCCAAGTTTCGGCCGAAACAAAGAAACCTAAGTTTCGGCCGAAACAAAGAAACCCAAGCCATGGTCGAACAAAACGAAAAAACCAACCTGCTAACAATGGATTGTCGATCTTTACTAACGCTCCTCTTTCTCCTGGTTTCTCCATCTTTAGCGGTACGTTCTTTGGAATGCGATCTCGAACTGGGTTGTCTTTTAGTTTCTAATTTAGTTTCGGCATCCGTGGACGCGGTTTTCCCGTCTTTATCTTCCTCGGAGGAAGGTTCAACCTTGAAAAAAAGAGACTCTAACGTTAAAATACCTACCCGACGTCGCTGTTTATAATTAAAACAGCGATTAAATTTAATAGTTACATCATTTACAACTAAATCAATGTCTTCGACGTCGCTCCAATCGCTAAGTCCTCCTTAAATAATTCAATCAAAATAATTAAGTATTAACAAAAACCGTTGGATATTTTTTTTTTAATTTACCGGAACCTCTTGAATGATCTTCTTTTTCCAGATCAGGTCGATCTCTGTCCAATCTATCTCGAGTTCTTTCCTTTATGGCTTCGTGCCTGGAGGTTTCATCCATCGCGTCATCAACTGGTTCGAGCTTAAGTTGAATTTTATCCTTAATCGACGACGCTTCTTTCGTTACTGGTTCGTTGGAGGCATCATCCCTTTCAAGTACTTCGCCCGACAAATCATTTTTTACTAAGTTTATCTTTGATACCCCGATTTTAGTGTCACTTTCCGCGTTTCTGGTAACGCTTTCGACCTCGTCCATGGGTAATTGTTCTTCTTTGATGGTGGTCCCGAGGTCATCGTCGTTCTTATTCTTGTCCTCCTTCGCTTTACCGGTAATTGAAATATCCTCGGATTTATCCTCCGCCGATTCTTTAGGAATTGACGGAGAGTTCGGGTTCGATAAATGATGCTTTGATTTCTTGGAGCATGGTTCCGAAGATTGGGGTCCCGGTAAAGACGGTGGCTGTAGAGTAGAGGGTGACTTGGATCGACTTCTTTTACGCGTCCTCGATGAGGATTTACTCGACGAAGAACGTTCCTTTTCGTGTCGGCTCGAACGGGATCCCGACAGAGTACTGGACGTAGAAGAGGCATTGGGTGCGCCGCCGCTAGCTCCAGTTGACTGTTTGTTTTCGTCCTAATTAGGATAAACATTAATGGTTCCTAAAAATGAATTGAAGGTGGTTAGGACACGATTACCTTTACCTTCTTTTGAGAGGAAGAAGACGAAGATCTGTGTCCTTCCGAGCTTTGACTGTCGTGTCGACTACTTCGTTCCCAGCTACCGTGACTACCGGGTGAATGGTCTCGACCTCGTTTAGTCGAGGCTCCTGGTGAGAACTTGCTTCGAGGATTGGCTGGAGGATCCGACGGCCTTTCAATGGCCGTTGGGCTAGGAGGAGCGGCGCTATGAGGAGGACTCATGGGAGGTCCAGGAGGCCAACGTTCCTCCCGTCTACCCGGTCCGAGCCATTCGGGAGATCGATGACGGCGTCTGTCCATCATTCTGGCCTCTTCTTTAGCAAATCACAACCAAAATAACTTAAGAGTACCCGAGAGGACAATGGGTCGAGTGTATATTTAGTTTATTTACCGTCTCGACTGCCACGGCTTTCGGGTCTCATTTCCGGTAAATGATCTCTGTATCTATCAATGGGAATTCTGTCCATGGGATCCCGTCCGCGGAACATCGGGGGAGGTGAATGTCCTCTTAAAGGAGGTAGCAAATGTTCGTGAGGTGGCGGATAACGACCGTGGTGAAACTCCCATTCTTCGGGAGGTAAAAGACCACCGTAATATTCGTCCCTCGGACGATGATAGTAATGATCGCGAGGATCGAGATGTTCTACCGCGATTAAACAAGTCAATTATGATGGGTTATTACCTACAGAATGGCACCTACCATCTCTATGAAGCGGCGGTAAATCGTAATCCTTTGGTCTACGTCCGTAACGATCCAGCTCGCGTTCGGAGAATCGATAATCAGGATGATGTGGCGGATATCGATCTGGGCTATAATCAGGTGGCAAAGGTCGGGGGATCATATGTTCACGGGGATCTCTAGGATCCCTGTGATCGCGGGGTGGTAAATCCCTGGGGTCAATCCTCAAATCTCTAGGGTCGCGCATATCGCGTGGATCGCGTCCGTCGCGAATCATGTGGTGCGGGTAGCCCGGAGCTGGCATATGATCTAACATATGATAATCGTGGGGTTCCCGCATATGGGGGGAATCTCCCGGGTACCTTTCTCCCCTTCTTAAAGGCGGTAAGGGTGGTAGCGGGGGTAAAAGGTCATCCCGCTCCCCTTTGTGTCCTTTAGAGTAACCGGGAGGCGGGAGTTTCTCGCCTTCTCGGCGACGGGGTGAACCTCCTAAACCAGGTGGTGTTAAACGCCCTGGGTCTCGGTAATGTTTCGGTGGCATATCATCCATGGGTGGCATGCCCCTTCTTCGCATCATTTCAACGCCTGGGGGTCCGCGTTCTTTATCTAACTCGCGTAAAGGAATTTGACCTCGACTGTAAGCCATTTCACGGTCGCGAGCCTCACGCGCTCGTGGGTCCATCATATCGTCTGCCATGGTCATTCTAGAACCGCGTTCGAGTTCTGGCGGTAGATCTCGTTTCTAAATGGAGTAAAAATGAACCGAAACATTAAAATTAAATAAAAAAAACAACTATCATAAGTTTTTATTGTGAGTAAAATACCCTCTCTCTTTCCCAACTAGGTTCGCGTTCCAGTTTTCGTTTCAACATGGA
This sequence comes from Phalangium opilio, assembly GCF_054372755.1. NCBI lineage: Eukaryota > Metazoa > Arthropoda > Arachnida > Opiliones > Phalangiidae > Phalangium > Phalangium opilio. The sequence continues at coordinate 1,859,255 of NW_028324246.1, forward strand.
GGTATCTTCGCGTCCATCTTTACCACCACCCTTTTTACGGTCACTCATCATAATTTCGTCTCTTTTGTCATATCCCCTGCGCCCTTTATCTGACGGGGAAGATCCTCTAACTAATCTTCCCTTTTCATCTTGCATCCGTTTAGAACGAGACGAGTCGGGTGAACCGGGTCGTCGTCCGTCATCTCGTTCCCTAAAAGGGTTTCGGTCAAGATTAAATTAAATAAATGGGAGAGATTTGGGGGTTCATTGGGTGTACGCTCTAACGAAGGAACTTAAAAATGTAAATAGAAATTAAGGGTAGGAGGAAGAGAGAGAAGTACCTCGAAGGCATGTCTGAACTTGCGCTAGCCGATGCTGAGGCTGATTTATTTCGAACTTGTTTAGGGGCGACCCATTTATAAACGGACTGCGGCGGCTGGTAATTAGGATCTCTCTTTTCGTAGGCAGAAGGTAGAGGAGGCGGAGCTTGTCTAACGGCTCCTTCTTTATACGAACCGGGAAGATAAGGCCGGCCTCGAGCGTCAAACTCTGGCGGTGGCAAATCTTTGGTGGGAGATCGACTGCGAACAACGGAAGAAGGGTTCGCTAAAGAGGAACTGCCACCGTTAACGGAGTTAGAAGAAGAAGGAGTAGACGCGTTTTTGTTCGAATCGTTTTTAGAGGAGGAGGAGGAGCGTTCCTTACGTGCATCGTCATACCGTCTAGCGGAGCCCAAAATTAAGAACCAAATTAGTCCAAAAACAAACAAATAAAACCAAATCGCCCAAATGGACCAATGAAAACGGGCGGGGAAAAGACGGCAACCTGACGGGGGTCAGGTGTCCGTCTTCCAGCTGAAAACGGGGCGCTCGCTAGTCGTTAGTAAAGTTCAGATTCACATTCGACCTATAACCACCACCTTCGCAATGAGATTGGTACAGCATTACGTCAAAAGCCAAGGACACAATGTCTACTCTTAACAGGGACAGCAATTCATAGAAGAACTACTTGGAAATGGCAATAAAGCGAAATTGCGGAGAAAAAAGTCAACATCTACAACCAACTTTTAATGAAACAAAGACTATACCACCAAAAAGAATAAGAACAGGATAGCGAGAAAAGTTCACGACACACCCCTGAAGAGGAAAAGATAGATAGGACAACAGTGGCGTTTAATAAAAAAAAACCTCATACTTATACGGTGCGGGTGGTCCCAGTTCATCGGGAGGTAAGCGTCTCATGTCCCCTCTGTAATGATCCCTCATATCCGGGTTCCTGGACAAAGGAATGCCTGGTGGTAAATCCCTGGGTGGTAAGGGAGGAGGTGGCGTAATGGAACGTCCGCTATTGTGTTTTCGAACGCTAGGCGGTAAAAGAGGTGGTGACGGTTCGCGCATGGGCATGCGATGTTCATCACGACCTTTACGCGAACCATAATTGGAGTCCGCGTTCCCGGAGGCCAAAGGACTTTGCCTAGACTGTGAAGAGAATTTTGGAACCCTCGTTGTTTATGAACGGTCCCTAAGTTTCAAAACTTACGCTTTTATCTTTCCCCATTTGATTTTTCTTCTTCTTGTGTCTTCTTCCTCCAGACATTTCATCTCTCTCTTTGCCAGCCACGCTATCGTTCCAATCTTTATTACGTTTCGATTGGGACACGCTCCTGCGTCGATCTCCTTTGTTCTTGGATCGATAACCGAGTGGTTCTTCGCGTTCCCTGTCTCGTCCTCTGGCACCAGGAACGTTTCCCCCTGGAAAATCACCTCTGGATCTTCCACCAGCGTCCCTAGAATCGCCGCGTCCGCTTTTATCTCCTCTCCAATGCTTCGTGGAGTAAGAACTATCCCTAGTGTGGTTATCAGGGGAGTTTGAATGTTTCCTGGATCGACTAGTCCGTCCACTTTTATCCTTTGAACGACTACTACTGCGTGGTTTAGACTTTGATCTACGTCTGTGTCTAGAAGAATCTGGTGCGGATCCCGACGCGCGACTTCTAGGACGGTCCGAAGATCGCCCGTACACGTCTCCAGGTTCTTTGGGCGAAGAGCGTCGGCCAGAATGGTCTTTACTCCTGCGACTCGACGCTACTTTGTTCGATTGGGAGTTGGCGCTAAGTCGCCCACTGGCTCCAGCCGAAGGAGGTTGGTTACTGGATGATTGCTTCTTTTTACGCCTCCCACCCGATGTCGAGGACGACGAGGACGTAGTTGAAGATGAAGAGTCGTCGCTATCTTCGCTCGAACTGGACGAAGACGTATCGGAACTAGATGAATTTGAACCACTATTATCGTCACTTGAATTTGTAGAGCTGCTGCTTCTCGAAGACGAGGAACTGCTACTCCTGTGAGGTCTACCCGATTTCCCAGCGGCACTTGGATTTGAGGAACTACTAGTTCCTTTGGTACTTGATGACCCAGGATGAGCGTCTTTACCCCTCATTTTCTCTTCTTTTTGCAATTCGAGTTCGAGCTCTCTTTTTAATTGTTGCCGTTTAAGTTCTAAAGATATTTCTTCGAGTTGTCCACTATCGGGAAATTGTTTTTCGGATGGTTTTGAGGTTCTCGCCTTCTCCTCATCGTCCCAAGGTTTCTTTGAGGAAGGATAGTCCCTCGAATGATGATGGTGATTATTATTATCACCGCGTTCTTTATCAGATACTGAAACCATGGCTGGAGTAATAGTGTCGCTTGTTAAATTTCCAGCGGCACTGTGAGTTTTTGAGGACACAAACTCTGAGGGTGCGACGTGACTATCTTGTCTCGAAGAGGTGCGATCATCAGTTGAACTTGGTGACTTATTTCGCGTCACGACGACTGTGGACTTTATTTTCGCATCGTGTTCGGCCTTTTTGCTAGCCGAAGACGAGTTATTAGCACTAGCGCCTCCGTTAGGAGTAGTGGACTTTGTCCGTTTTGGAGAATGAGAGGGACTCTCGCGACTGGGTCTATCTGCGTAAAGAAAAGCGGCGTTTCTGCCCTTTCTTTTACTCTTAACTCGATGCCTCAAATCTTTCTCATTAATGCTCCTGTTAATGAATAAACAATGACGGTTGTTAGTCAAACCTAAAGTTTATCTTTGTAAAAGATAATTACTTTTCAGATTTACTAGATTGTTTACTGGGGCTGGAGTAAGTCGGGGATGAATGTCGATATCGACAACTAGAACCGTAAGCGCAAGAGCCAGTTCTCAACCAATTACGACATTTCTCGGAAGATTGATCGTTAACGGTAACAACAGCGGTACTACTACGAGAATGTCGCTGAAAATGGTTCTAGATTGTTAGAAATGAAGTTGGGATTGATAATCAACTGTTAACTTACCTCTTGCCCACTTTGCGACGAACTATTAACACTAACGGCGTTTGGACCGAGTCTTTCGAAAACGCTTGGTCGCCTACTGCTAGATTCGGAACCAGAGATAGAACCTCCACCTTCTTTGGAATTCTTTTCTATGGTTACCTTTCTCTTGGACTTATTGGACATGTGGAAAAGGTGTAATTCGAAGCTAATAGACCTTAGATTTAATTAGAAATTTACAGGACATATTGCCTACTATAATTAAAACGTTCTTAAATCCTTAATGAACGTCATAACATCAACAACAACAAACTCTCGCCAAATTATCCGTCCCGGACTTTCGTCCCGTTCGCTAAGCCTACTTTTCCACCTTTCTATAAAGTTCCAAACAACATAGACGTATAAAGATTAAAGAAGAGAAGTGTATATAGTATTTTTATGTCTATGGTTTCGACCGATGCGGAATCCGACAACCAATCACAAGCCAGACATAACACGACCTCTATTGACCTTTCTCTTCATTGGCTTAAAATATTAATTAAAATTTAAAAAATAACTAAGCCAAGGCAACTTTTTGTTTAAAATTTATTTTTCATATGAAACTTTCATTACAGACAGATAAAAACAAAGGTTAATCGTGTGAAAAATTAATAACCAAAATAAATTTTGAAGAAATCATTGGGATTTCTTGAAAAAACTGGAAATTGAGGCTTGCTTTTGTTTGGATGGTGCAACAGTCACCACTGGTTTCTTTTTCAAGGGACCCTTTTTAATAGGTGCCGCTTTTACGGGCGATTTTGGGGGAATAGGATCTTCAGGACTGTCTTCCGGTTGAACTTCAACCAAACATTTTTCCTTTCTTGTAACTAAATAAAAATGAAGATTAAAGAAATTTTGAAACCAAATGTGCCAAGCTAAGCCTAAAATCGTACAGATATTGCTAAGCCTAAAATCGTACAAATATTGCTAAGCCTAAAATCCCGCACAAACATTGCTAAGCCTAAAATAGTACAAACATTGCTAAGCCTAAAATCGTACAAATATTGCTAAGCCTAAAATCGTACAAATATTGCTAAGCCTAAAATCGTACAAATATTGCTAAGCCTAAAATAGTACAAACAATGCTAAGCCTAAAATCGTACAAATATTGCTTTGCCTCAAATAAGCCTAAAATAGTACAAATATTGCTTTGCCTCAAATAAGCCTAAAATAGTACAAATATTGCTTTGCCTCAAATAAGCCTAAAATAGTACAAATATTGCTTTGTCTCAAATAAGCCTATAATAGTACAAATATTGCTTTGTCTCAAATAAGCCTATAATAGTACAAACATTGCTAAGCCTTTAATAGCACAAATATTGCTTTGCCTCGAATAAACCTATAATAGTACAAATATTGCTTTGCCTCGAATAAACCTATAATAGTACAAATATTGCTTTGTCTCAAATAAACCTATAATAGTACAAATATTGCTTTGTCTCAAATAAGCCTATAATAGTATAAACATTGCTAAGCCTATAATAGTACAAACATTGCTAAAATAAATATTACCTACCAGCCCAAAGAAATAGGCCTACTTACCAAAGAATCCGTCTTCATCTTGAAATGTTTTTTTGACGGTTTTGTACTCTCTGGTTGGTCCTTTATGCTTGACAACGGGAGTTGGTGGAATTATATCCTCATCATCATCATCATTGTCCATTTCAACATCCTCATTATTTTCTATGTCTTCTTCACTACAATCTTTCTTATCAGCCTTTTTCTGCGAGGGTAACGGATCTTCCTCATCAGTTGACAATGAAATCTTTCTTTTCTTATTCCTTGTTTCTTTAGGTTTAGGTTTAGGTTTATCATCTTTGGGCGCGACTGTTTTTCGTTTCTTCCCTTCTTTCCCCATGGGCTTCTTGTTCGCGTCTTCCCTTTCTTTGGCGTTAACTTTAGTTCTGGATTCTGTTAGAGCGGATTTCTTTTCAGTCTTTTCAAAAGCCTCATCTTCCGAAGATGATGATGAAACCATGATGATCCGTTTCATTTGCTTCTGTGGTTTTTTTGTAACTTCTCGTTCTTTTTTACGTGGGATTGGTTCTTCATTATCATCTTCCTCTGATGATTCACTCCAAAGTCTAAAATAAAAACGTTATAAAACATTTAAAATTAAATTAAATTAAATCAAATTAATTACTAACGATTTCTCGAGTTTCTTGATATCAGTTTCTTTCTCCACTTTCTCAACCTTCTTCTCAACTTTAATTTCTTTCATTTTAGGTTGGGAAATTGATTTAGTATTAACAACTCCTTTCTGAACGAATGCCATCATGGCCCCTCCTTTATTTTTGTTACCGCCATCTTTCGTTTGAGGTTTCACCTTCTCTTGTTCCTCAGTTTTCTACCAAACAAAAAATAATTATTAAATAAATCCTATTTCAAAGTACAGATACTGAATCCCTAGCCCCAACCTTCTCTGACTCCTTGGCTGATTTGGATTCATTTTTTTCAGTTTTAACCGCGGTTTTTGCAAAGGCAGCGGCAATTCCCGTTGACTGCTCTTTTTTCTTTTCTGGTTGAAAAGCTTTAGCGAAGTTTCCTTTGTTATTATCAATGGTTGGCTTCTGGACAAGAGTCACAGTTGGTTTGTCACGAAGAGTGATCTTAGGATCGGAAACAATTGGAGGTATTTTTGAACCCTTATTTTGATCGCAAAGCGAAACTTCAGCAGCGTAAAGATCACTCTGGCACTATTAATTTTAAATAATTGGCATTATTAAAACTAATTCGGGATAAGTTAGAACAAGGATTGCGTCTTACTTTGGGATATGTTTTACTTAAACTATAAATATTATTTGATAAAACTTGAGATAAACTAGATTTTAAAGTATCAACTTCTTCTTCTTTAGATAATACGATGGAAATAGACTAAAGATAATACTAAATTAATATTTGAATTGAGTTTAATTGACATTAAAACTAATTATTTATTTTTGTACCCTTTTCTTATCAACATTAGAGTAACCAGCAACCATAAAACACGCCACCACATTATCTTTATTATTTTCTTTAAATTTCAACATAACACTAATATAATCAAACATAATTTAAAGTTAATTTTAATTAAATAATTGGGTTTTCTTGTTTACGTACTTTTTTGCTTGGTTTGGATGAACCTCACAAATTTGGCTGAAACCTTTTACAGTCACCTAATTAAGCCATTAAGGTAACAACTGTTTAATTTTCACTTAACTAATTATAATTAATTAATTAATTTATATACTTACTATTTTATTTTCATCGAGGACTAATTCCTCTAATTTTGTTAAAAGATCGGCTTCATCCATTCCTAAGCCTTGGTCTCTAATAATAATTTCTATTTCCTATAACTATTAGTATCAGGCTTACGCGATAAATTTGTAAATAAATAGTTAATTCGACTTATTATTAAAGAATCGGGATTTGAAATCAGTTAGTTAAGATAATAATTAATGAAATATAATTAAAATGGTAAGGTTAATATCCAAGTTACCTACAGATTCGTCTGCTAAAGAATAAAGAAATTCCCGCCAAAACCTAGCACCATAGACATAAGAAATATAGAATACTATCACTAAGCCTAGCACCAAAACGCAGAAAAAAATAATACTGCGATTTTTTAACGTAAATAAAATCATAAAATCAAAAATACTCGGAAATATTATTTTAATAAATCATTGTACATTATTTTTCATCAATAATAAAATATTTTATCTATTAAAATATCACTTAATTTTAATTACATTAAACATTTCTTTGTGTTTATAAATCTCCCACTGAATTTTGTCGAGGTTCTGAAGAATATAACAGATCATGAGGCGAAACTGAAGCCAAAAGCTGTTCCTTATCATCAGCACTAAAAAACAAATAATTAATCCCGTAATTAAAGTTAAATTAATTAAATAAATAAATAAAGGCGTACATTTGATCCTCAACTTCCTTTCGTTTCTTTGGAGATAAATTCAAAATTCCATTTTGTTTTTCATTAACCAAAAACAAAATTATAATGGAAATGATTGAAACTAGAATAAAATAAAGATGAATGAATGAATAAATAAATAATTAGTTAAATTAGAATATTCATTTTAATATTTACCGCTAATCCAAGCCTGAAAAAAAATACCCAAGATAAAATATCCCTTAGAATCAACAATGGCTCCAGCGGCCATTGTTACAACTGCTAAGCCTAAATTTTGAACACTTTGCATAATTCCGTAAGCAGTTCCTAATTGGTATTCAGGAATGACCAGAGACACCATTGGCCATAAACCGCAAGCCAAAAGGGAATAAGACAAACCAGTGAAGACCTATAAGTAATTAATTATAATTAATATTTTAATGATTAATTTAATTTTAAAGTAAAAGTTCAAGTAACATAACATTATATCTTAAAAGAAAAAAGAATAAATGATCTCTTATTACAAAATAATAGCGTTTAATTAGCCTTATTCCTGATCAGCGCCATCTACCCATAGCGGCGACTTTGAGAACTACTGTAAGCGGCAAGCCAATCAGATGTCGCTAAAATCTGGTGACGTCATTTTTGGTAAGACCCGAGAGTGCCAGTCAGTGACGTCACCAGATTTTAGCGACATCTGATTGGCTTGCCGCTTACAGTAGTTCTCAAAGTCGCCGCTATGGGTAGGTGGTGCTGATAAGGAATAAGGCTAATTAGTCTTAAAAACGATTACTACTGCGCCATCCGCCATTTTGTTAGTGTCGTCTGCTAGCCAGAACGATATGGTTCGATTTAGCAGACGCCACTAAAGCAATGGCGGATGGCGAGGCAGTAGTCCTTGATTGTTTTTAAGACTAATTAAATGCTAATTATTTTTTAATAAGAGATAATTTATTTACTTTTTAATATTTTTAAATTTTTTCCTTTTATATTTAGAGAAAGGTCGTTCTTTTAAGGTATTGTGTTATGTTACTTGACCTTTTCCTTTGATTAAGTTTACCATTCCAACTAAGGGATTTAGATAGGTGAATGCTAGAACCATGTAAGATCCAAGTGTAAAAATGGCCGCGATACAAACAAACAGCAGATTAAACCCAATTTTATCAACTAGAATCCCCATAACCGGTGAAGCAAACGCGGAAATTAAATAAATAACGCTATCAATTCTATTAGCAGTTTGCAGTTTGTATCCGTATTTTCTTTGAAAGAAAATTCTGTAAAAGTTATATAACATTAATATCAACAAACTGACATAATTAATTAATTAAGTAATTAATTATTGTTTTACGTTCCCAATCCTACAAATGGAAATATAGCCACATAATAACCGACGCAAACAAGGCAAAGTAACCAAAAACTTGAAGAAAAGTCCTTAATATCTCTAAGTCTGATAACTTCACCTAAAATTAGTTAATTAGTTTTGTTAATAAGTTAATTAATTATTATAATTAATAATAAAAAATTTATACAAACCGGTTTTTCCAGCTTCCCTGTTTAATTTCTTTTCAGCTCTATAATCAAAAATTGCTAAAACAAAAGCGCAAATTTGGGAACCGGCGCAAGTCGCGGCGGCGGCGAATAGCGTTACACCAAGGCACGTAAATCCCTTGTAATATTTTGAAAAGAAATCATAAACGTAGCTCATAATGTCAAAACTGGCCGTACTTCCCTAAAAAAAACATCATTAAAACTATTTTAAACGTTTCAATTAATTAAGATTTAAAAATTAATGAAGACTTACGACTCTGGAAAAACTAAGTTGCAGTCCAAAAACCATATTGAGTTCTTTTCCTCGAAACCAACTAACTGAATAAGTATTCTGGGAAACGCAAAGATTCTCTCCTCCGATACCAAAAATAAATCTACCAATTGCCATAACTACAAAGCTATTTAAAACTCCCCCGGTTGCAAAAACGAGCTACAAAACGTAGGCATTAAATTAAACGCCGCCTTATATTCATTAATTAAATTAAATGACGTTTATCTTACTTGACCAGCCAGAATAAACAGTGAAAAAACTATGGCTCCTTTACGAATGCCAAATACGGTATCAATAAGAAAACCCCCAAAAAACGACAGAACTACGTTGGGCCAAGAATAAAGGGAATATAAAAGGGAATATTTCGAAACGGATATATTCATATCCTTTAAAACTTTGTTTTCTAAGGCGCCGGGAAGATCAAAGCAAAAATAGCTTCCTAATTATTTAACAAGTTATCGTTAAACTTACCAAACATTTAGTGAAAAACGTCAATAAATATTATTAGCTTACCAAATCCAAGAAAGCATAGAAATACTAAAAATATGTATCTATGTAGAGCAGCTTGAGGATGGCAAGGTGACCATTTACTGACAGCAACTTCGACATCCTTCTCGCTATCCTCTTGGATGGAATTATTTTGACTATTTTCACCTTGGTTGCTATCAATGACAGCTATAGGTCCTGGCGCTTCTGATTCCGAATTTACGGACATTTTACAACACTTATTTCACCAAAAATTAAATTAATTTTCGATAAAACTAACTAATAAGGTAAGTTGGTAACCAAAAATTTAAACTAGCACGCAACCACCCCCGTCAAATGAATGAGCGCGTGGTACTCAAAGGTCATGTTTGGATTATTTTTGTCACGTGAGAAAACACCTCCTTTTACCATTTACCATGGAGTCATTTATATGGTATGGGTTAAGAGTGAAAATTCCTTTAAAGTGTATTACAGTACAAGAAAATTGAGTGTCTGACGTTTACGAATTCCACTCTATGTCTCCATTAAATATTACTCCATGGCCTGACGTCATAAACGCAAAAAAGCTGGCCGTCGACTGCTTAAGTTGTCTGTCAAGTTAAGGATTTAATTCATTTAATTCATTAACTGTAATAATTTTTATAATTAATAAATAAAGTTAAAGATGATATTAATATTAGACGATGATCAAAAGAAACATATTTCCTTCCTAACTGACTGTGAACCAGAAAGTAAGAAATTAAAACCAAGGCTTAAGGAAACCTTTTTTTTTTTAAATCAGACTGAATTTGAATCAATATAATTTTTTTAAAATTTCTTTGGCTTCAATTTTAGTATGTGATAATTTTTGTAAATTGTCAATCGATTTTTTGCTGAAAGGTACCAACTCCAAAGCTTTTAGTACCGCGGCCCGTAAGTTAATACTTTAATTAATTTTAATCGCGATTAAAATCTTTTTACCATTGTAATCTTGTCACGCAGAAAGGTTAGGTACTGACATTGACGTAGTTAAAAATGCTGTTATGGGGGTGATGAAACTTTTAACTGAAAGCGCTAAATCTATGGTAATTAATATTTACATTTAAAGATAATTAAGAAGATAATCAAATAAAATTAATCAGCTTTCAGACACAGAGTTTCAAGATACGTTAATAGCTATAGGGTTTGCTGAAAGTTCGCGTGAAATTCTGAGCACTTGGTTTAAAGAAAACAGAATTCTCTTGCGTAATATTCAAAGCCAAAAAAGCATAGGTTCCCCGGAGTACGTTGACCTGAGTTGGCGTTTCGAAGCTCAGGTAATGAGACTTGGTAAAAATTGAAGTAAAACACTTCAATGTTTCTGTACTTTTAGATTGCATCAAGATTTCTACGACATCAAGTGACCCCGTTATTTCAGCTACAACTTTCTTTGAGAGAAAATTGCGAAGATAAAGATTCCGTTAAGAATATCAGACTTCAAACTGACCCGGTCAATCTGATAAACATGACTCAAGTTTTGGAACAAGCATTAGCGGAAGCCAAATCCCAACATTCCAGATCCATTGCTAGACACGTTAAATAAAATTGAATGTTTTAAAAACTAAATGTACATAATCATTATAAAGTGAATAAAACACGTAATTGATTTATTATAATTCCGTAATCTAATTATTTCGCGTTCAGTCACCTCCTACTGGTCTATCCATGAATCTATGGTCTATCTTATTTTCTTTGACCCTCTCTCAATATTCAAGGACCCTAATTAATTCTTCCAAATAAAAAAGTTACTAATCCCAAAAGAAAACTAAATAAATGCAAAATTTCCTTAACTAGTCTATTGGTTTTTGCAACTTGCGTGTTGAGCTAAAGGGAAACCCTACTCATTCCGAACAAATTGAGTAGGTTAATACGTAGCAGAGGTCGTAATCTTGTTTGCTAAATCGTTCTTCGAAGGTCAGAAAGTGCGTAGATACTTAAAGGAATTAAGAGCTTAAAAAGTTACCGGGTCGAACAAACACCCAAGACTTGGAAGCCATTAAAGTTGAAGACAGGCGGGGGGACAATAAGGAACAACATATAGGAAATGTTTTGAGAGTCCGCTAATCCACTAATTAAACTAGTTGGGGTACGGGTAGACGGTGTCCCGAAGTATAAATAGATAAGGGTCGTTAGTCATCGTCCTCACATTTCTCATTGGACGTATCCTTGGTGCGTGCGAACAGAGCGGTTTCTCATCTTCGTCTAACCTCGAATAGAGACAACCGGCTGGACACACTGCCCGAGTGAATCTCGAAATCTTTTCGTCCAATTTTCTACCTCTTTGGGTTTTTTCCTTCTATCGGTTTAAACATGTCGGTTGGAGTCGCAACTCTGGAGCGTTTGTTGCCTTTGTCGCAATCGGCCTTGGCCCAGGCTCTGTCCTCACCGTACGGAGGCATTCGTAACGCCACCGTCGTGGATATGGTGCCCGAAGATATGCTTTACATGGTTCCCGATCATTGGTACAAGTTTCCCCCGATGAACCCATTGTGGCACAGCCTTTTGGGTTTCGTCGTCGTCCTCTTGGGGATTATTTGCGTCGCTGGTAACGGAATGGTTATGTACCTCATGATGACCACCAAAAGTCTCCGCAGTAAGTACCTTTCGCGACTACGAAGGATTCTTCGCTAGCTTCAGTCCGTTGATGCCCCTACGTTTTTGGTATCAGGTCCTACCAATTTATTAGTAACCAGCTTGGCCTTTTCCGACTTCTGCATGATGGCCTTCATGGCTCCAACCATGAGCGCCAACTGTTTCGCCGAGAGCTGGATTTTGGGACCGTTTATGTGCGAAGTCTACGGTATGGTGGGATCTCTTTTCGGTTGCGCTTCCATCTGGAGTATGGTTATGATCTCGATCGACCGATACAACGTCATCGTTCGTGGTATGGCGGCCTCGCCTTTGACCCACAAGAAGGCCGCTTTCATGGTCTTCATCGCTTGGGGCTGGGGTTTGGCCTGGACGTTGTTCCCCTTCTTCGGGTGGAACAGGTACGTCCCAGAGGGCAACATGACCAGTTGCACAATCGACTATTTTAGCCGAGACTTCAACAATATGTCTTACACCATCGTGTACGCCATTGCCGTCTACTTTGTCCCACTCTTTACCATGATCTATTGCTACTTCTTTATCGTACGAGCCGTCAGCCAACACGAACAGCAACTGCGAGAACAGGCCAAGAAAATGAACGTCGCTTCCCTCCGGGCTAACTCTGACACCAACAAGACCAGCGCCGAAGTTCGATTGGCCAAGGTAATTAACTTCATCAGTATCCTCGAGTGTCTCCGACCTTTCCCTTCAGCGAATTATAACTTTAATCTTTGTGCAGATCGCCATGATGACCGTCGGTTTATGGTTCATGGCCTGGACTCCTTATTTAACCATCGCATGGGCCGGTATCTTCAGTGACGGCAAGCGATTGACTCCCTTAGCCACCATCTGGGGTTCCGTTTTCGCAAAGGCCAACTCTTGCTACAACCCCATCGTCTACGGCATCAGTCACCCCAAGTACCGAGCCGCCCTTTTCCAGAAGTTCCCATCCCTGGCCTGCGCCACCCCCGAATCACACGGAGATAACAAGTCTGAAATGTCTATGGCTACCACCGTCGATGCTGAGAAATCACCCAATGCGTAAAAGCATTCAATTATAAAAAATTTGTAAAAACTTTAATTATCTTCATTGAAAAATGAAAATAAATTAAAGAAAAAGCTTGTACAGTTTTAGTCAACAGTAATTGACTAATTAAATAAAAAACATGTCGTTTAGAATAATAAAAATTTATAAAAATGCATTCATTCGTCAGCTTTATTTATTGGTTTAAGAATTCATTAGAGTAAATTTAGAATGGTTAATTGTAATTTTAATCTATTTTGCGCTCGTAATTACCATAAGTTTGAAGTTGAAATGGGCCCGAAACAAGCTTGCTGGAAACTTTGAAAAACGCGCGGAAAATTTATAAAACTATATTTTGGGCTCAGTTCTGTTCAGGACTGCTGTACAAAACGCTTAAAATTTAAGCAGGGATATTATACGTTTAAAGAGGGATGAGTAACTAGAGCCTTTATACGTCCGTTCATACGCGCCTGCGCCAGAGGGTTATTTTAACAGGAGTCTAAAACGCGCGCCGTCTTGTTTTTCCCCTTTCAAAGACAAATTGACGTTGTAGAAGACCAAATATTAAACTAAGAAATCTGGTATAACCTACTGCTTATAAAACTCCGATAAAGCTTCCTCTCTTTTCGGATCCCTCTTAAAACATCTAATATCCCTGACTTACTAAAAACCTAGGGGCTCTTGGCAAAATCTTTGATTTATTTGACTGACCTTTGAGGCTTTGACCCCAAAACCCTTTTCATACAAGAAGTTTAGGAAACATTTAATGCAACTTATAAAAACAAAATAACTTTTGCGAAGAAACATTTTTGTGGAGTACATTATTATTCTTTTAATTTCAACATGAAAACAAACAAATACATATGGTATCTACATTTAATTATAGTTCCTAAAAAATTTATTTTTTGGTCTCCAAACTCTGAACAACACCGAGTATCTGATCACTCTTAAGGCCTGCCAGACTGGACGACGTTTCCACACCAAAATCTTAACAAATAATGAAGTTTCAGGGTTGGGAATTATAGAGGAAGACTCTTTAATTGAAAATAATTACCATATCTGGCATAAAGTTTCGGCTCAACATTGCCACATTCCCTGACCAATATTGGAAACTTTGGGTTGTTTTGTTTCAACGGAACATAATGTTGCTCGATAAAATCCCTAACAAAGACAGTTGCTTGATTTATAAAAACAATAACAAAGTATGATCGCGACCTTCAGCTAATTCCTGGGACCCGGCCACAATTTGACCAAGGCTTCGTCGTTTTTAACATAATTTAGCATCTAGCCTTAATAACTAATTTATTCAACGCAATAATTGATAATTAAAGTTAGACATACCTTACTCCCTGACTTTCGGGCGATTTCTGGCATAAAATAATCCTTAATTCCTTTAATTTGGGGCCCAAACGAACCGCTTTTGAAACCATGTCTGAAACACTAATTATTGAAATTAGCAGACGACAATTTAAAGGGATCGGCTTGAGCATAGCCCGCTCGATCATGCGCCTCTTCCCTACCCCGAGGGCCGATACAATGTTCCCGCCATAAAAGAAGCGGGATTTTCAAAGGATGCGATCAGAGAAGCGTAGCTTTTTTTTTTTAGATTCTCTCTTCCCCGACCAGTTTTCCCATCCCCTATAGGGTTTATACTCACTTCGATAATTTGAAAATGTAATGAGGAATTACCGAAGTGTTATCTAAAAGAAAATCAAACGAAGAAAGACGGATGTCAAAAATAACCTTGAACAGTTCGTTACGAAAGGAAAGTGGATTTTCGTCGAAATAAGGTCTTTCGTAAATTACCTCTCTTTCGTTAAAGACCATTTCGTTTTGAACCATCCTACCCCGAAGGTCTCTGCCTTACGCGATGAGATAAACACTTAAAATTGTCTGGTTTTTATCCTTAAAATGTATTCCCCGTTAAACCTCGTATTGTTATTACTATTGTGTTTTGAAAGCGTTTACAATGCGGAAGACCTCTTGGTCACAACCACATCCGGTCAAGTTCGTGGAATAACGCTGGAGTCGAAAAACTCCAAACCAGTCAATTGTTTCTTGGGTATTCCTTACGCGGAACCACCCTTACGTAAATTACGATTTAAATTACCGGAAGAGATTCGACCGTGGAAAGATGTCTTTAACGCGACGCGTCTACCCGACTCATGTCCTCAAAGACTGGTCCCCATTGCTAGATTTCATCCTCATTTACGCAAACAAATCCCGACGACCCCTTTCAACGAGGACTGTTTAAAACTTAACTTTTGGGTACCAGTCGGTACCAAATCGACTGATAAGTTACCGGTAATCGCGTATATTCACGGTGGAGGTTTTAGCTACGGCTCTAGCACGGTTACTACCAACTTAGGGGATGTTTTGGCATCGGAAGAAGGCGTTATATTTGCTTCCATGAACTACAGATTGGGATCTCTCGGTTTCGCTTACTTAAATCATAGCGAAGCTCCCGGAAACGTTGGTATTTCGGATCAAAAACTGGCTTTGCAATGGATAGCCAAGAACGCTCAGGCGTTCGGAGGTGACCCGGAGAACCTGGTACTTGTTGGTGAAAGTGCCGGGGCTACTAGCGTTCTGTTTCACTTATTGGGCGACAAGGACTTAGAGAAAGCCATCAATAGAGTGGTTCTTCTGAGCGCCGCCGTCAAGGCAAAGATAATCATGAGCAAGGAGGACAATTACCGGAAGTCATTATTAATGGCTAGCAACGCCGGTTGTCCCGTCAAAGGTAGATGCATATATATATTGCTATTCATAATAGAAAATAAGAGTTTTAACTAACTAATTTGTTAAAGATACGTTGGAAACGATCGAATGTCTTCGAGGGATCGAAGCGGACGAC
This sequence comes from Phalangium opilio, assembly GCF_054372755.1. Lineage (NCBI taxonomy): Eukaryota > Metazoa > Arthropoda > Arachnida > Opiliones > Phalangiidae > Phalangium > Phalangium opilio. The sequence goes on from NW_028324246.1 coordinate 1,875,245, forward strand.
CTTTTGACCTCCGAACCAACTGACAAAGGTTACGCCTTCCTAAATTTCTTCCCAATAATAGATGGGAAAATAGTTGAAGATAAACTCGAGAATTTAATTAAAATGAAAGGGAAATTAACGAAGAAGGACTTGTTAATCGGCACGAGTAGAGACGAGGGTACCATCTTCATGGTCCTCCTCGATCCCTTTGTTTTCTCAATTACTAGTCAAACGGTTAAACCGAGTTACGACGTGGCCCGAACGCAAATTCGAGAAATTTACACGAACATCAGTGACTTGGGAGTGGCCATGATAGACTACCATTACACTAATTGGTTAGATCTGGATAAACCGGAAACGATCTTCAACGCCATTAAAAACCTAATCAACGACTACCTCTTCACGTGCGGCGCGGAAACAATCGCGGATGCTTACGATAAGACGGGGGCCAGTGTCTACAAGTACTTCAATACTCATTACCCTCCGAGTAGTTTCGCGCCCAAATGGTTTGGAGCTTACCATGGATCCCAGAATATTTACTTGTTCGGCGATCTCTACTCCCATTCGCCCAAACTGGAACCAAGCGAATACGAGTTCAGTAAGAAACTAATGAGGTACTTGGCCAACTTTGCCAGAACAGGGTAAGTTGCAATTTTTCATATAAACTTTAATCGATTCTAAAATTTCAACGCGCGCTAGGCTATCAGACGGAGCGCGTTTTCCGCTTGAAAATGAGCCCAATAACGCCCAAATCGATCTTAAGGCCTTTTCAGACGAAATAACTTTTTGATTCGTTTAGACGAGTCAGTCAACCATTGAGTTGAGGAAAATAGTTGGACAAGTTGAATCACCAAATTCAAAATTGATCACTGAACAATTTTTGCTGACTCAACTTTTTGAGCCATCTAGTTAAGTCAGAAGTTTTATCGTCTGAAAAGACCTTAAGAGCGACAAAGTTATTTGAAACTATCATTTTCTTTTGTAAAATTTTGTTAGGCCTGATAACTTTCTTGGTCTCGTTAAAAGCTACTACTAGAAGATAAATAACCCTTCAAAATAACCGCAATAAGGTCAAAACGTGTCCAAATATAACAAAATTACCCTTAATTTTTCCTTCAAAAAAAAAAAAAAAAACCAATCAAAAAAATCGTGAAAATATTATTTTAAAGGGAGAGTGAAATGAGAAGCCAGACTTTGACGGTTATTTTTTCAATAAAAAAACTACAAAAACGATGAATGTCTGGTCATTTCATTCTCCTTCATTTTAATGAAATTGGTTAGTGCGCCAAGGTCAGGCTAAAATTCCACTAAACTAGTATATTGGCCCCCGAGGGACGATTTTTGACAAACATTCATAACAGCATAAGTTTATAAAATATGTTCCATAAGTATGACGCTACCTGTACTTCGTAATGCTAGTGACTTATAGTACAGGTCGAGCTAGTTCGAGAACGACAAGCGAGAATTGATTAACTACACTCGGTTAATTTTGCGGTCCATCTAGTTCCTATTTAGTCTGTAGTAAGCCTTTGACAGTGGCTCACCAGGCGTCGCTTTACCTCGAATCTATGACCTCACTCACTTCATGCCAAGCTCCAGTTTGTAACCAGCGACAAACTTATGGAAAATATCTTATGACCTTATGATAACAGCGTGTGTTCGAAAAACATCGTACACTTTAGAATGTATCTAAAGACGAACCGGATTTTTGTACGAAATTTCAACCCGTTCCCCCGATTGCGAAAGTAAATGTTGTAACACACATGTAACACTGTCCTCACGACTCTATATAATTACTATTCAAGGTTTAAAGTTAATTCTCGTATAATTAAATCCCAAAATGACGCTAATGCAAATATAGGGTACCAAAAAACGCGCTTTGCCTATTATTAAATTAAACCATTCTTAGATTGCGATTAATCCACCCATGTTAATAGTTTAATACCAGAACTGGTTTAGAAGAAAATATTTTAAGTAATATTTCGTATTTTTATTTTCCAATCTGTTTTAGAAATCCTAACACGGATCGAAATGGAGACAAAAACCAGCAATACCCAGAATGGCCAGCGTATAATATTAATAATAAAGATTACTTAGTTTGGGCTCCCAATTCATCGGCAATCGGGTCGAAATTGCGCCAAAAACATTGCGGTTTTTGGCGGGAATTAATGCCTCAAGTCGCCAATCAAACAGGTTTTATTTTAGATTAAATATATAGTTTAAAATTGTCAAAAAATCACCATTCTTTAAATTTTTCCTATTGTTTAATATACAAGAGGAAATAATTTTCACATTATTATTTAAATTCATGTTTAAAAGCGTCATTAACTTTGAATACAATTTTAGACTTTCTTTAACTCATTCGAAGGTCATATATAGAAGTACAATAAATTGAATGTTTAGGACAATACAGACTTAATTAATAAAATGTTTCTTTACTTCCAATTATGGCCTTTCTTAATACATAATAAGAGAAGTATATAGCACAAAGCGGCGGGGTAATTGTAACATGATTCTTCCCAACATCATCTGGGACATTTGGAGTGTTCAAGGTTACAATAAACCGATTCACATAAGCGATAAATAGTTCCCTTATCATTACTCTTAACGCATTCATGCGCTTGTGCGTTTTTGTCCCACGTCAAGACAATCAAGGTTTGTGGGTTGATTGCTGAGAATTTAGTAAATACCAAACAGTTATAGAATTCACCCTAGCACGGTGCGATTCTCATCTGAATTAAGTTTGATGAGCAGGAGAGCAAACATAAAGGGAAATGAGCCTGGGAAGAATCATGAATTACATAACAAAAGTATTAAGAGGATACAGAGTGTCATCCTTCTTCTATTATCCACTTCTGATATTACCTAATATGTTGATATCACGCTTGAAAAACCAGTATTTAAAATGAAAGTGATAAAAAAACAAGTTGGGAAAACCAAAATATTACCTCTCCGAGTCAAGAGGTCTACTACTACAAACTTATTTACCTAGATATGGAATTATTTCTCTTTTTTGAAGTAAACATTTACGAAATATTGAAGCAGTATTCCAAGCATAGCGAATAATACAGTAAAGCAGACGACATTTTACATCCAATAAGGATAAATCTTGGACATATGGAAATCAGTCAATGGGGAAAAGATCAGGAAATGAAGTCTACGCTTCAGCTGTTTACCGTATATTCTGATAGCTACATTCACAACTGGTTTGCAGTGTAAACACTATCGTCTCGTCTCACCTCAACAATATTCTTAGTTTGCCAACATGAATGTTAATGTTAAATAACACCAGAAATTGATGACTTGTAATCCTGGGAAGTATTGGACTCTAAACATATCCGGAACCATCTCTGTTAGCCAACTTGTTATTAGGTCCGATCACCGCGCCACCTACGGCACTTCTCTCATTTTCAGCTGGCAGGCTGATTTGCGCGCCAGCAGCGGGCAAGTAACGAAACTTTAAGGTGTTTCCTGTGGTTTGAGGTAACGAATGAGAAACGGTGAAAAGAACAGCTGTTTTAATAGAGTATGCTAGAAATGTTTTTTAACAACTTTAATTCAGTTAACATGACATCACTCGAGAACCGAGTTTTTCCGTTTGTTCGACAAAAGACATCGCGGGTGTGGCGGACGGCTTTTCAACGATTGGCGCTGAAGAAGTTTTGAACACGCCCCTCAGTTTGAGAGCCACAGCCTCTCGGCGTGGGATTTTTTCAGTAGACTCGACCGTTTCCTAGTGGGGAGGAAACTTTCGACCCTCTTTTAAGAATGCCATAGGCAATTTTGACTAGCAGGGATGGATACTATATAAAGCCTTAGTGTCCAATACTTCCCAGGATAAGAAGTCATCAACTTCTGATAACACCAAAGCTAAATTGTAGCTAGACGCACTAATAGTCAATGCGCACCATAAAGAGAATAAAAAGTCTGTAGCTACTACCCGTTTACCATTAGCCCTTTTACTATTCGAATTGCCACCATGATCTTTTCTTCTATTATAAAATCTTAACCTGATAATTTAATAGTGTATTTAACTTTCGGCTCACTCTGAACCGTTGATGTCTCTTCATTTCAGACACGAAAATCAAAGCCACAAGTTTACTTCACCTCAGGCCTCAATTATTTACTCTTTGGTTCACTAAGCCTATTGCGGATGATACTTAATATACCCGCCGGAGTCTAGGTCTTAGTTTTCTTCATGAAATCACTAAACCAGGGATTATTCTATATACAGATGTAGTATAGCTTAAGTAATATATAAACAGCCATTTCAAATAACAATATTAAAAAAAATCTTTGGAATATCAAAATGAAACAAAGCTTTAAAGCTACAAAAGTACTAAATGCATCATAATTACGAAAAATACTTCCACATATTCACTTTATATTATGGAAAAAGGGAATATTAAGGTTCTGTATGATTTCTTAACACATCAACACAAGGCTAACTGCTAACGCGACGCACTAGTGTAACAATGGACGGACACACACAGACAAAAACATAGACTGCTTTTTAACTCTTTCCGTATTAATTTTGAGTTGAGAAACAAGATTATCTTTAATATTTAAATAAATATAATTATTTTTAATTATTTTAATCTTCAATAATTAACATTAATAATAGTTAAATCGTTTAAAATAAAGTTATACCTATTATCATCTCAAACTTTGCTAATATTGACGTTTAAAGTGAAGGGTACCCCTCTTGCCCGCTTTCTTCAAATTTTGGGGTATATACACGATTCGTTTCCATTATAATAGTAAGGAACAAGTTGGGAAAACCAAAATATTACCTCTCCGTGTCGAGAAGATTATATAACCTTAAGTATCCAATGAAAACGTCGACCTTTTTGCCCTCATCCTTTCCCGCGCTTTGCGCTTCCCCATTTCACCTTACTATCAACATTATCTTCCTCCATTTTACATACAAAAATCAAATACTCACAAAAAGAAGCGGCAAAAACCTACTGGCTCTTTACAACCACTTAATTTGACTTAATATCCAATTTCCAACAACAATAATATACCGGTAGTTTAATTGACAACCTACTAGCATCGAAATTCTCATAAAGAATGGCTCCCGCGGATATTAAAGGGCAATTTTCAACTAGGTGGGCGTTATCTCATTAGATTTGAAAAATATCATTTGTTTTTTTTACCAATGCCTAGCCGTTTGGATTTTTTTAAAGCAATCTTAGCACCAAAAAATATTTTTTGATACAAAATAAATGTTTTATATTCTTATTAAAAATAAAACGAGAGGATAAAAAAGGTCTGTCCTCTCGTAATTGTTTAAGCTTTTATCATGATTACTCTATACAACAGTAACAAGGAGTATAAACCCATTAGTGGAAGCAGTATTTTTTTCCGAAACAATCTCGCTTATGTTTATCCTCTCTAGACTTCGCTAAAAACGTATTACTCCTACGTAAAATATTAATAGACAGGCAAGGATTCATAGCAATAAAGAAGGAGCGCAATATTAGCCTTATTTTCATTTCATATACAGAGAAAAGAAATTATTATGTTTCTGAGAGGAGCTTCCCATTTTTGTTGTTGTTTTGAAAAATATATCGCAATGCACGGGCCTTGATAGATATAGGAGGCAATGAATGAATTATATCACATGCACGGGCCTTGGTAGATATAGGAGGCAATGATAATCTCTCTCTTTGCACGAGAGGTTTATCTTTAATATTTAAATAAATATAATTATTTATAATTATTTTAATCTTCAATAATTAACATTAATAATAGTTAAATCGTTTAAAATAAAGTTATACCTATTATCATCTCAAACTTTGCTAATATTGACGTTTAAAGTGAAGGGTACCCCTCTTGTCCGCTTTCTTCAAATTTTGGGGTATATATACGATTCGTTTCCATTATAATAGTAAGGAAAAAGCGCATTTGCGAAAACCTTTGGTGGCCGATCCCACCTTAGGGAGGCTAGACGTTTCTCGTAACCCTAGCTGATCGCCGCGTATATCCTAAAACCAAACGATGATAATGGAGTAGAAGCCAATGATACAGATTGGTGTCTATGTGGAATAGACGGAAGTAGAGTGGATGGTGGTGTTAGAAGCCAATGTAAGTGCAGACTGGTGTCAATGTGGGATTGACAAAGAACAGAAGATGGTGGTGATTGGAAGCCAGTATATACAGACTGGTGTCCAAGTCGAATGGACGAAGACCAGAACATGGTGGTGTTTAGAAGCCAGTAAGAACAGACTGGTGTCCGTGTGGGATGGACAAAGACCAGAAGATGGCGGTGTGAGAACTCAAATAGAGGAGCCAGTTCCGTGACTGTGAAAGCAGTTCGGAAATGGCGAACACGTTTGCTCCGATACGCAAACTGCGAACGCGGTCACGTGGGTGTAACAACGGACAGACAGACAGACAGACACACACACACACAGACAGACACGGCCGTTACAGAACCTCTCCTGGACTACGTCACACGGAGAGGTAAAAAGCGCAATTGCGAAAACCTTTGGTGGCGATCCCACCTTAGGGAGGCTAGACGTTTCTCGTAACCCTAGCTGATCGCCGCGTATATCCTAAAACCAAACGATGATAATGGAGTAGAAGCCAATGAGACAGATTGGTGTCTATGTGGAATAGACGGAAGACCAGTAGATGGTGGTGTTAGAAGCCAGAATGTACAGACTGGTGTCCAAGTGGGATGGACAAAGACCAGAAGATGGTGGTGATTAGAAGCCAGTATGTACACACTGGTGTCCATGTGGGATGGACGAAGATCAAAAGATGGTGGTGATTAGAAGCCAGTAAGTACAGACTGGTGTCCGTGTGGGATGGACAAAGACCAGAAGATGGTGGTGTGAGAACTCAAGTAGAGGAGCCATTTCCGTGACTGTGAAAGCAGTTCGGAAATGGCGAACACGTTTGCTCCGATTTGTAAACTGCGAACGCGGTCACGTGGGGTCTGACACACACACAGACAGACAGACACACACACAGACACGTCCAGTGTAAAACCTCTCCGTGACGTCATCGTCACTCGGAGAGGTAATAATAAACTAGTTAGAATTGGGGTGACTGTATCTTTTTAGCCTAGTAAATAACTCAAGACGAAAAAGTGTCAGTAATACCAGAAGCGTAAAAGTCCTGAGGCCTAAAACAATATAAATACTTTGACTTCATTCAAAAATAAACGGGGAAACTTTGGACAAAAAAAATATCATGCCACTCTCGTTTTTGTTTGCGCAATGTTTGGACGCGTTTTTCTTTCGCTTTTGTTGTTGGTAAGCACTTCCGGTATTTGCTCGGGACAGGTTGATGTAGGAGTAATCATACAAACGGAGGATGGTCCGGTTAAGGGACAATTACTTAAGACATACGGTGGTAAAGAGGTAATGACCTTTTACGGGATCCCTTACGCTAAACCACCATTGGGTGAGTTGAGGTTTAAGAAACCGGAAGTTGTCACTCCGTGGACTGAAGTACTTGACGCTACGCGTCCTCCGCATTCCTGTTATCAACGACAACCGGTTTTCTTTACATTCATCGAGTAAGTACTTCAATTAAAACTATATTATAGTTTAATGATCTTAGGTTCATTAGCGAACTAGTAATTAGATTTTAATCGAGTGTCGCTGTTAATTACAGCGCGTTAAAAGATTGGATACCAACGACCCCGCTAAGCGAGGACTGTCTCAAGTTAAACGTCTATGTGCCTAATTCCATGTCACCGAAAGACAATCTACCCATAATGGTCTTCATTCACGGAGGCGGATTTTCAGTTGGTTCATCAACTGCCCGTTCGAATGACGGCCTCGTTTTGGCAGCCGAAGAAGGAATTATTGTGGTTACCATCAATTATCGGTAAACTAGGCTTCAATTCCATTTTAGATTGACGCTTCAAGACTAGGATTAACGAAAAGTGATCGAATTAGGCTTAGCTACGAATTTAGGCTTAACGAAAAGTGGTCGCATTAGGCTTAACTACGAATTTAGGCTTAACAAAAAGTGGTCGAATTAGTCTTAGCTACGAATTTAGGCTTAACAAAAAGTAGTCGCATTAGGCTTAGCTAAGAATTAGGCTTAACGAAAAGTGGTCGAATTAGTCTTAGCTACGAATTTAGGCTTAACTGATTGCTATACTTCCACGTATACAGTCTTTCATCTTTGGGATTCTTGTACTTGGATGACGCGGGAGCCAGGGGCAATGCTGGACTTTACGACCAGCTTCTAGCTTTAAAATGGGTGAAAAAGAACGCCAGATATTTCGGGGGTGACCCCGATAGCGTGACCCTTGCCGGACAAAGCGCCGGAGCTATTAGCGTCGGATTTCATACCATGAACCCCGAAGCTAAAACATTATTTAACCGGGTCATATTAATGAGCGGCAGTCAATCATCGCCTTGGGGTTTAACGACTAAAGAACAGGCTCTCAATTTGGTAAGCTCCACTATACTTCCAGAAGGAATAAATTTACAAATTTCTCTTTGAAGTATATAATACTTCGAGAGAAGTGTACAAGCACAAAGCGGAGTGGTTGTAACATGATTCTTCCCAACATCCCTTAACATTTAAAAGCAAGGTTACTATAAACCGATTCACATACGCGATTAATAGTTCCCTCCTCATTACTCTATTATCGCTTAACTATTTGCCAAGGCGCATGCGCTTGTGGATTAATTTTTGTCCCACGTCAAGACAATCAAGGTTTGTGTGTTGATTTCTGAGGGTTTAGTACCATACAGTTATAGAATTCACCCTAGCACCCAACTGAAGTTTGATGAGCAAAAAGGGTGAGAATGGGAAGAATCACGTTTCATAAATAAAGCATTAAAAGGATACAGAATGTCACCCTTCTTCTATTATCCCCTTCTGATATTACGAATCCATTTATTACTGCAGAGTTTAACAACTGCCTCGCATAGCGGTTGCAAAGGAGATACGACGGCCATTCTAAAATGTTTACAAGAAATGGACCCGGCTGAACTGATAGCCAATGAGCCTTTGAAAGAATACGGTCAAGTAGTCAATTTTCAACCCATAATTGACGGTGACGTTATACCAGAGTCACCCGTTGATTGGTTAAAGAGGTCCAAAATGCCGGAAGGAATCGACGTCCTCGCGGGAAATGTTTATAGAGAGGGAGTGGCTTTAATGTTAACGTTATTGCCATTTTATTTTCCGTTCCAAAAAGAGTAAGTGTTTAATTTAATTTTTCAACTTAATTTCCTTAATTACTCGATCCCTGATTGTTGTAACCCCAAGTAATTAGTATCGTTGGAAAGGGCAGAAATAGGACTGTAACATACTCGAAGGACTTCCCCTTACCTCTTATAGAACCAGAGTTATGACCCCCCAAACTTAATTACTAATTAAAAATCTGTATTTCAGACGAAATCCCACGATAACTCTTCAAGATTTCGAATCCATTGTAAAGTTCCTCTTCGAAGACAAGACCGAGTTCGAAAGACGAGTAATTGACACTGTATACAAATCCATGATGGCCAAAGATAATTCAACGACGGTAGTCGAAGCCACGGAATTATTATTCGGCGATTCGCAGTTCACTTGCCCAGTCTACCAATTAGTCGAGTCGCTCAACGTCACCAACAATAAGTTATACACGTTAGTATCATCACAAAAACACTATATAATTCATTATCTTTTATTTATTTAAAATCTACGGGGTTTATATTCGTTAAAAATGTTAAAATATCTTCAATTCTAATACATGATAAACCATGCATCTCACATTACGCCCCTCTAATAGCGGCTTCCCTTTAGAACTCAAAAAAAAGAGTCACGTGTTTCCTTAGAATGCGGAAATACTACTTTTACTACTACTACGGTCTCTTTCAACCTCGTCTGGAATGCCATTCACGAAATCTTCCGGGTCGCGTGGCAGTCCCTTTGACATCGACCCCCTCCCCCTGAAAGCTTCTAGAGGTAGCGCGCCCTTTCAGCCAGAACGCGCAAACAAGAGGCGGCAAGCCGGCGGGCAACCCCCGAAAACTTGCGAAGGTCCAAAAATACCCTCGTAAACAATAAATTGATCAATGAAAAAATGGGTTTAGCCCAAATTGGAGGGGTACAAATAAGATGGGCTTTGGAATTCCAGTTTAACAGCAGGGGGTCTCTTTCGACCTCGTCTGGGAGTCAAGCGTCCTCCAAAGGGGGTGGGGTCAAAAATACCTTTGACACTATTCACCTCGTTTACAATAAAATAAACAAATAAAAAGGGGGTAAGTACCTTTAAAAACGAACTGGAGGGGTGTCAGCTACCCAAGGTGGGTCGTGATGGGCTTAGGATATCAAGTTAACGGTTGAAAATTGAACTGGGCGTTGATATCTTTGCAGGTATTTGTTTCATCATAGGTCATCTAATAATAAATTACCATCTTGGGCCGGTTCTCATCATGGCGAAGATTTGATATATTTATTCGGAATACCATTGCTAAACAACACAAACTACACTCCAGAAGAAGTTAGTTTGTCCAAAAAGTTCATGAACTTCTTCGCTAATTTCGTCAGAACTGGGTATATAATTAACTAAGTGTAATTAAAGATTGAAATTGGTCTAAACAATATTAAAAAAATTTAAACAGGAATCCGAATAGTTCCAATATAAAGAAACAATCAAACGATATCAAATGGCCAGTTCATGATCAGTTCAACGGAGATTCTTACGTATTGTCTACGAAACCGCGTTTGGTCAAACCGCCACGAAATGAAATATGTAAATTTTGGAACAAAGCTTTACCTAATTTTGTTAACGATGTTAAAGAAATAAAGTTTTTACAAACGTAATGAGGAATGTTAGAAGTATATAATACTTCTCTTCGAGAGAAGTTTACGTACTACAAAGCGGTGTGGTAATTGTAACACGATTCTTCTAAAACATCATTTTACATTTGGAGTGCGCAAGGTTACTAAACCGAATCACATACGCCATATAAATAGTTCCTTCATCATTACTCTATTATCGCTTAACTATTTAATTTCCAAGGCGCATGCATGCGATTGTGGATTTTTGTCCCACGTCAAGACAATCAAGGTTTGTGGGTTGATTACTGAGGATTGATTACCAAACAGTTATAGAATTCACCCTAGCACGGTGCCATACCCATGTGAAGTTCGATGAGCGGGAGAGCAAACAAAAAGGGAGGGTGAGCTTGGGAAGAATCATGACACATAACTAAAGTGTTATGAGGATACAGAGTGTCATCCTTCTTCTATTATCCACTTCTGGTGTTTAAAATTGTTATTGCACAGCGATGATACTTTGGAAGGAGAGTCCTTTATCGTGAAATGTCGAGATCTGACTAACGTAGCCACGAGCCTATACATCCTCGGGTCTATAATTTACGTGTAGACACATTAAAGTACATTAAGTTAATGTCATTCTTAACCTTGATGAATAAATTTGACGACAAAAGGTATCACAGCTAATTCCAAGGACATCTACAATAACGATAGAACATTTTCTTATTCGGAATTGGTCGTTAGAGCTCTAAGGTTTTAACTTCTTTACCCTGACTAACATTTTGATTGGTAAAAGTGGAACGCACTCATTTTCTTTAATATATAATAAAATTAAGTAATATCGAGCGACAAATTTCAACACGGACTTCAAATAAGTAACGTAAATGGATCTCACGTCTTGTAATTAAATAAATTTAACAAAACTCGAGGTTAAGTAATAGATTTTTGCAAAAAAAAGCAAATACTTACCATAAATACAACATTCAAGGTAAAAAATAGGAACATTAAAATATAAATGTATTTATAACAATCACTTACACACGCGGTGTAGTTTCCTAAATTATTATTAACATCAGTGTTAAGTGAAATTTAACAATACAGTTACGGGTAATAAAAGGCCTCCCATTTGTCCTTGTTGCATCAACACTGCACGCGTTTAAAATCTAGTTGTCCTTAAACTTTTCTAGAATCGACACTTCGACACTTTTAAGATTAGCAATATTCTAGACACTTAGACATTTGATCATGAAGATATACGGTTGTATCTACTTAGTACTGGCGCTGTACTTAAGGAGCGAGAGAAGTACTTGCGCTTACGGACAAGAGGTAGAAGGTGTCCCCGATAACGAAGACGGTTTAGAACGCGAGGGTCCACCCATAGTTAAAACGGACGAAGGAGAGGTCGAAGGCTACCCGTCGGTGCATCCATTGAAACCAAATTTCACCGTTAATGTCTTTCTGGGGATACCGTTCGCTCAACCGCCATTAGGGGTCTTTAGATTCGGACCACCAGTACCGGTTGTACCATGGAACACCGTTTATCACGCCACCAGGATTCCGCCGTAAGTAAAACCATAAGTTCATAAGATGTTCCATAAGTTTTTCACTGTTTACTGAGAGCTTGTTATGAAGAGAAGTAGGAGAAACTGTCATAGATTGTCGTAACGCGACTATTGGTGAGGCGATGTAAAAGGCTTATTACAGACTAAATAAGAAGATGGACTGCAAAACTAACCGAGTGTAGTCAATTCTCGCTTGTCGTTCTCGAACTAGCTCTCAGTAAGCCTCTAGCATTACGAAATATAGGAAGTGTCGTACTTATGGAACATATCTTATAAACTTATTGTAAAACTAATTAATTTATGAATAATTTTGAGGACATTAACCATCAATTTTAATCAGGGCGTGTCCTCAAAAACCGTATCCATTTGGACGTTTAATTCCGTCCGTCAAGAAATGGAGCTTAGTTCAACCGTACAGCGAAGACTGTTTATTCCTGAATGTTTGGGCACCCAGAATTTTGCTTATCCCAATTAGACCAGTTCTACTAGACGTAATTGTGTTTTTCCACGGAGGTGGTTTTATGAAGGGCACCTCTATCCTACCAATCTACGACGGACTATCCGTAGCTGCTCTACAGAATGTCGTCTTCGTTTCGATCAATTACCGTCTAGGATCCTTCGGGTACTTGTACTTAGATCATCCCAACGCGCCGGGAAATATGGGTATAATGGATCAGGTTATGGCCTTAAAATGGATTCAGAGAAACATCCAGAAGTTTGGAGGAGACCCCAATAAGGTAAGTCTTAAATAACTTTCATTATAAAAAATGCCAATATGATTTCTGGGTAATAAAGGTTACCGTCTTGGGACACAGCGCTGGAGCAGTTAGCGCGGCCTTACTATCACTTTCCCCTCAAAGTAAAGGACTGTTCAACAGAGCTGTACTCTTAAGCGGTGGTCCAACTGCCAAATGGGCCGTAGCTAAAAAGCAAGATGGTTTAACCCTCTCTCAAAGGTTACTCGAAACCGTGGGTTGCGACAAACGTAACCGGACATTGTCAATCGAGTGTCTACATAGGCTGTCCGTTGAGGATATATTAAGCGGGGAACCCGGTTTTGGATACGACGACATATTTGTCTTCAAACCAGTCGTGGATGGAACATTTTTAACCGACCTTCCTAGAAGTTTACTCCAAAAGGGGACATTCAATAAAGTCGATGTCTTAATTAGCAACGTACAAGACGAAGCCTCCATCTTTCTACCAGGACAAATACCACAGTACTTTTCAATTAGAGATGGTAAATTAACAATCAGGCTTTGAGTTGCCATAAAATATTTTAACTCTAACTTCCGTTTAAAGGACAAAAACCCTACGTTCGTAAAGTGGCTTTCAAGGACGGTTTAGGTATTATATCTCAGCTACAAGGACTCCCCTACCAATTGGTTCAACAAGAGTACGCAAACTGGGAAGACCCAGAGGATGGTCTTCAAAATGCACAGAGACTCAAGGATATGTTCGGGGACTCGTATTTTAACTGCGCCCAAATGGAACTGGCCGACGCCTACGCTAGCAAGGACTTCACAGTCTATAGGTAATTACCTAAAGCATCCCACGGAAATCTTGTAAATTAATATCCTAATTACGTTTTGAATAATTAGAATTCTATTCGGACATCGTTCGCGAGCGTCCTTGTGGCCCCAGTGGATGGGTGTTGTCCATGGTGATGAGTTATTATACTTTTTTGGGGAACCACTAAGACCCGGTTTGGGTTACACTCCGGATGAGGCCGGATTATCGAGAAGATTCATGTCTCAAATAGTTCAATTCGCAAAAACGGGGTACGAATACGACGTTTCGCTCGCGCAGATTTAATTCGTTAAGCCTAATCTCAATTATTGTTACGCTGCAGGAATCCAAACGTGAATGACATACTTATGTTTCAACCCTACACCCTCGATAACAAAGCCGTTACTGTCATCAAAGCTAACGAGACCAAGGCCCAGAAAAGGTACCGCGAAAGACAGTGTAATCTTTGGAATAATATTTTGCCCCAATTTGAAACTCTTCATTTTTAATATATTTAACGATAATTTCGTAAAATAATACACTTAAACGTGATCAGAAAAGATTGGTTTACTTACCATTAACGTATCAAATCCAAATGTTTCCAAGATGGCGGCTTCCACTGACGTTGAGATTATACTAAAATTCATTATAAGTAGTCTAACTTAAAACAAAATGAAACTAATTGGCTAATTACTAAAATTTATTAATTTAAATCGTAATTAAGTACTCGCGCAATAAACCGTTGTGAAACCACAGACGATCGTATGCTAGGAACCATATCAAGGGATGCCGGCTGCACTGTAATCGCTGACGTAGATGATAATGTCTATTTTGGTCTACTATACAATATAAAGCAATGTTACCAAAAATTGATTTAAAAAATAGAATATTTAATATTTAATAGAAAAACAGTCTTTTTAACAATTACAAAACGTAACAAAAACATATTTGGGAATGTTAAAAGAGAGAATTTAACTAAAATCTAGTTAAAACAGTTAAATTTAAGTTTAATTTAAAATAAAGTTGAAAAAGTTAAAAATAAAAACCAGTCTTTTAGATTCTATACGTATCACGTGATAAAATATATTTTCAATTTGAACTTTATCATGGCTGAACGTTAAAATTCATTCGTGATTGACTCTTGACTAAATAAATCGCTCGTGACGTCATTTTGGCCTATTTGTTTACATCGGTTGTGACGTAGTGGTGCCATATTTCGTTTTTCCGTCTTCGATTTCGTCTAATTTGAGGGCCAGATTGTCTAATCCGTTGACAGTTTTCGTAGCGTTACCTAAAACCCAAATAAAATTAGGCTTATCGAACATTTGAAAGTTTAGGCTTAGCTAAATTACCATTTTGAGCGTCGGAAGGCGCGGATTTTTTTGTTATTTTGGCACTATCAGGTTGAGGAAAGTGTTTCTTGTAAATTTGATAAGCCACTGCGATGACAACGCAAACTCCGGTCATGGTAAAAGCGTAAAGCCACGGGAAAACCAGGACCTTTTTCTGTTCCTACAGTAAAAGACACCGCGTGAATTAGGCCTATCTTCAAAAATTAGGCTTAGATCTTACTAACCTTAAATTTGAAAGACAAGGCTACGATTGTCAGAGCAATGCCGACATTCTGAACTCCAGATTCAATGGCCACCGTTTTTCGTACTGGAGGTGGTCGTTTGAACAACCATGAGATCAAGTACCCAGTGGTGACGCCAATTATTGGAAGTAGAAAGTCCGCGACGTACAAAGTCCACGGTATTCCTTCGAATAAATCAGGGAAAATAAAGATATCCATGGTTTGAACAATGATAATGAAAGCGACACCCGCCCAACTGCCAGCCTGTTAACAGAGTCAAATAAAAATTAAAGAGTTAGTCCTGGAATTAAGTCTTAGACATAAGATTTAGGTTTATTAAGTAAGGAATACTTTGGTAATGTAGGGAGCAATTTTCTTGGCCTTCCAATTAATAAGCATTCCAACTGCAACTGGCGCGGTGACAGCACCCAACGAAATGATAATCTTGAGGTAGGGTATGACTACTTCTTTGGTCTCGAGACTCCGACCGTACATCCAAAGATTAAGGGGCATCATTCCCAAAGCTAAGATAGTCGAGAAGACTGTCATAGTTATGCTACAAACAAACAAATCTCGGTTGAAACGCGGCGATTGATTTATAAGTGGTTACGAAGTCGATTGATTACCTCAAAGAGACATCCCCTTCCGCGAAGTAAGTGAACATGTTTGAAGTGACTCCTCCGGCGCTGCAAGCGGTCACCAGGACGCCAGTTGCGAAGAGCCCATCGAGATTCGTGGCTTTGATTAGACAAAAACCAGCTAAGGGCATCAGAAGAAATTGACATCCTAGACCGATTAATAAACCTACTGGACGTTTAATGTGAATCCACACCTGAAATTACATAACATCAACAACATTAATCGTGAACGGTAACCTGACCTATAACCTAAAAAAACAATCCCTAGTTAAACCTACCCCAACGATAGTAAATTAAGTACTAACATAAGTTCATAAGATATTTTCCATAAGTTTGTCACTAGTTACTAAGAGCTTGTCACGAAGTGACGTAGGTGAAACGTCATAAATTCTCGTAAAGCGACGCCTGGTGAGACTAAATAGTAAAGATGGACTGCAAAACCGCTTGTAGTCAATTCTCGCTTGTCGTTCTCTAACTAGCTCTCAGTATGTCTGTAGCATTACGAAATATAGGTAGTGTCATACTTATGGAATATATCTTATAAACTTATGATACTAATAATTAAAAATTGGCATTAATTATCAATACTAAATAATGCAAATTCTAACTTAATTTAAAATTAAGTTTGTTTAAATATTTAATTTTTGAGCAACCTCCATAATAAACACTATATTATTATGGTGTATATTTATGAAATACGACATCTTTTGTCGAGTAAAAAACATGTTCTTGAACATTATATCTTTGGCGGGCCCTGCGTTTCCTTGAGCTAATTTCGCTTGGTTGAATTTTCTAGGTTTTTTTCAAAACATTCGTCGTAATGTATTAACGTCTTGTTAAAAGATATAATAAATAATATAATAATTCTTTATAAAAAAAATATCGACGCCCCGTGAAAGAATAATGAATTTCAGAAAAATTATTCAATTGAAAAATTAAAGGATACGTCAATCATATCGTAATTTTGAAATTGGTATGAAAGAAATAAAGGCTTAGCACTTAATATATCTCGCTACAACGCCTTGTAAATATATTTCCATAAAAAAACATATCATGGTGTTCATGTTGAAATTAAGAAGAAAAAAATCAGAACTTCAGAAGTGAATAACAAATTCTAGAAGAAATACCATAAGTTTATAAGATATGTCTCATAAGTATGACACTACCCATACTTCGTAATGCTAGAGACAGCTCGAGATAGTTCGAGAACGACGAGCGAGAATAGCCCCTTTCCAAAAAGTTTGACTGCCTTTGCATCTTGTTGTTTAAGTTCTTCGCGCATGTGCACTTGGAGCTAAAAAACGTCATATCTAGGTTGTGAACTAGGCTATGCGGGGAAACTACTTCCTGTTTGCAGGAAGAACTGAACTGACTCAGACTAAGAACATTTTTTCAAAACTTTTTGGAAGGGGCTATTGAAGCACTACACTCGGTTAATTTTGCAGGACTTCCATCTTCCTATTTAGTCTGTACTAAGCCTTAGATATCGTCTCACTCACCAGGCGTCGCTTTACGAAAATAAATGACGTCTCATCTACGTGGCATCATGACAAACTCTCAGTAACCAGTGATAAACTTACAGAACATAATTTATGAACTTATGGTAATACTTAAACCTAACTGAGACATACAGTTCGGTGCAAAAGCCTCAAGGTTAAAACCGGTTAAAACTGGATAAAATTTTATTCAGAATCGTAATAATTTGATACGGGTAATTACCCTCTGTAATAATACCTAATACGTGATATAATTACTTGAATATCTCACGTACGTAACATAATTTATTTTTAATTAAATCGCGCTTTATTTTCATTTCAATAAGCAGAGATTTTTCGACGTTAATTAAATTTGTAATATCCATCTTCCCACGTCGCCCGAGTTTCGCAATATTCATTGGCTCTTTAACTTTGGTCAAGTTACCCGAAGTTACCTGAAGTTACCTTTGATACTAAGCCAAAATGTTTCTAAATATCGCGCAACTACTTCTCGGTAATAAAAACCAAATCGTTTTATAATAATGTCTATTTTAATTAAAAATACAACGCGTCATATTTAATAATTATTTCTTGAGAAAAATTCTTGTTATTGAACATTGCGCCATCAAAAGCAAATGATAATATTATAAATTGTGGTAGTAAGAGCAGGGAGAAAAGAGGTAAGATGGAGCGGTAATGAAAGTCTCCCAGTGTACCTCGCGCACTCCCCTACACTTCGGAAGGCGATTGTTAGGTGCTGCCGCGTAGCGCAATTGTATTTGTATAAGAATTAGCTTCTATTTTTTAAGGCACAGGGGCATCCTCGACGTTTCACTACCGTACGACCCTATCGAAACGCTAGGCATGCTGGGAGAACTTCGTTGCAGCATAGATGGGGGTACAGTCTGCAACGTTATAGTTATCTAGGTTTTAACTCCATAACTCTCTCCTTCAAGGTAAGAGGCGCGAAAACAACATGATAACGAAATTAATATTGACATACACCGATGACCGGTCTCAGCTAAAGAAGAACCTACAGACAAAGAGATCAAGTCACGTAAATATCTCAGAGTACCCTCACTTCCTATTACTTCAATTTGTTTTTGATACAACTTGAAAAGTACAAATAATAGTACCACTTCGAATTGTCAGAACTCTGGTTGTTATGAGAGATAAGGCGAAATTATTTGAACATGTTATAGCTCTATCTATTCCCATTCGAACGATACTAAATTACCATTACTCGAGGCTAAATTAGTTTAAATAGTTAATTACAAAAATATTTTTTTTAAAAATGCATAATTTCAAGGTCTTTCTACAAAACATAGCAACACCCAGATTCTAAAATCCATTTACGATTAAATTTAAACTTTAATAATTACTGTAGTTAAAACCAGGAATTAATACCTTTATTACTTCTTTTTATTTTAATGATTTTAACCATTAAAAAAAAAACTTGGATTTAATTTTTAAAAACAGTAATTTTAGATTTGGTTCTAGGCGAGTAAAATTAAAAACAACTTAATATAATTGAATGTTTACAAAATAATTTAATAACACTCTTGCTCAAATTATTTTACTTTTTTGAAATTAAATAATTTAAAAATAAGCCAAATCTAATATTCATTCTGAAGATGTTCCCGTTTCATTTAGGACAAAGGAATACCATCTGGTTTTTTTTTTTTAAATTAACCCTTTTGGAAAGTTGTCTAACCAGTTCAGTGTTATGATTAATTTAAAACTAAATTATCAGAAAAACATGAATCGTAATTGCCCAACGAAGCAAGCTCCGTTATAAAACAAAAATATTTCAGATTAGATTTTCTCGAAAGATTTAAATAAAAATAACAATAAAAATAAGTTTCGCGCTCTGAAACGAGTCGATTGAGACATCTTATGGTATGCCCTATTTTGTCTGTCAGTCCCGTGACTACGAAAAAACTGGATCTTGAAATGATTTTACTTAATAATGTATTATCTTAAGACTTGATTCATTTTTTATTTCTTACCTAATTAAAAATCTCGTGACTTAAA
The DNA here is from genome assembly GCF_054372755.1 of Phalangium opilio. Lineage (NCBI taxonomy): Eukaryota > Metazoa > Arthropoda > Arachnida > Opiliones > Phalangiidae > Phalangium > Phalangium opilio. The sequence continues at coordinate 1,894,758 of NW_028324246.1, forward strand.
ACCAAAATTCCCCAAGGCTACTTACAACCTAATTGCCTTCAAATTTAAGTTATCTTCAGCGAAAAAAGTTTGTTGTTTGAAAGCCTTATTTCGCATAGCTAGCCTAATTTGCAATTAAATTAAATATTTATAGGTTTAACGTAGAAGAATTTGCGGTTTAAGCTAATTTTTAACCTTAAGTACACTTTGAATGAATTTAATTTTAACACGAATATTTTTATGATGGTAACTACAAAACTCACTTCTTCCCAGGTAATATGACATCCCATTGCCAGCATAATTAACAGCAGAATTAAGACAGCTAAGATATCATGGGCTTGTTTCAAAGGAGTATTACCACCAGCTCCACTTCCGGTACTGGCATTTAACCCCATTTCCGTATCATTACTCCAAGATAAATTACCACCGTAAATGATTTCATCCGCCATAATTACTAAGTTAATTTTAATTAAAATAACGCGGTAACGTAATTTAAAATTAAGTTTTTAAGCTAATCCCGATTAAAATCACAATACCCGATGAATTAAATTCGAGGACCGATAATAGTCTAAACTATTCGCGCCAAAGTTCGCCGGTTAACTGTGAGACTACAATTCGCTCGGAGATCACTTGTCTCACGTGACGTCACGCTCAATCAAACACTTATTTTTTTTTGAAGTTTAAAAAACTATTTCAAGGTTTTTTTTAACTTTCTGGTTTAAATAGACCAATTATCGATAATATTTTAGACATGAAGATCACGCGCGTAATATCGAGAAAATCTATACTTTACCTACTTGTACGTCAAGTGAATATAACTACGAGAAATTGGCCCTTCAGGGAAGGGCTGAAATTTTAGGTCGAGAAAAAACTAACCAGTTTTTTAGACTCCCAATAACAAAATATTTAATTTATACAAGGAAGGGGGCATAACAACCACTAACACATATTTTTGTAAAACGAACATAGCCATAAAATCACATGATCGGAATACGGAACGCGACGGGAAAAGGAGGGAATACGCGACTACGGTCTCTATTTACAAAGGTTTAAATTTGGCGCGAGAACGACTGCCAGAGTTTTGGCGCGAAAAAATACTGCGCGCGCATTGGGACTCTGAGAGATGGAAGATGACAGAGAAGAGAACTCGCGCCAAATTTTAAATCGCTTTCCATCACGTGCTTTTAAAACTTTTTAAGCCAAAATAAATGATACAAAATTTATAGAGGACATTTTTTATTAAAGAAATTTTATTATCATGATCAAAGACAAACAATTTTTTTTATATATACATTTTAGTTTTTGAAAGGAACTAAATCCCAAATCTCAGAGAGACATTTTCCGTCCTTCAATGCTTATAGTAATGGCGCGTTGAATTTTATTTTGCTTTTTCTTTTCCTTCAAGTTCCTCATGTGTTTGTCTAATCTAGTTAATTGTTTTTTGCTAGCCTACAAAACGCAAAAATGCAACAAAAATCACGTAAATAGACAAATAAATAAATAGATATTAAAATAAATAATACATACTTTACTAAATTCAGTTTCTACGTTCCATTTGGGTCTAACAACATAATCTCGTGTTGAAGGCATTGGAACACGAGCTCTACCAACCCAACCTTTTTCTCCGGGTCGCAGTGATCTAAAATGTTTAATTAGTTAATGAAGCGTGATTAAATTAAATTAAATTAAAAATAAAATAACTTACTTTTCATCTCCAGTTAAGGCGGTATTTATATCTTGAGCATTTTCCTCTCCTTGTTCCAGTCTCATCTTTAGTTTCTTGGGCATATGTTCAAAGTCACGTTTCTCGCGTTCTTCCTTAGAAATGGATTGGAAATCAGTTCGGAGGTTGAAAATGGGTCGAGACCATTCACTGATTAAACGTCCGGCTTTAATCTTGTTTTCCTTGATCTCCTTCGGATGTTTATACAAATACATAACAGCTTTTCCAATTCCACTGCGTTTCAACGTGTCTTGATCAATTGATGGAAACTATGCGAAGAAATTTTAAGGAATAAAAAAGGTTTTAATTTGTTAAGATGACGGAAATAAACTAAAAAAAAAAAAATGGTTTTGGAATTATTTTTTGATACCTCTCCTAAAAGTTTCAGTAAAAGCTGCCTGATATGCAAATGAGGTAAACTCCTGTCGGGTAAAGGTGACAACCATTCACTCATGACATTTAAGACCCCTTGCTCTAAAAAGGACACCTTCAAATCGGCTTTTTTTAACTGGGAAGCGACAATGGGAAGCATTTTCAGTTTTTTAGTAGCTGCTAATCTGCTTTTGTTTAATTTCCGATCTTCCTGAAAATATATAGAGTCCAAGACATTAAGTTAGTATATAGTTAGTATATTAACTAGTATTAACGAGACATTAAATTAAATTTTACTTCCGCAGCCGTTTGCATTTGATTAATGATATCTTGAATGAGGTCATCACTATCGTTGATGGTATCATAGTCTCTTTTGCGTCTTCTAGTAGAAGATTCCGCTCTTTTCTTTTCCATCATAAGATCAAAGTCGTATACTTCAATCCCGCTTCGATTTTTAACTCCTTCGTCTTCATCATCGGAAGAATCTTGTTTTTCAGTTTGTTCCGTTGTCATTCCGTCAACTTTATCTTCATTTTCTCCATCTTTCCCCCTATCTTCATCTTCATTATCTTCTCCTTTACCTTCTCCTTGTTCATCTTCACTGTCGGATAAAGCTGCAGATATTTAATATATTAATTAATATAATTAAATTAATTAATTTTAAAAAAATTGAGATTAATTTTTTTTTTTTAATAATACCTTTAGTTTTCCGTTTTTGTTGACTTTTTTCTTTTGCTTTTGCTAAATCTTCTTCTCCAAAACCCTAAGAAATTTCAGATAACAATTAAATAAATCTTAATTAGTGTTAAAATTTAAAAAAATAAAATAATTACCTCAAATTCTTCATCTTCATCACTTTCACCAAAAATATCGGCAATAAGTTCTTCAACTTCAGAGCTAAAATTAGTTTTCAATCATTTAAATTAAAATTAATTTTAAATTAATTAACTTTAAATATAATTACTTCGCGTCACTATCACGTTCATCATCTTTTTTCTGATCTCTGTAAATTTCAAATAATTTAAAAATAATAATAAAAATAAAATTAATGAACTAAATAAATAAATAATTCTAATTACTTACTTTACATTACTAGATTCTTCTTCATCATTTTTTTCAGCATTTTCTTCCTGATTTCCCGAAGTTCCTTCACCAGCATCAGCATTTTCTTCCTGATCTCCATTTTCCACCGCATTATCTTCATCATCATCACTATGAATGGAAGCTCTCTCTTCAACAGAAGCATTATCATCTTCATCATCCTCTTGCCTAAAATAATTATAGACAAATAATTAATAATATTAAACAATAAAATTTAACATTCAAAGCGGAGAAACTTACTCTTGTTCATTTCTCTCCCCGACATCACTAGCTACCGATGTTTTATCAGCATTATCTTCCGTTGGAGGCATTTCCGCATCCCCATTGGTTGAATTGGCTCCATCTTCAGCTCCACTTTCTATCAAAACCATAAAAATAAAAATTTAATTTTAATTTATCTTCTCTGACATTACAACAAAAATATTTAAATAATGTAAATTAATTTACCTCTGCCTTCATCTTCACTTTCAGCATCCTCCCTGACGACTTCTTCATCCTCGGAGTTCTCATTTTGATCATTATTCTGAGCCTCTTTATCATTCTCATCACCTTTATTGCTTTCTCTATCAACTTCGCTACCAGCTGGGGATTGAGGCGCTTGTTCCGGACTTCCAACTGCCCCATTATCAGAGCTATTGAAAATAATATTAAATATTTATTAAATTTAACGGTACTCGAGTAAAAACTATTAACAAGGCTTACCCTGAGTCTTCAGGAGAAGCTGGAGAACCAGGTGATTGTGGAGGTTCTTCATCAGGACTTACTGGAGCGTTTTCGGTAGGTGAATGAGGCGCGTTGTCCATGGGAGATTCAGGGTCATTCCCGTTAGGAGAGTAAGGTGCTTCATCATCTCTACTTGATGCTTGAGATTCTGGTCTAATATTAGGGCTATCTCCGTTAGATTCGTTCTGGAAAAGAAATTAACGTGTTAATTAACGATTTAATAAGTTAATTATATTTAATAATTAAATTACCTTTTGACTACCCGCCATTTCCTCTTCACTGTCCATTATTGACCAACTTGTTGGCTTAGTGGCTTATCCTGAAAATTCCTGCCTTGAGAGCCAAGGCTTATTGAAATAATGAGTTTAAACTCACTTATCTGACTCGTTAGTTAATTATTATCAGTTTAACTGCAAAATAAATATTTATTTTTTTAAAAACCTCACGACTATTTTACAATTTTGAAATTCTAAAGAAAAGACATTAAAAATACCGACGTAAACTTAACTTACTTCACTCAAGTCAAACAGGGTTTTCAACACTTCATTTTAACTCCAGGTATATTACTCCAGTATTTATTTCACTATAACAGTTCTACTCCTTTCACAAAAATTCATTCATCCATGCTTAATGGGCGTAGTAATTCAATTCAGTTCAGTTTTAACATTGCCTACGTTAATCAAGGCCTGTGCGCGGTGGCTTCGAAGGGGGCGACTTTACGCGACTTATTTTCTCCCTATTTTGGCGCGAGATTTCATTGATAGCTGGACCGAAACGCGCGCGAAAATGAGTATTTAAAATTCTAAGCGCGAGAAAATGAACATTTCAAATTATTTAGATCCAGCTATTAGCGCCGCAGGAGAGAGAATTTGGCAACTTAAATTGCCAAAATAAAAATAAAAATCGGCACCGCGCACCGGCCTTGATTAACGTAGGCAACGGTTTTAGAATAGCAGACGATACAAACGTGGATTACGTAGGGAGAGCCACCAAAAAAACATAAACAAAAACAAAGCGCTAAATTTCAAGTTTAATTCCGATTAATTACTAAAAGGAATCATTAATTGATCAAGAATGAGTAGCGATAAGGATGTAGATTGTACGAATGCCGCCAGAGGTCTATGGCTAGTGAAAGTAAGGCTCTAATTTTAAATTAAACTCGGGCCTAATCTTAAACCTTGGTGACATAAATAAAATTAAATTAAAATATAAGATATTTTTAACTAAATAATGAATTAATTAGGTTCCTAAATATATTTCCTCGCGATGGGAAAAAGCCCAACCCATGAGTGAAGTAGGGAGGCTAAAGATCACAAAGTTAATAATATAATTATAACAAAACTATTTAAATAAATGGTTTAACGAACTTTGTACTTTAAGGGGTGCTGGGGGTAAACCTGACATATATTTCTCACTATCAAACGAAATGGTTAACATGAAAGAACCAGAAGAAAAAGCTGCAATTCCAAAAGAACACAAGTTCATAATTTCAAACATAAACAATCAAATGTTATCTGTTTTCTCTCAAAATAAGGGAGAAAATGATTTACCAGATGGTAAGTAATTAAAATAAAACTTAAGTTAATGCTGATTAACTTTAAAAATTAATTTAGCTGCGGGAAAAATACAAATTGAGGGACAAGTTGTTCAAAAAGGTGAATGTCGGCCAACAGGAGATGATGGTTACATGCAACTGAAAAGGTAATTTAATTTTAATTAATTATAATTGCAATCAAATTAATGTTAATTTGACATTTAGACAAACTATAGTTCAAGCTAGTCAACCAACTAGATTAGTAAAACAATTGGATAGAACAGTTATTGCTTATAAACCAATTTCAAATCATAAAATTAATGTAAGTTAATTTAATTTAATTCAACTTAATATTCTTGATTTAATTACGATTTAAATTTAATTATTTTTTCTTAGGTTGAGTATGAACAAAAGAAGAAGGCAGAGGGTAAGAAATCACGTGAAGATAAAGATAAAGTTACGGAAATGTTGTTTGCTGCCTTTGAAAAACATCAATATTACAATATCAAAGATTTGGAGAAAATTACTCGACAACCAATTGTAAGATCATTTTATTTCTAATTCAAAGCCTAATTAATTTGCTAAGCCTATTTAATATATATTATTTTTGCAGCCATATTTGAAGGAAATTTTAAAAGAAATTTGCAATTACAACGGAAAGAATCCGCATAAAAATATGTGGGAATTAAAACCAGAATATCGTCATTATAAAGATGATGAAAAGAAAAATTAATTTTGCTGTGTAAAATAATTAATAAATTGACTTGTATTATACTTACAATTAAAAATTGTTTATAATTTTCATTGCAATATTAATTGATTTTCCATATTGTTTTTCTTTAAACAAATTTATTAGGACAATCACCTTTTTAAATAAAATGAAAACTTCCTTTTATTATTATTATTATTATTATTATTAATTCCTATCACGAGGTGGCGCTATTTCGTGACGTAATCAAATGAGTCACAAAAAAAAAATAGGGAAAAAGAAGGTGCAGGGAGTCTTAACGCCACGTGTGATTCACGCTTCGTGAGAAAATAGTCCCCGATTAAAAAACATTTATCTCAAATAGTAACGATAAATATAATTGATATTTCTAAAATTTAAATGAATTTACGTCATATATTATTGTAAATACTACACGAATTTGACCTTTAACCCCGTAAAAGTGCATTCGTCTGACCTAATTGATTATTCTGACACATAGGCCCGGTTTAGGTTTCCAAGAAATTAAAAAAAAACTGGCTCATAAATATCCAATTATTGTCCGTCCGTAATGAGTTTCTATTTAAAATATAACTCTAATTTTACGGCAGTTATTTTAATATTAAGCCTAAATAAATGAAAAATAAATTAAATTACACTGGTAGTTTAATTTTAAGTAAAAAAATTTAAACCAGACTGAAATGGGCGGGGTTGCCGGCTTCATCTCAAAGCCATAGAAACCGGTACTACAATCGTCATTGAGCGTTCAGGCAAAGTAACCGGCGCCTAATTTAAACCTAGGGTATGTCTGTCAAAACGGCAAATAACATTCCAGCCTCAAAGCCTATGTACGCAAATTTCGTACACTGGTCTAAATTAGACCTACGGGCTTTAAGCCTAAATCCTTAGGGGGTTAAATCTGACCTTTGCGTTTGCGAAAAAAAAAACATCCAAAGGTATATAAAATCGTTAGGCCTACGACTGGCTTCCTCAGAGTAGTCAGTACCGTGTTTCTGTCGCAGTATCAAAGCGGATCGTATCCGACTGTACGAGTGCTTCCTGTCGGCGCCTTTTCATTGGCTGATAAAGTACGAGGGGTGGCGAGGCGTAAAAAGGCCCGTAAAGTAGTAATCGCGGCGGAGTGATACGTCATCGTATAACCGGCGGAAGCTGACACCGGTGGCTGACGGCGAGACGTACAGAAGATAGTCGGGAATAGAGCGGAAGGTTTTCAGCGGCTTTATCGTCGGATTTTATTGATCATCCTCGGCGGATTTTTCTCACCTTTGTAGAACACAAATTTAAAACTTCCCTAACAAAAATGTCTTGGCAAGCGTATGTAGATAATCAAATTTGCTCTCAAGTCTCGTGTAGAATAGCGGTAATTGCCGGTTTACAAGATGGAGCGGTTTGGGCAAAATTCGAAAAAGACCCGACATCACCCGTAAGTAATTTCAATCCTAACCCTAACTCGATCCCCTTTTTTGTCGAATTAGGCCTTGGCTTCCTATTCCTATGCGTGCTCTCATTTTTTTCTCAACCTCTCTCCCGTTTTTTTTTAAGGACGAAAAAGGCCCTAACCTCTTTTACAGTAAAAAAATACTTATCAGTCCTTAACCTATTTCCGAATTTAATTTTTGTATTAATCATTTGCCTTAAGAGATGATGAAAGTTAGGCCTAATGTTAAGCCTACAATAGGGCAGGGGCTTCAGTCTCAGCTCTTTGGGAGGGAATTTTTTTGTCACCGAGGGGGGTTTTGTGCCTATTAACAATTTTAGGCCAAATTTGACTATTTTTTTTGAGTAGAATTCTATTACAAAATTACGCCCGACTTTAATTTAAGCCTGATTATCGTTTTAAGTAATAAGCTTAAGTTTACCATTCAAACAAAGGTAATGAAAAATGACATGGGATTTCATTTCATGTAGAATCATATTAGAAATATTTTAAAAAGAAAATAAGATTAATTAGGCTTATTTTTAATTAAAATCATTCATCTTGGCTGCTTATTGAAGCTAGGATGATAGAAATTTCAAATTTAGACCACATTGAGTTAAAAAAGGGGGTGGGGGGAAGTTTGACAGTAGGCCTAACACATCTAAGCCTAATTTGAACCCCTAAAGAGGAGGGGCCATTGCAACCTTAGATAGGCTGAATTTATTTCATGAAAGGCTTAGAAAAATGCATATTATAAGCCTAATATATATATATTTTCTTGGTTATTTTTAGGTTACGCAACAAGAACTAAAAACCATAGCAGATACCATGAAGTCAAATCCAGGAGGTTTCAATGTTAATGGTATCTGGCTAGGTGGAGATAAATATTACTGCTTGTTTTCCGATAATTCGTTGCTCCGTGGTAGAAAAGGAAGTTCGGCTCTTATAGTCGTCGCCACCAATACATGTAAGCAAATATCCTTCCTTTCAAACTAGATTTCCTTTAACGGAATTTGTTTCCAGTTAGTAACATCCTGTTATCAAAATATCCTTAGGTTTTGTCTTTGAAATTAAATTAATATATTTTGTTTTACTATTTCAGGCTTACTCGCAGCGGCCACTACCGACGGATTTCCACCTGGTCAGCTCAATACAGTGGTTGAAAAGCTAGGAGACTACTTGAGGGCCAGTAACTATTAGGTAAACAAAAACAAACAAATCACCAACCCCCAAAAACTCCCGGCCGAGCTTTTTTTAAAAATGGAGAAAAAAAAAACATAAAAAAAATAATTAATTTGTTTTCCCTTTTTCTAATGTGAAAAGTCTTCTATTAACATAAGTAAATAACAGTTAAACAAACAAACAAACATCAAAATAAATAAAAATAAAAGCTTCGCAGTGCATAAATTAATTAAAATTGAAGCTATAACGTACGTGACTTATCGTGCTTTTTTTCTGGTTAATTTTTTGTTACCCCCCACCCTTCCTCCCCCGATTAAGCCTAATTTGGAACGAATGGATTCAATTTAAATTTATTTTTTCATGTTCAGTTCTCGTTCGTAAATATTAAAATATTTTGGATTCAAAATTATGTATGTAATTAAGTTAATTAATTTAAAATCGATTAAAAAAAAGATTAATTAATATGATCCTATGGATTTGCATTAATTTCTTACGAATTTAATTAAAGACCCGAGTAATTAAAAATAGGCATTCTTAAATTAAAATTAATTAATTAATTAAACACACGCCCCCCTCTGAATTTTTTTAACAGTATTGTTTTATATTTCTTCTTCCTCATTACTGAATTAAGTTAATTAAATTAAATTAAATTAACTCTGAAGATAAAGCTGCCTTGATAGTAATTAACAAACAATATCCTAAAAAAAATATTAATTTACCGCTTAAATTGTAATACTAACTTTAAAATTAAAGTTACTAATTATTACAAACCCCAACTTTAATTGGCTTCATTTATTTTATTGAAAATCATTTCTCTTTTAATTAAATATAGCGTTTAATTGTACTTAAAAACCCACTAATTGGCCTTAATTAAATAATAAAAATCTGAGAACTATCCATTATTAAAATTAATTTACATAAAAATTAAAAACTAGTCAAAACAATGAAAAAAAAAAAAAAATACACCTACTTTTGCCCGCCTTCATTTCGTTAATTTTATTTTACGTTGCTTTGAAATTAAAAATATTCTTCGCCATTTTTTTTTTTTTTTTAAAGTTGGCTAAAATTGTCTCCTAGGGATGTCTAAATAAAAACCTTAAAAATATAAATTTTATGTTCAAAAGAAAAATGAAAAATCGTCTGCAAATGACGGAATTTCAAAAAATAAATAATAAAAACACCAATAGGATCGGAACTGTATTATAGTGCCAAGTTTTTTGGACATGTGCTAACCCCCCTCCCCTTTGCCTTCCTACGTTTTAATTAATTATAACTAATTATTGTTCGAATAATTAATTTTTTTTGTAATATGCGAAAAACAACAACTAATTAAGTAAAAAAACAAGTTTTTTTTTAACGCTTCTACTTTTAAATTAAATAGTAAATTAAATGGGGAATAATCGTAATATCATTCCAAATATAAAAAAAAAAGATATTTTCCGCTAAAAATATAATCGGTATATATCTCGCTACTAAACGAACAATTTGGACTACTTCTTCATTAATATTTAATTAAACTATTGATAATTAATTAAGCAAAAGAAAAAAAAACAAACATTCGGGGTAAAATTTCATAATATAACTAAAAGAAGAAATCTTTGTTTTTAATTTTTCTCGCCTTACGAATGGATTTCAAACAAAACAAAAAAAAAAAGTTTAATTTACGAGGAAAAAAAAATGAATGAAATAGCTTTTTTTATGTAACTTAATTCACACATCAGGCTATTAAAAAATTTTTGTTAAAGATTGTTTCCTTATTTTTAAACACATATTACCTTAAGCCTAATTTTGAGCCAAGGCTTACCTCTCATCCAGCAATAATAACTTGTACAAGTTGCAACAAAGGAATCCCTTATGAAATGAATGGTTAGGCCTAATTTTGAACCAAGGCTTATACATCTCATCCAAGAATGACTTGCAAAAGTTGTAACAAACAAATTCCTTCTGGAATTTAATGGTTAGGCCTAAATTTGAACCAAGGCTTACCTTTGATCCATCCATCCAAGTCCTGTCTTCAAATTCCTTGTGAAAATTAAAGGTTTGGCCTAAATTTGAACCAAGGCTCACCTTTGACCCATGATCATCCATCCAAGCGGTTATGAAATTGAATGGTTAGGCCTAATTTTGAACCAAGGCTTACTTACTTCTGACGATATGCAAGCTTGGATTCAAGATGCAAGGACTTGCAAATATATTTGTAAAATCACATAAGCCTAATAACCCACAAAAACGAAGCCACCTTTAAATTCATTAAAATAGTGATCATTTTTCTTTAATTAATGTCATAATTACACAGTCAATAAAAGGCTAATCAAGTGTTAGTCTTTCAAATTAAAAACTGGTATGTCTGTCTATCTGTCCTGGTCTAAATATAATACAAAACACTAATAGATATTTAAAATAAACATCGCTAGAAACGATTACGCAATCCCCTCTTAAATATGTCAGTAGGGGAAAATCGTTAATTATAAAACCTAATTATCAAGAATAATTAACAGTCAGTGACTAGTGCTTTTGTCTCGTTATAGCTACCAAGAACTAAACTTAATGTATTGTATACAGATACAAAATTAGTTTGGGATTTTTTTCCTTCTCTTATATATATAGAATATAGGCCTAAAATAGGCTTAATAATAGTGGTCAAAATGCTTCAAAAATTGAGCTTTTATACGCGTCAATCGTTAGTTCATAAAACCTCGATAAAATGTAGCAAAACTTTTAAGTTTCCGGCGCAGTCGAGTGTTTCTTTTTCCAAAAACCTTTCCAAATTCCTTTTTCCTTATCGTCCTATGATTAAATAAAAATTGCAAAAGAGGGAACAAGTTCAACTTCAAACGTCAAAATTAAAAACGTTTCTTCCTCTAGGTTAGGCTTAATGACTAATAATCTAATCACAGATAACAAGTTTAACTGAAATGCAATGATTGAAGCAATATCGCTAAGCCTTTTCTTTCAAAATAACATCCGCCATTTGTTTTTCAAATAAAGCCTAATCACGTGGGTTATTTCACAGCCCACTCGATCACGCAAATTGCACGCGCTATACGAGCGGTATGTATGTTGAAGCGGATTAATACAAACGGGGAAATAAAGTAGATCGTCTAGACTATAAACTGTTTCTTTTAACAAGGTCCTATTAAGCCAGACAAATTACCCGAATAAACCCCCAGAATTGACTTAAAGAAGCGGAATTTCCCCAAGTCTAAGTTGAAAATTAGGCTTAAAAAGAATAACATATATTTACCTTAGAATTGGCATTAGCAACTTTGTCTAATTGCTCAGTATTCTGATTTCGAGCTAGAATTTAAAAAAAAAAAGAACAATAATTAAAACACAAGAATTAAGACTTAACTAAAAATAGACCTTTTATTATTAACATATGAAGAAAAAATTAGGCTTCACGTTTAAGCCTAAATTTCCGGCTAGAATTAGCGCGTTAAAAATACTTTGGGGATGTCACAGTTAGCCGCAATTTGAAATTAAAAAACTTTGGCAATATTTCAAAGAATAGGCCTATATACATTTTTCTAATAATTTGTGATTAAGATGGGACAACCTTATGCATTGATATCTACCGTCTGTCTGTCTGTCTATAGACATTCCCTTACACGGAAATGATAACGATGGGGTGTACATTTGGTTTATATTTTTAATGAAGACCCCTGCAAAGTTTTCCCGCCATAAAATATTATGTTCAGTAACCAAAAAGGAACGAACCAATTAAACTGATCTAAACTAGTTTCCAGGGGGTCGGACTAAAGCTACAAGAAGAACTTGGTATTATGTTACCAGTATCGTAAATTATTTTTTTATGACTCTAATAAATATATTCTGATTTATTACCGATAGTAAAAACCAGAAAAAATAAAATAATACCATACGTTTATATATTACAGTCCCTGAAAGTCTACATCACCCTATTAACATGACCTTGAGGCTTGATATAGTTGAATTCCCCCCCCCCCTTTCTGGTGCCACACCGTAATTTTTGTACATGCAAAGCCATTATAAACCGTTTATATCCCCTTCAGGATTTACAAAAAACGATATTGAAAATATTCTCCGTCATTTTGAGGGAAAGGGGCAGTTTCTCGAATGGAAGAATCTTGTATACTTCGACCATAAGTTTATAAGATACGTTCCTTCCATAAGTATGACACTACCTATACTTCGTAATGCTATGCTAGAGATTCACTGAGAGATGCTTTGAGAACGATGCCAGATCGACCATAAGTATGACATTACCTATACTATTCGTAATGCTAGAGACTTACAACTCGAGCTAGTTCGAGAAAGACAAAAGAGAATTGACTACACTCGAGTCGGTTTAAGAGTACATCTTCCTATTTAGTCTGTACTAAGTCTTTGATATGCAGCCCCTCACCAGGCGTATGTCGCTTTACCTCGAATCTATGACCTACGTCGCTTCATGACAAGCTCAAGTTTGTAGCCAGTGACAAACTTATGGCCAACATATCCTATGAACTTATGTTCGACTTATATACTTCAGACAACATCAAATACGGAAGCTCGTATAAAAATCTGAGGTCTTTAGAGAAATTTCAAGGTAGAATAAGTCGATATAATAGTTGTTCACTTTTACGTACGCGCGTGTACTTTTTTTTTCCCATTCGATTCTTCACCGATTTCCATTTATCCAAGCTATGACGCGTATCAAATGCCACGTGCCCTCCTCTCTACCTTCCTTCCCGCGCAGAAATTAAACGCTGCTAAGCCAAACCAGGCGTATCGCCTACTACCTTATCAAACTAAATGTTGGTTTGCTTCTTTGGTCGAATGCTAATTAGCTATTCATTATTTAATTGTGGCCTTTTATTTATATAAATGTATATATAATAAAAAACCTTATTTAACGTAGTACAGTAGGTGTAGCCTTTGACCCTACGGATTTATGATGAGTTTTTCAATGGATACGGGAAGGCGAGGGGCCGGTCACTCGGTCTAATCGGTGTACGCGGCTGTACCTTTGACTGTACTATATTGATTACGCGTCATCTTTAAAAGCCCTGACCTTGGCAGTGGTAAAATGACTACAAGTAATCCGTAATCGGTGTACAGGGACTTTGACAGTGATTAGCCCCTCGCGGGAAGGGTATGGTAGGCCCAATCACCCTCTATCCAAAACGAACTTATTACTTGGTGCATAAGTTTATAAGATATGTTACATCAGTTTGTCATTGGTTACTGAGAGCTAGCTATGAAGTGACGTAGGTGAAACGTCATAGATCCTCGTAAAGCGACGCCTGGTAACTGGGGCGCTGTCAAAGGCTTAGCACAGACTAAGTAGGATAATGAACTGCAAAATTAACCGAGTGTAGTACTTCAATTCTCGCTTGTCGTTCTCAAACTAGCTCTCAGTAAGCCTCTAGCATTACGAAATATAGGTAGCGTCATACTTATGGAAGGAACATATCTTATGAACTTATGCTTGGTCCTAAATCAACCAGAGCTTGTGTAATTAAAGTTTAAAAAATAATAATAATAAAAAACCCACTAAGATCTGGGACCACCAGGGTTTGTTTCTCAATATAGACCAAATTTCGGATGCCAAAACTATATCGTAATTTATACGCTAGAGTCAAACGCTTCGTGTGTATCATAGACCCAATTGTCCTCTATCTAACGGTACCAATAACTTGGTTCTATCAAACGCTTCGTGTGTATCATAGACCCAATTGTCCTCAATCTAACGGTACCAATAACTTGGTTCTAACTCAATCAGAGCTCGAGTAATTAAGGTTTGAAGAAAAAATAACCAATTCAACCCCAGAACTTTTATTTGAACTATAGCGAGGGTGTGAGAGAGCCCGTCCTGAAATATATATATATTTATACAGGAAATTGGATGAATTCCAGTAAAAGTATGTCGACTTTTAATCATTTGACAAAATTAGATGACAGTTAGAATGGTTTACAAAGAAACAAACACACTTCTATAAGCACAAGTGACTGTTTACCCCCAAAAAAAAGATGGCTAACAAAATAATTACGGTTACTAATTATACCGCGACTACGTCAGGACGCGCTTCGTTATCTTCGTTTTATTGTAGGCCTCAATAACAATATGCAAATTATCTACAGCCATAAATAAAAGATTTTTACTTTTATTCCCACATAAGCTTCGAATATTTATTTGTATAATATTAATATTACGAAATAATTTAGTTTAACCTAAATTAAATATAAAATTCAAATTTACTTTTTTTTAACTTTACTTCGCGGACAAAGTCGACCCAATTTTGGAAAACTAAATAGAAGTTCTTTGTTAATTCAAACACCTCGTAAGAAGCCAAATTCGTCGAGTTTGACCCCCTTTTAAAACGAAAACCTACCCCAACCAAACATGGCCCGTCAAACCAGAACTTTCTTCGAATAATAATAGTCTATTCTATATCTAATTTGACCTATAGTTTCGCCTATTGAATGTCTACACTTAATTAAAGATGGCCATTGCGTAGATCAAGTTATAACCAACACCATAAGACTATTTTTGCCTTAAGTTAGAATCTGCCTTTAAGCCAGAAATAGGATAAAATTATACAGTCCTTTCAAGGGATTGTATTTTAGCTAGACTTATGACAATTAAGTCTACCGTGTGTCTACTGAAACTGCCTTCAAAAAGAAGTCAATTCGAAGCAGGTGTAAGATTGCTAAGAACTAAAAATCAGGGGGTGTTAAAATTCCAGAGTTGACAAGACCGCGACTATATATATTTACTACCACTATATTTCATCTTATATACATACAGGTGGGTTAGCTATACGAGGCTACATTCAAAGGGTACTGCTATAAACTACTAAGTTTCTACAGGGCCAGATTAAGGGGGGGGGCAAGGGGGCACTGTCCCCCGGGCAACGCCATTGACATCGTCGAGGGGCCGCTCACTCAGTGTAATCGGTGTACACGGCTGTACCTTTGACTGTATTAAAGTGATTACGTCCTGCCCTTGACAGTGCTAAAATGACTACACGTAATCTGTGTACAGGGAGTCGGACAGTGATTATTCCCTCGGACATCGTATCTAGCACGATTACTAATCTACCAAACTGTCTATTTTCAAATGTAAACCGAATATTCGCTTCCCTCGAATAACCAAGCCACCCTCGGATAGTTTATCGAGATTGTTTCCAACTGTGGCTGACTTTGTTGCCATAAAAATGGGTCACCAATCCCAACGCCAACCACAGAAACTACCTAAACATCCTGTCGCCGATTCCACCCGCTGCTAAGCCTAACGAACTGGGGGAGCTCTCTTTGAAACCGAGGAATGAAGAACGATAGTGTAAACTACCCGTTTCTATTTTAAAAATAATTTAAACGTTCGGAGGTTCTAAAAATAGGCTTAACGTTTCTGGTCCAACTCAAGCATCTCTATCTCTCTCTCTTTCCCCAAATTCTTAAGATATCATACCATGGGGAGGACATTCCAATCACTTTATGTTTAGTAAAACATGTATTTTTAAGTTTTGCAAAGACGTAAAAAGAAAAAAAAATTATTGGCGTAGTGTTTGGCGGGAAATAAAATTTTTGGCGCCAAATTAAATAAAACGCTCCCGTTTTCTTAGAGAAGCTCTCGCCATCTGGTACATTAATTATTTATTATATTTTCACGGATGACAGAACTTTTTCACGAAGGTAACCTTAACTTTGTCTTAAAACCACAAAACTTCCAGTTTAAGGACTGTATATAATTTAATGTCCTCTATCCAATGGTACCATAAGTTCATAAGATATGTTACATAAGTTTGTCACTGCTTACAAACTGGAGCTTGTAATGAAGTGACTTAGGTGGAACGTTATCGTAAAGCGACGCCTGGTGAGGAGCTGTCAAAGGCTTAGTACAAACTAAATAGGTATAGATGGAAGTCCTGCAAAACCGAGTGTAGGACTTCAATTCTCGCTTGTCGTTTTCAAACTATCTCTCAGTAAGTGTCATACTTATGGAACATATCTTATAAACTTATGATGGTACTAAATACTTGGGCGCGAGATGCTGCACTTCTTCAATAAAATAAGAGCGTGTGATTTTTACAACGGTAACCTCAACTTTGACACGTCATAACTTTAATTCCGTAAAACGTCCAGGAAAATCCCTTAAGGGTATAATAGGCCTAACTGTCCCCTATCCAACGACACTTAGAACTCGGGTCTACCGCAATCATGAATTTAAATAATCAAGCATATACTGTATGTAAAAAGGCGAAAAAAAAGTGGGTGCGGGTCTTACTTTGATCGTCATCTTCGCTAGAGCTGGCGTTAGGCGTCGCTGATTTCTTGGTCTGTATTTTGCCAGTCAGTTCGGCCAAGAGTGCGTTTTGTTCCGTTGAACTGTTTCCTTTAACTGTTAATAACACGCGGACGAAGAAATAATTAGCCGTGACCAATCGGGAAAATCGCTTTTATTAATGACTCTAATTTATCATGTCATGCACTCACTAACATCTTAAATAACCAAAAAATAAATCTGCTAATTTAATTAAACATCAAACCGCGGTATTTTCTTTTAAATTAAATTTAATATTAACAAAAACTAATCTAAATTAAAATAAAAATAAAATAAAGCGACATTTACTAATATTAACAAAACCAATTTAATCTAAATTAAAATTAACGTTAAATAAATTGGCATTTACTTGATTCGTTCGAATTGGATGTAACCGAATCCTTGGAAGATGATTTTCCGGAATCTTTTGATTTCTTTTTCTTCTTGTTCCAACCTCGTTTCTCTTTGACTTCGTCCTTTGCCACCGGTAAATCTTTGGCACCAGTTTCCTCCTCATTATGGTCAGTTCCGACTTTCTCCCCATCCGGTTGAAAAACATTAAAGAAAACGGCTCCTCCGGTGGGACCACTGGGTTTTTTCAATTCCAAGGGTAAACTTCCGGTTTTGGTCATCCCTAATTGGTCAGCGGCCACGACGGCCTTTTGCGTTCGACTATTTGGCGAACAGA
Organism: Phalangium opilio; assembly: GCF_054372755.1. Lineage (NCBI taxonomy): Eukaryota > Metazoa > Arthropoda > Arachnida > Opiliones > Phalangiidae > Phalangium > Phalangium opilio. Next base: position 1,912,488 of record NW_028324246.1, read on the forward strand.
CGTCCTCCAAACTGGACGATTTGTTGCAATTATTATTGGCAACGTTGTTATCGGTTGTCGAAGTTGATCTGGTAAAGGTCGAAAGGGCGACTCGGGGAGCCGCTTGTTGCTGTTGTTGTTGCGAAACAACTACTGGTTTTTCTTTGGCAATTTGCGAAGTTGCCGAAGACTGTTGCGTCGACGCAAATTGATTCTTCTCTTTAGGCGGTAAAGCCGGTTTGGTCACGGTAACACTTTCGTTACTGGCTGATGGTAAAGTTTTTGGCTGAATTGTTATCACAGAAACATTGCTATTATTGGAATGAATTGTCGATGGCAATTGTGTTTGTTCCCGCTGTTGCTGTTGTTTTTGCGTAATTTTCACGGAGGTCACGTGATTCGCGGCGGTCGACTCTCGGACGGATTTATCTAATTTTTTTTCACTCGTACCAGTTTCGTCTTTAATCAATTCATTTCCGTTTTTATCTTGAAAATTGGCGACATTACCGCCGAGACTGTTATAAAAATCGACAGTCTTATTCTTATTGATGCGCGTTTTTGGTGGTAAAGGAATGGGAGGCGGTTTAAAAGTGGGCGGTTCCTCGTCCAAGCCTCGCATTTGTCCCGTTTTAATCAGGTATTTGGCCAGAGCAAACTTTTCCTTGGAAATCTCAACGTTTTCGTTGGAATTTCCGCGGATCATTTTGGCGGATGATTGAATCATTTCCGCGACGTTTTCACGCGTTTCTTTCGCTACCTTTGAAGTCTCGGGATCCTTAATTAATTCATTAGATTGATGAAAAACGTCATCTTCATCGGAGAAATCATCTTGGGAAGTGGCGGAATCGACGAGATTTTTAATTTTAGGTCGAACGGACCCTTTTCTAACTGGTCGACTGGATAATTTTTTGCTACTTCTCCTCAATTTGTCGCAATTGCGCGAGGAACATTGATGGGAATCGCGATGGCAATTTGTTGCCGATGGGAAAAATAATTCTTTTTGGGAGGCAGTTTTTTCGTTGATTTCGGGTGAGGGACATTCGAAGGACGAAGAACAACTGAGACAAGTCGTTGGACTTCTTTTTGGCACAGGTGGAGGGGAAACTTTCTTGCCCTAAGAGATAGAGAGGGACGCGAGGACATTGTTTCGTTTTTAAAGATTCCACAAAAACAATTCTATTATCTTTGTTCATCAAATTATGGTTTTGAGGAACAATGGGGAAAATTAAAGGGAATGTGAAGCTATATTTTAGCTAAATTGGCGTCCCCTTTAAAAAATTTATTTAATAGCAGCGTGTTAATCGCTTGTAGTGCGTTTAAACTAAAGGCAAATTGTGTGGAGCGTTACTACACTATATTTACCCAACGCGGTATGTAAATTTGACAAATAATTACTAACCTTTTGATCATTTAATTGAGTTAATTAAACATTGCTTTAATACGCGTAGTTTTCAGACTAAGAGGATTCATACCATTTACAAAAGGAGGTCAGACTCCGTGGTGGAGTCAAAGGTCGGGCATCCTCGTGTTAATAGTATGAATCCTCTTAGTCTGAAAACTATCAGCTCATTAGCAGCGTGGTAAATAAGGCCAGTTTAAAAATTAAATCGCAGGGGGGGGGGGGTCAGTGGTCTAGTGTCCAGTTTAAAAAAATCCTTATTTTCCACCCTCTAGCTCAGTGGGTTCAAACGTAGCCCCGCTCGCTCACACGCTCACGCTTTAAAAGCCCATTGGAAATAAACATTTATTTCAAAAAATATCCACTCTAAAAGTCTAATTCCTTTTCAGTATAATAGAAATGCATTGCAACACACCTCTTCCGCGTTAATTTTTGGTATTCTTTTGAATTTCTCGCTCGTTAACAGCCACTGAGCGCGAGATCGAGTGGGCTATAGCATGGATAAAGAATGCGCGTGACGAATTTTGTTTTCACGCTACAGGATAGGCAACTCCCTATCTCCGACCGTTGCCTACGTTAATCAAGGCCTGTGCGCGGCGCCTATTTTTATTTTTCGTTTGGCCATTTAAGTTGCCAAATTCTCTCACTAGAGACGCTATTAGCTGGGCCTAAATAATTTGAAACGTTCATATTCGGTCCAGCCATCAATGAAATTTCGCGGTAAAATAGGGAGAAAATAAGAAGTCGCGTTTCTTAAAAGTCGCCCCCCCCTTTCGAAACTACCGCGCACAGGCCTTGATTAACGTAGGCATCGCTCCGACGACAGTTTATTCTGTATATACTCTGTTACAACTTCGGTTGTCAGCACGCGCAAAACTACGTATCTATGTTGGAGCGCCTTACCGGTTATCTATAACCTAGCTTTGCGCGTGCTGACAACCGAAGCGGGAACAGAGTATGCATCGAGTAATAAGAATAGGGAGCTAACAGCTCTGACCCTGAAAAGTCACACCCTTCTATCTCTTACTGGAGTTTCATCCCCCCTAACAGTATTCTACGCGCAAAAATGCCAACCAGAGAGGGGCTGCGTGACGTCAGGCTATCTCTTCCCCCTAGCCAGTTGTTAGCTCCCTATAAGCTGTCATCGGATATAGGGAGTTGTCTATCCTATAGCGTGAAAACTAATTCCCTGACGCGCATTCTTTATCTATGACTATAGTTTCAAGTTAAACTCCAGGCAAAATACATTACATTCACATATGGTATGCCTACAATTTTATATCTTCTATAGGGAGCTAACAGTTCTGACCCTGAAACGTCACACCCTTCTATCTCTTACTGGAGTTTCATCCCCCCCCCCGTAATGGTTGGAAAAAGTATTCTACGCGCAAAAATGCTAACCAGAGGGGGGGGGGCTGCTGCGTGACGTCAGACCATCTCTTCCCCTTAGCCAGTTGTTAGCTCCCTATAGATAGTTTACAGAGTATTACAGACTAGGAGGATTCATATCATTTACACAGGGAGGTCAGGCTTCAGCTGTTTATTCAAGGAGGCCTGACTCACTGGGAGAGTCTAAAGCTAGGCCTCCTTGTGTAAATGGTATGAATCCTCCTAGTCTGTAAACTGTGTATAGTAGTATTAAATATAAGAAACATTTATTAACCTTTCGACCTAGAGGGGTTAAACCTTAATTCATTTGCTAAACACTTATTTAAACAACCATAAACCAAAATTTTCAAAAAAAAAAACAAAGACATTTCAGAGAAACCCTTTAAATAATTAACATAGACTAATGAACTTAAGATGATAAATAAATTGGTCTAACCTGTTTGGATGTTGGACTAGCTAGGTTATCATTTGATCCTTGTGACTCTCTTTCTGCATCATTGCCTCCTATCTCTGTTGACCTAGCAAAAGCAAAGACAAAAAACAGAAAGAAATTCTCTTAAGATTGTTTTGTCTTTTTTATTGTATTTTTGAGTTTAAAACAATTAAAACTGAAGCCATATTTATATTAAAAAAGTAGTAAATCTATACTGAACTTACTCGTCAAAACTGTCTTCATCATCGGAAGAAACATTTCTATCTTTGGTATCATTAATTTCGTCTTCAAATTGGGCCAGAACGGTATCCAGGATGTCTAAAGACTGCCTGACAGGATCTAATTTGGCGCTGCAAAAAATTAAAATGACATTGCTTTAGTTAGATTCACTTCTTCCAAGTTTAAATGATCATTAGGGTTTAATTTCAAGTCAAAATTAGCTTAGGAACTTACTTAATACTGAGATTATCGCATTTTTCTTTAGTCTTGGCTTTTATTCCATTCTTTTTCTTAACTTTCGTCGCGTTTTTAGGCGAAAAATCGTCAAATTCGTCCAAAACTTTGTCTAATTCTTCAATGGATCTTCGAATATCCTCTGATCTAGATGGAGGAGAGAAATAAATCTAGTTCAAAACAACTTCAAACACTCTACCAAATTAAAAATGTCGACGACATTTCTAATAAATATTCATAAACATTCCCGAAAAACCTGTTGATTAACTTGGGAGTTTGGATTTTTGCATACGGATACGGACTCTCTAAGCCAAGGCTTAATAAACACGCATAAAAAGAATGGGGGGAAAACAATGAACCAATCAAAGGGGCGGAAAAAGGGGAACCATACGACGAGATAGGATTAGGCTTACCGTCTTAAGATTAGCGATTAAGATTAAGGGATAATTCTTACCATTTATATCGACTCTTAAGGAGGTTAAACAATATGAAACTAATAATTAGGGTTAAAATTATTTAGATTCATTAAACCGCGAAGATAAATCGAAACCTAACCCGCACAAACACAAACTTTTCTCGGCGGGAAAACCGCTACACTCGCGAACGCACGAGACAAGCAACAGGCTGGAGGCCACCTACATACAACAGCCAATGACGTCATAAGGTCTAATAAAAATTATTGCACGCGGCTCTAGCGACATCCTCTAAGTATAATTTGAACTTTAACTTTTTTAAAATTCAATCATTTTAGCGGGGTTTCTTATCTTGTTTATAAAACTTGAACCGATAAGCAAACTAAAATTAAACTACTTCTTGTAACATAATTAAATAATAAATATAGGTATAAATCAATAAAAACAATACTTGCCCCATCATATTATAGGCCATTTTTTAAAAACGAGAGTTAAATACTCATCTATTTAAACTAAACTGGGATTTTAGTCCACTTTTCGCTAAGCCTAATCTTGTAAAACAACCTTTCAGGTAAGCAATCTGTTTATAAATACGTAAGAATCGCGCAAAAAGTAGTCGAGAATCTACTGATAATAAGGCAATTTTGCCGTTAATATTATCACCTTATCATTGGTAAAACAATATAGAAAAGGTTAGATAAGAAAGTTTTCTAATTATTCAGATGGCAAGCTTTTTAAAAGTGCCATAAAATTGTTTCAACCGATTTCACCTTCAATAATTATTTTTATTGAATATTTTTTTCTTCTTTCAAATAAGTGGAACAAGACGTTCTCTTTTTTTCTAAACCCTTAAAAGGTCAAATTAAATTTAAAATCGATTAAAAATAAAGTAGCTATAGTTGGAAAACAGCGTCGAAAAACCGGTTTTTTCTTTTGAAATATATAAGGATTTTCCAATATGCTAAATAACTATAAACCCGTCAATTAAAAATAAACAGTTATTTGGGTCAATTAGTGAAAACTGTTTTAAATGAGTTTGTGTTTTTCTTAATCAGAAGTGAATGAATTTGAAGTTACGAGGGGCGAGATACTTTGATAATAATTTAGTACCCGTAAAATTAAAGTTGTGTTGCAGAGTCAAGACAGGGTGAGGTAAGATGGAGCGGTAATGAAAGCCTCCCAGCGTACCTCGCGCATGCCCCTACCCTTCGGTAGGCGATTGTTAAGTGCTGCCGCGTAGCGCCTTTGTAATAGTATGAGAAATAGCTTGAATTTTAAGACAATTCCGTACTGTACGACCCTACCTGAACGCTGAGGATGCTGGGAGGAATTTGGTGCAGTAGGTGGAGGTACATAGGCAACGTTATAGGTATAGGGATTACAACTCCATCCCTTTATCTCCTTCAAGATTATAGGTAAGGAGGTTTCTACTCCATCCCTCTCTCCTTCAAGGTGTTTATGAGTCAAGAGATTACCAGTGAAAAAGGCTGGCAGTTCAGTTTGAATCAGTACAGGACTAACTAGACTCACAACACTGCACTGAAGTTTAGCTGAGAGAGTGAGGAGGAATTTCCAATAGCCCATTTAGGGAAAACTAAACATTTCGCGGACAATACGTTGGTACAACTACGTCAAAAGGGCAAAAACATTTGCATAAATTTTAAATTAGTTTTTGAGGGCTGAATTTTAATTGCCTATTTCAAAACAGAGAAAGAATTCGGCCGATAGTTTCCTGTCTAGGTAGTTTTACCAGTTTTTAAAAGACCTCAAAATTGATCCCCCCCCCCCCCCCTAAAAAACAACTGAAGTTACTTTTACGCGTATGCTTTGCCCGGAGAGAGGTTTTTTTCGCACAGCTATAAAAAGTCCTTGTGAAGGACGTATTTAATATAAAAAGAAATATGTTTCAAACCCACAATGGCTGGTATCAGAAAGAAACCACCACCCACGTTTAAAAAAAGTACGCCCACTACGAACGACACTTCACTCCAACTAATCTGTTTGATGGTAATTCAGAACGTGAAAAAGATATAAGAATCCAAGTTAGGTAATATGTCGGCTAATAACCCGTCCTAAAAAAAGTCTGCCCGGGGGTGGGGTGGCGGGTTTGCCGCGTGTATTCGATATTCTTGGAAAAAAGAATGATAATTCATTCGCGATTTGTTAGCCGAATCCCGAGCGAGTAGGGGAAAGATTGATTACTTTGTATTCGAAGATTTAATTAAACTAATCTAATGTTTAATCAAGATAACCTACGATTTAATCAGAAATTTCTCAAAACATTAGATAATTTTAATTTTCTCCGCAAATTTTCCCGATAGTTCAAGATAATTTTGTTTTTTTTTCATGGAATTTTCCAGATATTTCAAGATAATTATGTTTTTCCCTCCGACATTTTCCAGATATTTCAAGATAATTATGTTTTTCTCTCCGAAATTTTCCAGATATTTCAAGATAATTATGTTTTTCCCTCCGAAATTTGCCAGATATTTCAAGATAATTATGTTTTTCCCGAAATTTCCCAGATATTTCAAGATAATTATGTTTTTCCCTCCGAAATTTGCCAGATATTTCAAGATAATTATGTTTTTCCCGAAATTTCCCAGATATTTCAAGATAATTATGTTTTTCCCCCGAAATTTCCCAGATATTTCAAGATAATTATGTTTTTCCCGAAATTTCCCAGATATTTCAAGATAATTATGTTTTTCCCCCGAAATTTCCCAGATATTTCAAGATAATTGTTTCCCCCCGAAATTTCCCTTTTCAAGAAATCTATCTCAGTCTGTTTTTCCAACATATTGGAGGTTTAAGAACCTTGGGTAGGAACTCTGTCAACCACACAATTGAATAAATTTTATCGCTTGACTAAAAAGCAAAACTAAATGAAAGTTGAGGGAGGGTTTATTTTGGTCCTTAAACAAATAACTCCTTAACGTAACAATGAACCCGAAAAACACTTAAATTTATTTCTTATTTTAACGTGGGAGTAAGAATATCCATACACATATATATATTTTTTTACGGTCTAAATGGCTCGTAGACCCAATTTTTGTTGCAGCAGGCAGGCAGATGCGTTTTGAAGAAGTCTTATTTCTCTAGTGAAACTATTGTTAAAACAGCCCATCCTAAACCTGATTTCTTTTTTAAAACATTGCCCTACTAAAACCCAAGAGGTTTTTTTTGTTTTCTTTTCAACTCAAAAGACGAGTGTTTGATTATTCTACAAACTGCTAGGTACTCCAATTTCTCTCTTCTTTGGGTCAAATTTATTTCAAATTAAACTGTTATGATTGGGTCGGTGTAAAAATAAAAACAAGTTGAGAAACTAAAATAAACCTCTCCGAGCAAGTCGAGACGCAATTAAAAGGTTTTTCTTAAATTATTAAATATAATTGATATTAATTTATATTAATCGTCATTAATTTAGCTTAATTCTAGTTAAATCGTTTTAAGAAACTTTATTCCTAAAATCACTTTAAACATAGCTATTGTTGACGTTTGAATTCAAGCGTATGCCTCTTTAACAGTTTTTGGAAATTTTGGGTATATAATAATGCTATTGATGGTTTTAAACTAATCCTTAGGAACAGTGACACTCTAGTGTCCAAATTAATAAACTGTTACCCCTTAGTTTTCTTATAGATTTGCAATTAATAAACTGGTCACAAGGAGTAGTAACCTCCAATTAATTTGAATTAAAAACTGCTCCAAGCAATTAATGAACTGCGTTATTTCCCACACTAGTTGTACATAGCGGTTCAATTTGCGCTCGCTAGTGACTGTGCAGCACTTATCTGCACACTATCTATTGAATGGTTTCAGTTTCCATTTGTTGATTAGCCTAATTCTAATTAAGCCCGCTAATTTAAAAACCGCGTGAATATAGCATAAAATGTATATTTTCAGAATATCTGTTTAAATTTAAAAATTACGTAAATTTCAAAAAACTAAACCAAAAACAAACCCAAGTGGGTCCTTCAAAAACCATAAGTTCATAAGATATGTTCCATAAGTTTGTCACTGGTTACTTAGAGCTTAGATTGAGGCGCTGTCAAAGGCTTAGTACAGACTAAATAGGAAGATGGAAGTCCTGCAAAACCATATTCTCGCTTCCGTCGTTCTCGAACTAGCTCGAGCTGTAAGTCTCTAACATTACGAAGTGTCATACTTATGGAAGGAACATATTTTATAAGCTTATGAGAAAAACCTTTATACGGTTTACTTGAATCATTCGCTGGTATCCCTTTAAAAATGGGTGCCCGTTATACAGCGTAAAAAACGCCCATTAATTTCAATATCAAATGATACGAACCCTCATTATATTATATATCCCGTTAATAAGTAACACCTAACATCTGTCTAAAAAACCCCTAAATATGCCTTTTCATGGTTTCTGCCTGGAAAATTCCCCTATTTTAACTTGACAGCTAGGTCGAAGTTGGAAATACGCCCAATACCCCTGGATAGAATTACGCCACAGTGACGAGTTACATCGTAAACTGAAATAATATCGTATAACAATTCTCCACCGAAAAAAAACCCAACCTCCCCATCTAATTAAGAATTCTGAAATTTCAAAGTTAGCGAACCGTTTATTCTGTGGTGTTGTTCATCCACGCGTTTAAAATTATATTTGAACAAAAGTACGTCGCCACCCCACCCTGCTTTTGTCTTTAAGGCCTATTTGTGTTTATAATAACATTGAATTCTAAAGTATGAACTGCACTTCTTATACTTATACTTAAGCGAGCTTGGTAACTGACCCTATTTAGTTTACCTATTGCCAGTTTAAACAAACTGCAAATATTTAGTATCATTGGGTAGAAGTGGCGCTTAATTACTCGACCTCGATTGTCGCACCCGAAAGTTTTTAGAATCATTGAAAAGGGGGGAAATAAGACTATAACATTCTTAAAGGATTTCCCTGTATCTCTTATAGAATCGGAGTGAAAAGGTGTAGTGTAAATAACTCTATGTTTATCCTATGGAGAGGACGTTTACGAATATTATACTTAATTACTCGGGCTCTTATTGTTGTAATCCCAAGTATTTAGGCATCGTTGGAAAGAGGAGAATTAGACTATAACATACTTAAAGGACTTCCTTGTATCTCTTATATAATTGGAGCTAAAAGGTGTAATGTAAATAACTCCATGTTAATCCTATGGAGAGGACGTTTACGAACATACATAATTACTCGATCCCTGATTGTTGTAAGCCCAAGAAATAAGTATCATTGGAAAGGGGAGATATACGACTATAACACACTCAAAGGACATCCCCGTATCTTTTATAGAACCAGAGTTAGAAAGTGTCGTGTAAATAATCCCATGCTAACCCTAACAAAAAAAGTGGCCAAATAACTCCATCTCATTAAATAAGGTTAATTAAAATCTTGGCTCATTATGAATATAATAAGTTTGGCATATATTACAGTCATTATGGTTTTAGTTTAAAAATGGGACAGAACTCGACTCCCCAATAATTATTATATCATTTCTACAATATTTCTAGATTTATCGGCAACTTTTGAAAAAGACAGATCTCTTCAGGAAGTACCAGCACCGAGAGTTAATGCGTTTTTACGAGGGGGTCGTCACTCGTAAACGAAGGCCCCCTCGAAATATTATTATCAAATCTTATATAAACTTAAATATTTTCGCGTGAGAACATTTCGCCTCAAGATTAGATTTTTTTAAACGGATATCAATGAAAGATTTTGAGATATAAACCATAATTAAACTTTTAAACCCCTTTTTATCAATGAAACACATCCGGAAACTCTTAATAAAATTAATTTTTCTTGAGCCTAATTCGATCAATATCATTATGGCACTAATTAAACTTTAATTTAATGGAAAAACATTTCCTGTAAAATACTTAACCCTAACAGAATTTCCCTTTTTAAATTCTCGTAGCTAATTGATTTATAGATGGCTAGTTATGTTAATTATAAATAAGGAAATGATTTTGAACCTTTTTTTATTAATTTATTTCAAGCGTAAAAAAATGGGGGTAAACATTTTCTGTATTTTTTTTTAAAGATTTCCACAAGAATTTTCAATTTAAAGCGCATGAATAGAGCTTAGATATTTAATGATAGGCAAACCCAGTCACGCGAAACAAAAACATCCAGAGAAAATCGTTTCCGATAAGAATTTCAACAAAAGAAACATTAGAAAACAGAAAAAACGGCCTATTTACCTGGGGAAGAAATAGGCCTAAACAACTACTGACCTCCTGAACCTTTAGGCTTAACGAATCGCCACCCCGTCACAATGAACAATTATTTACGAACGCGTGGTTTAATTTTGACCTTGCAGCGAAATAAGTTTACGTATGTTCTTAAATAATAAACTAAGTAAGCAAATAAATAAATAAAATATTTACCCATTATCGGAGCTGCTACTACTAACACTTCCTCGATGTTTATTGCGCCACTTCATTCGGCAATTCTTCTTTTTAATTTTTTTTCTTCCACAAACAGTAGACAATGTTGCGTAAATTATATCCACCACGATTAATTGAGTTAATCACTTAATTAACGGATTAATTACTAACATAGCGAGTGTAATAAACGCGTTAGGCCTAAAGGTATCCAGGGAACGCGCGCGCGACACGGGTTGAAGGGTTACGTTCACGAATTAAATATCCCGCCAATCACTTAAGCCTTGGTTGACACATTTGTCTATTATTCCGGTAGCGTTTAAATTATTTAAACGTATTTACGCGACTTAAAAACTTTTAAACCGATAGAAAACTGTTTAATTACTATTAAATAACTTACTTTTGAACAGACATTAGGTTATTTATATTATAATAAACGATTTAAAGTCGACAGCACAACGTCACGATACCACCATACCCGCGGCTTTCCAAAGAGAAACTAGTACTACTACCTACTACGGTACTACCGAGGGTCTCGGGTGGCAAGGCCGTGGCGTCAAAAGTCTGGGAGAAACGGGGGGAAAGAAATAGCGGGAAATACCCTATGGGCTAAAACTTACAGCCAAACCGCTCTAAATAATTTGTAATGCCTTTCAAAAGATACCTTACTTTTTCCGTAATATTTACTCATAGAAAAAATAAAAAAACCATCTGTTTTGAAACTAAAAAAGATTAAAAAAAAAAAAACAACAAAATCTACCGCCAAAAACGTAGTAACTCTAATCACGTAACCTTAAAAGATACTATATTTTTCCTATAAAAATATAAAGAAGGAAAATTTCACCCGCTTTTCACGGCAAACAGGTGTTTTTAGAGAATATGAAAAACGTTTTAACTCTGTACACACGATTTTAATTTGAAATAAACAAAAATATTCCTGTAAAAAAACCCCGTAACATTATTGTTAAATAAAATAAAATACAACAGACTTAAAAACAAAAATATTATTTAATTTGCAACAAATTTTGCAGGTACAATAAAAAATTGTATTTTTGAATGTTTTGAAGGATGGGATATTTATTATATTTTAATATTCGTTTAATCTTCATTAAACGTTAACCAAAATTTAAAACAACCCGGTTTTATTAATTTGCTTTGTATAAAGCTACTTATATATAAATTATATTTAACCTTGGGTGATGGGGGCGGGGCGGGCGGTGTCACGTGATTTTAAATTTCGGTAAAAAAGTTCGGTTAAATTTAAATTAATTTTCCGCTATCATAATTCTTGATGTTTCTTAGAATCGTCTAATGAGCCAAATTAATTAAAAATAATTACCTTTCACGTTGCAAAGATTAATTAAAATTTCGAACTTACCTTGGGATTTTTCAGGAACATTTTCAGTTTCTTGTAGTTTTCCTTTTTCGTATTTTTCAAAAAGGTTTTTAATTTCATCATCGTAACCTTTCCATTCGGGAATTATTCTCATGGCCGCTTGTAGTTTGGATTCCTTCGTTTTAGGGTTATTGCACTGCAATGAAATGCACAAAATAGGCTTAACTTTAAGGCCTAAAGTCAAAAATCGGGAACAAAAGCAAAAGTAGGCTTAGCTTTTAGGCCTAAAGTCAAAAATCGGGAACAAAGCGCAAAAGTATGTTTAGCTTTTAGGCCTAAAGTCAAAAATCGGGAACAAAGCGCAAAAGTAGGTTTAGCTTTTAGGCCTAAAGTCAAAAATCGGGAACAAAGCGCAAAAGTAGGCTTAGCTTTTAGGCCTAAAGTCAAAAATCGGGAACAAAGCGCAAAAGTAGGCTTAGCTTTTAGGCCTAAAGTCAAAAATCAGGAACAAAGCGCAAAAGTAGGCTTAGCTTTTAGGCCTAAAGTCAAAAATCGGGAACAAAGCGCAAAAGTAGGCTTAGCTTTTAGGCCTAAAGTCAAAAATCGGGGAACAAAGCGCAAAAGTAGGCTTAGGTTTTAGGCCTAAAGTCAAAAATCGGGAACAAAGCGCAAAAGTAGGCTTAGCTTTTAGGCCTAAAGTCAAAAATCGGGGCGCAAAAGTAGGCTTAGCTTTTAGGCCTAAAGTCAAAAATCGGGAACAAAGCGCAAAAGTAGGCTTAGCTTTTAGGCCTAAAGTCAAAAATCGGGAACAAAGCGCAAAAGTAGGCTTAGCTTTTAGGCCTAAAGTCAAAAATCGGGAACAAAGCGCAAAAGTAGGCTTAGCTTTTAGGCCTAAAGTCAAAAATCGGGGAACAAAGCGCAAAAGTAGGCTTAGGTTTTAGGCCTAAAGTCAAAAATCGGGAACAAAGCGCAAAAGTAGGCTTAGCTTTTAGGCCTAAAGTCAAAAATCGGGGCGCAAAAGTAGGCTTAGCTTTTAGGCCTAAAGTCAAAAATCGGGAACAAAGCGCAAAAGTAGGCTTAGCTTTTAGGCCTAAAGTCAAAAATCGGGAACAAAGCGCAAAAGTAGGCTTAGCTTTTAGGCCTAAAGTCAAAAATCGGGAACAAAGCGCAAAAGTAGGCTTAGCTTTTAGGCCTAAAGTCAAAAATCGGGGAACAAAGCGCAAAAGTAGGCTTAGGTTTTAGGCCTAAAGTCAAAAATCGGGAACAAAGCGCAAAAGTAGGCTTAGCTTTTAGGCCTAAAGTCAAAAATCGGGGCGCAAAAGTAGGCTTAGCTTTTAGGCCTAAAGTCAAAAATCGGGAACAAAGCGCAAAAGTAGGCTTAGCTTTTAGGCCTAAAGTCAAAAATCAGGAACAAAGCGCAAAAGTAGGCTTAGCTTTTAGGCCTAAAGTCAAAAATCGGGAACAAAGCGCAAAAGTAGGCTTAGCTTTTAGGCCTAAAGTCAAAAATCGGGGAACAAAGCGCAAAAGTAGGCTTAGGTTTTAGGCCTAAAGTCAAAAATCGGGAACAAAGCGCAAAAGTAGGCTTAGCTTTTAGGCCTAAAGTCAAAAATCGGGGCGCAAAAGTAGGCTTAGCTTTTAGGCCTAAAGTCAAAAATCGGGAACAAAGCGCAAAAGTAGGCTTAGCTTTTAGGCCTAAAGTCAAAAATCGGGAACAAAGCGCAAAAGTAGGCTTAGCTTTTAGGCCTAAAGTCAAAAATCGGGAACAAAGCGCAAAAGTAGGCTTAGCTTTTAGGCCTAAAGTCAAAAATCGGGGAACAAAGCGCAAAAGTAGGCTTAGGTTTTAGGCCTAAAGTCAAAAATCGGGAACAAAGCGCAAAAGTAGGCTTAGCTTTTAGGCCTAAAGTCAAAAATCGGGGCGCAAAAGTAGGCTTAGCTTTTAGGCCTAAAGTCAAAAATCGGGAACAAAGCGCAAAAGTAGGCTTAGCTTTTAGGCCTAAAGTCAAAAATCGGGAACAAAGCGCAAAAGTAGGCTTAGCTTTTAGGCCTAAAGTCAAAAATCGGGAACAAAGCGCAAAAGTAGGCTTAGCTTTTAGGCCTAAAGTCAAAAATCGGGGAACAAAGCGCAAAAGTAGGCTTAGGTTTTAGGCCTAAAGTCAAAAATCGGGAACAAAGCGCAAAAGTAGGCTTAGCTTTTAGGCCTAAAGTCAAAAATCGGGGCGCAAAAGTAGGCTTAGCTTTTAGGCCTAAAGTCAAAAATCGGGAACAAAGCGCAAAAGTAGGCTTAGCTTTTAGGCCTAAAGTCAAAAATCGGGAACAAAGCGCAAAAGTAGGCTTAGCTTTTAGGCCTAAAGTCAAAAATCGGGAACAAAGCGCAAAAGTAGGCTTAGCTTTTAGGCCTAAAGTCAAAAATCGGGAACAAAGCGCAAAAGTAGGCTTAGCTTTTAGGCCTAAAGTCAAAAATCAGGAACAAAGCGCAAAAGTAGGCTTAGCTTTTAGGCCTAAAGTCAAAAATCGGGAACAAAGCGCAAAAGTAGGCTTAGCTTTTAGGCCTAAAGTCAAAAATCGGGGAACAAAGCGCAAAAGTAGGCTTAGCTTTTAGGCCTAAAGTCAAAAATCGGGGAACAAAACGCAAAAGTAGGCTTAGCTTTTAGGCCTAAAGTCAAAAATCGGGGAACAAAACGCAAAAGTAGGCTTAGCTTTTAGGCCTAAAATGACTAAGAAATATTGTCTAACATAAAATCTCCTCCCGTCATGGTGAAGTCTTTTAATAATAGTCAAAATCTTACCAAATCTATAGTTTTGGCGCTTTTCTTTGAAGCATCGTCGCACCAGGTTTCGCACCAGAGCCACTCTTGAGGTAGCGATTTGATATTAACTTGATGAATCATGTTGTTGGGTAAATCCTGATCCAAATTGGACAAACTGTTTGGGTCTTGACTCAACCCCTGATATTGACCTCTTAAACGATCACCAGCCGCTATACGTCGGAATTTTTTCAAATCTACCACATACAAGGCACTAAAAACGCAAAAAAAAAAAAATTGTGTTAGGCTTAGTGAGTCAGCGTAATTTTACTTTTAGGCTTAGTGAGTCAGCGATAATTTTACTTTTAGGCTTAATGAGTTACTCTCTTACCTAATGTGGTACTTTCTGTGAGCCAAATGACTGGCCCAATATCCAGATTTCCAAAAACGATATCCATCCATGTCGGTTCGACTTTCGCAAAAGGGCGTATAACCGTAGGGCGCTCCTCCCAAGTCCAAATCGCGCAAATCTTTCATATCGGCTCGGACAACTTGATCGGCGTCAACGAAGATGAATTTCTTCACGTCCAAGGGGAAAAGTACGTCCAAAAACAGGATCTTGTAACCCCAAATGATTCTCTGTTTCTCCGTTTGTTGATTTAACCAACGAGGCCATTTATATTGAACTAGCTCATACTCAAAACCGTATTGCTCCGCCATAATCGGCAGAAAATCCTTAACGAATCAAATTAATCGAATAATTATCATTTAAAATAATGAACAATATTTTTATAACTTAGGCCTAATGAGTCCGCAATATTCTTTGTTGTCATAACTTAGGCCTAATGAGTCAGCAACATTCTTTGTTATCATAACTTAGGCCTAATGAGTCAGCAACATTCTTTGTTATCATAACTTAGGCCTAATGAGTCAGCAACATTCTTTGTTATCATAACTTAGGCCTAATGAGTCAGCAACATTCTTTGTTATCATATTATTTAGTACTTAAAATTAATTACCTTAAACGTCGGCGACAGATAATTTTTCAGGAACCAAAATTTGACGGGGGTTTTTGTATTTTTCAAAACGCTCAACATCATAATTCTCAACAAACGTTCGTAAAGATGACCAGAGGCCAACGAAAAAATGTTGATTTTATCGTCAACTTCCTCTTTATCTTTCTCCCCGCTTGTTGTAAACGTACTAAAATGTAAATACGTTTAAATTTAACTACAAAAAATTAATTACAATTAAGAATTTCGCGACAAAAACTAAAGAGAATTGAAAAACAAAACAAACACAAAAAAACAATAATCTATGATAATTCGCAAGCTAAATGGGAAAACCAAAGATACAAAAATCGGGATAACGGTCGAAACAAATCAAATTATTTTAATTTAAAAGAGGTCGGGCGGTAGGGGATTTCAATATTCATGCGGTACCTTGTTAGAAATTTGTAGATCACAATCCACTCCTCGATAATACCACCGAGATATGGGATGCTGATCGATTATTGTTTATATTTTTTGGATAAATATCGTAGTAGAAGTAGTAGTAGTAGTAGTAGTAGTAGTAGTAGTAGGAAAAGAGAGAAAACAATCACCGATAAACAAAAACAAACACACGAAAGTTACAAAAAAAATTGCTACAAAAACAACGTGAAACACTTAAAAAATAAACATAAAATAGACCTGAAACGACAAAATTGCATCAAAAACAAAAACAAAAGCAAAATATGCGTATAAAACCGGGTTTTGTTTAAGTTACGACAAAATTGCATCGAAAAAACCAAGGAAAAATTATATATTTATAAAAAAACAATAAAAATAGGCGTAAAATAGACGAAAAACAGTAAATAAAAACCTAATTACCTTGTTATAGAGTCCCATATTCCACTACCGGCGGCTTCACTTCCGTCATACAGTAATTCTTCGTTCTGTTTGCCCGGTTTTTTATTTACCTTTATCGAAAGATTAGTTACAAAACAAATGACGACTTCGTTAATTATTTATTATTATTGTTAATTAATTAATATAGTTACCCTTATTTTAATGACGTGACTACGGAAGTTAGTAATCGCGACTACAACTTCGGGGGAACCAGGGGGACTATCGGTATTCTCGTGACTAAAATAAGAAACGGGAAAAAAAAGCGAAAGCCGCCGCGTTTTACATTCAAAAACATTCCCGTTATAACGTTAATCGTGTTAAAAACGGACGTTAAAAATGCGCCAAACGATATATTTACCCAGCGACATCGTAGATTTCCGCCGATCTTCCTTGACGCAGTCTCAGAAACCAAACGCCGGGACTGGCTTTTAATTGAAAGTAACCCTAAAACATTAAAATAATAGTAATTACTTCGATTTACGTCACAAAATAAACCAAATAACTGGAGTTTATTAATTTTTCTAAAGAAAAAGGCTTAAAAAAATCAAAATGGCCGCTGTGCTGAGTGGAAAAGGCTTAAGTAAAAGTTTTTATAAACAAAAAGGCTTAAAAAAAATCAAAATGGCCGCTGTGCCGAGGCTTAATTAAGTAAAATTAGTTTTGATTACAAAAATTCCGATTAATATCACAAATAAGCTTTTTAAATCTTTTGAAGCATTAATTAAATTGGTGGCCATTACGCGGTAAATCAGATTGAAAACCAACAGAACTGGCGGCCATCTTGGTGGTGCCACCATAACGAGTAGCAAAAGCTCAAGTAAAATTAGTTTTCATTACATAAACTACGATTAATATCACAAATACGCGTTTTAAATCTTTCGAAGCACTAATTACATTGGCGACCATTACGAGGTAAATTAGATTGAAAACCAATAGAACTGGCGGCCATCTTGGTGGTGGAGTGAGAACAAGAACTAAGAAAATAGTAAAATCATTCTTACCAAATTGGCCATGACGATGGTATCGACTTTGACGGGTTGTTTGGGTGTCCCTAGGGTAAACTGCAAACCTCTCGGCGGATTTCCAGTACTCTGCTCAAAACAGTGTCCTTCCAAAAGTAAATGTTCCAACTCAAACTCGGCGTAAATTCCGCTCTCGACTTTCTCCAAGTGAATATTATCCAAATCGTGGTGAGTTCGGACGCACTCGACCATCCAATTCTCGGGAACTCCCATACCCAGGGTTAACAACGGTGTTGTCGGCATATTACTGAATCTAGCGAAAGGACCCGGACCCAAATCCTCGTCTTTCCCAAACTGGGGTTCCGCCTCCAAGACAAAACGGTAGAAACTCTTCAAGGGCATATCGGAATGCTTGTCGACGCAATTAAAGAAGATTTTAACATTGGCGTTGACCACTTGTTGTAACACCAGTAGAAGAGTGGACATTTTTTGACCTCCTCTCGACACGGGGTCAACGATGACCAGTATCTCGTGGGCAGGTTCCTTGGGGTCGGAAGCCGGTAACGTAACGACGCTGTGTTTATCGGAATGGAATTTAATATCGTGACGATTCTTCGTTTGTTGATTGGACATTAAAACTCCCGTTGTTTGCAAGATTAATCGCGTACTTTGCAATTGGCTTTCCGCTTCGTCCGAATTATCCCCCAAGATTTTGGAAAGTTTATCGCCAAAGACGCTTAACGAATATTTTTCGAGTAAATTAAAGTCGTCTTCCCCAAACGCTTCATTCGCCGATAAGGGCGCGATTACTCGGCCATTGGCAATCACCCCGCGTTCGCTGGGAGCTAAATTAAGCACGTTTTTGCAGAATGTCGAATGGTAAGTCAAGAAATCGGTGGCGTAAGATGAGATGAATTGTTCTAAATCGTTCGCGTCAACTTCCTGCGATTAAAAATTTAATTAATTAGGCCTATAAGTATTGAAACTAATTAAACTTACACTCTCAGTTGATAAGAAATCTGTGACTTTTTTCGCTCCGTTTACGATTAAATCGGCGTTAGTCGGTTTCAAAACTTTAAAAAGCAACTGCGTCGCGTCTTGAATTTCTAGTTTATCAACGATAGCTTGAACAGCAACTGTTATTGAACCCGATTTTAACTCAATCGACGCCGAGTTATGAATAATTCCAAGTCTAATATCTTTAGACGATTTCTAAAATCGCCATAAAATTAAACCAAATTAATTGACCAATTAGCCTTATTCCTGATCAGCGCCACCTACCCATAGCGGCGACTTTGAGAACTACTGTAAGCGGCGAGCCAATCAGATGTCGCTAAAATCTGGTGACGTCACTGACTGGCACTCTCGGGTCTTACCAAAAATGACGTCACCAGATTTTAGCGACATCTGATTGGCTTGCCGCTTACAGTAGTTCTCAAAGTCACCGCTACGGGTAGATGGCACTGATCAGGAATAAGGCTAATTCAAAATCAAAGAACTTACCAAAAACTGGACCGCGTTATACACAATCTCTCGGCCATTTTCAGTTTCGAGATCAGCGACAACCCAGAGTGTAATTGGATGAAAGAAATTTGTTGGTTTTCGTCTTAAATACGTCAATTTTGACTCGAAAGTCGCGGCCATATTTAAAACGGACAAATGAGGGAATTCCTCCGAAGAAACATTCTCAACTATATTAATAATAATAAGAACGATTGACAAAACCCCCCAGAATGCAACGCAATTAACATCAAGGTTAACAAAACCCCCAAACAAACTTACCAACATTTCCGGTTAAATCAATATACTTTGAACCGGGCGTCAATATCTTCTTGTTTAATCGGGGCATAACCGTTTTTTGACTCATAAGAAAGTCGAGAACGTTATGACTATCGGTTAAATCCCCTTTGTAAACCGATTTCTGAATGAAGGAAGTTTGTTTCATGATTTCCGTTAAAACGGCTTCCTCAAACATGTCAACATTAAGTTGATTCTTCTTCAAAATAATCCCGTTAATCAGGACTTGAGGCGGGACGCCCATTCCGGTTCGATTAATGAATTCCCAGGCCAATTTCCGACCAAAATCGTAATCGGACTCTGACGAAAATATGGCGTCGTATTCTTCGTGCGCGTATTTCGATTTGAATGTTTTGATGACCTCTTCGGACGTTAATTCTTTGTCGCCCAAAGTGGCGTAAACCTATAAGTTAATCAATTAATTTCCCCGTTAATTACCAATTAGGGGGACAAAATTACGTCGGTAATGAAGGATAATCCATCGTACGTTGTCTTCTTCTGACTGATAAAGTTGTAGGCGATTAAGAGAGCGACTCCCGCGTCTTCATTTCCGCTAACGGAAGTATTTGGATTGACGGCCAAGACCAATCCAATCCGGACGGGAGCTTTATGGATATAAAACGATTCCGCTAACTTGAACAAATCCCTGGTTTCCGTTTCTTTGGGATCAGCCACGATGATTAAGTGATAAATATTCTTCCTAACATTCTTTAACATTCCGGGGTAGGTGACTCTCAACATGTCTTGGACGCTGGACGGCCAATTACGATACATCTTATCGTTTTCGATATCGTTGATGTACTGAACGGCCGTATCGCGAATATCAACGGCGAAATCTTGCTTGTCTTCGGACAAATCCAAATGTAGCAGCTTCGAGATCTTCTTCTCTTCGATGCCAATACCGTGGAGACCCTCCAGGACACGAGTTTCTTGCTTGAGAGTTTGTAGGAGTGTAAATATGTCGGTGACTTCGGCGTCGAAGTATAAGCCATTAAGGAAAATGGCGGCGTCAGATGGACCGATGTTATGGTACTGAGCGAACATTTGTTGATTTTTGTCAATTTCCCGTTTCAATTCCGACGGAACCGTAATGTGAACTAACGATTTGGCCATGATGGGGAAATTTTGGGAGATATCTTGCATGACACGAAGAGTTTCCTCTTTGGGCGCACCTAGGATTCGTTTCACGGCTTGTAAACTTAGTTCCTGAAGTTCCCAGACTCGAAGAGTCTCCATTTCTTTGGTACTGTCCAAGACGAACGTTTTGAATTTTTCCAACTGATCTTTTTTGTCAGGATGAAGTTCGCGTAATCGGTGGAATAAAAATCCTTCGATTTCTTCCTGTTTATCAATTTCTTCTTGATGTCGAGCGCTATCCTCTGAAATTATTAATTAAGAAAATCCCGTCAGGGACTTTCGATTCAAACCTCCAATTCAAACTTGCATCAAAATCTCCGAGTTTAACATTACGAGTCGATTACGCCTTACAATGCAACCTAACTTTGTAGCGCTAGCGAAGGCTGCACCGGTACGTTATTTCAGTTCTCGTAGTCTCAAGTTTAGTTGATAATTTCAAAAACTTTAAACCACGCACTACAGCTCATTAAACGTTTAAATTCAAATGTCGCGCTTAATTTCAACTCTCTTTTATCAGAAGTATATAATACTTCTCTTCGAGAGAAGTGTAACACAAAAGCGGGGTAATTGTAACATGATTCTACCCAACATTGGAACAAGGTTACTAAACCGAATCACATACGCGATAAATATCTCCGTCATCATTACTCTATTAGCGCTGCTTAACTATTTGCCAAATTGCCAAATGCGCATAAGCATGTGGATTTTTGTCCCACGTCAAGACGAGGTTTATGGGTTGATATAGAAGGTGCGATGCCCATCTGAAGTTAGATGAGCGGGAGAGCAAACAAAAAGGGGTGAGCTTGAGAAGAATCATGTTACATAAGCATTAAGAGGATACGGAGTGTAATCCTTCTATTATACCCTTCTGCTTCTATTTTATTTATCATTATTTTTTTCTTTTCAAAAACCTTTTAGGCCTACTTTTTGACTTACCTGACTTTGTGCCAAAATTCACGTATTTTATACCCTTTATTGTAAATTTTCAAATCATTATAAATTCTTGTACATCGCGATTAAAACAGAATTTCTCATATCCATAAAACTGAATAACAGTTTCAAATTTTTGTGGCTTAGATAGATAGAGAGTCCATGTTTCGCCCGAAAATTGCGTATAAATGCAATTTTTTTTTCAAACACAAGTCTTTTACGCGTAAATACCGTAATAATTTAAAAATTTAGGCCCATCTTATAAAAATTTAATAAACCAAAAAGAAATTTTGTCCCCTCGAAACAAAAATCTTCAAAATTTCGCGCTACCGGAAGTTGATGTGACTGTGACGTAGTACCGTGAAAGCGTGGATAAAGAATGCACTTGAGGTAATTTTGTAACACTATAGGATAGGCAACTCCCTATCTCCGACGACAGCTTATTCGACATATACTCTGTTCCAGCTTCGGTTGTCAGCACGCGCAAAGCTAGGTCTCTATATAGAGCTATTTCAGAGGGGGTAATGGCTACGTCACCAATGCTATTTGCCCATAGAGAAACCCTCACAAAATGGCCGCCCTCTACACTCAAAGGCAGGCCCAATTTTCGTAGCAGACGAAATTTTTCCCCCACTGAAATAGCTCTATTGGAGCGGCTTAGCGATAACGTATAACGTAGCTTTGCGTGTTCTGACAATAGACGAAATTAGTACTGATTATCTGTATTTAAAATCTCGAGATTTTCGATACAGAAAATAAGTATTTCTTTCGTCTATTGTCAGAACGCTCAAAGCTACGTTACATAGAAACCTAACTTTGCGCGTGCTGACAACTGAAGCTAGAACAGTGTATATCTAAGATAATCTGCCGTCGGAGATAAGGATTGCCTATCCTATCAGGGATAAGTGAGGTGAGAGAGATTGAAAATGATGATGGGCCATCCGAGAACAGGGCCGGAAATAAGCACAGAACACTATCTGGATATTGTCCAATAAAATTTTAAAATGCCCCATAATTTTTTTTTTAAATACTAAGGGGGTCACTGGACAATTTGACCAATAAATTTTGTCAAATAAGTTTTTTGATACCTTAACTCTGGAGAAGCGACACTATTTTTGCACACTTAAGTGGACACATGTCCTATAAGAAATATTTCTTATTTCCGGCCCTGTCCGAGGGGCCGAGGCACCGAAACTCTCCCAGTGTACCTCGCGCAAGCCCTACCCTTCGGGGCGATTGTTAAGTGCTGCCGCGTAGCGCCATTCTATTTCTATGAGAACTAGCTTCTATTTTTAAGACAAAGGGGGCGTCCTTTACAATTTCGTACTGTACCACCCTACCTAACCGCTGAGGATGCTGGGAGGACTACGGGTGGGTGCCGTAGGTGGGGGCAGGGCCGGAAATAAGCACAGGACACTGGACATTGTCCAATAAAAATTTAAAATGTCCTATAATTTTTCTAAAAAATAAGGGGATCACTGGACGGTTGACCAGTAAATTTTACGAAGTTTTAATAGCTTGACTATGAAGATGCAACACTATTTTTGCACACTCCAGTGGACAATGTCCTATAAATTTCCCAGTCAAAGAGGGGATTAGTGGACACATGTCCTATAAGAAATATTCCTTATTTCCGGCCCTGGGTGGGGGTACAGAGGTTAGGTGGGGGTTTACACTTCACTCCTCTCCCCTTCAAGATCCATGGTGAAAGTATTTTATTTATTTATTAATGATGGCAAAGGCTTAAGCGCGCCACTTACCTTTTTCATAATCATTCACCATTGGAAGCAGATAACAGAAGTGAATAACCCACCCAATTTTAAAATTATTTTAAAAATTTATATCTTAAAGAAATTTAACCAATTTTAAAGAAACTTATCTTATTTTAAAGGTAAAAAGGACCCCATCCCCATTAAATTGGATTTAAAGAGTGCATTTTAAATTAGACTTCCCCTTTAAGTACCGCGAACCGAAACTAATTGTTTTATAATTGTAATTAATTAAAAAAAAAGAATTGTTTAAAAAATTAAATAGTAAAAAATAATCCTACCTTTGACCTCCGTATCATCTTGAGCTTTGTATTCGGTACTTTTAATGGCTAGTTCGACTCCGTATCCTGAAAGTCTAGCTTTCCTTTTAGACCTTTTCTAAATATAGCAAAATAGAATTTAAATCCAATTAAATAATACTTAAATATAATGAAATAAGTTATTCTAAATGAAGGAAATAAGACTTTAAAATTTTAAATCCAAATTAATCTTAATTAAATTAAAATATGATAAATAAGGTAAGTTAAAATAAGATTAAAGGGAATTAATTAATGAACTTACAGCTACATAATGACGAATTATGTAATTAATTTCCGTATTTTGAGCTTTTTCCAGGAGAACGGTATGAAATTGATGAAAAGTAGAGGATCCAATTTCGGAATAAAGAACAACAATGGGTAGATCTTTCCCACTAAAACTGGGATAATGATGATCTACTTTGAAAACACTGGAACTTTCCCGGTTTTCTGATGATGATAATAGTTTTTCAAATTCTTCTAAGGAACAGGCAAATTCATTGCCAATTTCTACGACACTTTCACAATTTTCAGGAAACTCTTTACTATCAGCTACCTAAATTATTTATTAGTAATTTTGTCTTAATTAATCAGGTTTAAAATGATTATGATTTAGGTTTACCTGATTGAACATTTCTATGGTTGGAGAGTACGCCCTCAGGGCTAGGGAGAATTTCAACAAGGCTAGTCTAGCTGGTGATAAATATCTGCTGGCAATCTCTGTTACAATGTCATATTGCTGTTTCGGTGTTCGATCTTGTAAGAAATTAGGTCCTAGTTTATATACATCATCCACAAACTTCCAAAATAAATTTGAACTTTCTTCCGAGAAAAATTCGCTGCAAATTTAACAGATTTTATTGTATTATTTAATTTAATTCATAAGTTAAACTCCCAGTGATGTACCTGACTTCTAAATGTAACGGAGTTGTGGGCCATTTTGCATCAAGTACTACGTTAACTGATTTTTGACTTCTTAAACATAATACATTATGTAAATTCACTAGTACTATCGATAATAGTAAAAATATTGGCAGTTTCTTGAACTTCATTATCTGAAAACGTAAATTAATCACACGTAAAGTAGGCTTAACAACAATACTCATTTTCAGCTCCATCCCTTAAGCCTTGGTCAAAATTACAATATCGAAATTTACGCGTAAATAAGGATTAATTAATACCAACCTTTGTGACGAGAAGAACGCGTAGGTTCTTCTTTCAATGATGAATTAAATAATTACGGATTTCTATAATAAATACTTAAACACGATGACAAAAACTAATTATTAAAGGCAGACGAACGCCGCCATTACAAGCTTGAGTTTGTGACGTCAAAGCCACCGGGCTCGTTTCGATTGGTTGATAGAAAATCCATTTATTATCATTCATCTCCCGCGCAAATTTGAATCGCTAGAAAACGTGATAAGCCCGCGCGCTAAAAAGAAGCGGCACCTTCTTACCTTTGACTGAATTAACATCTACGACCAAGACTTGCCAACAAGTTAAAACAAATAAATAACACGCAAAAATATTCATTTTAAAATTGTTTTATTGTATTTAAAATTACATGGCTGTAAATAAAATGTGGAAATAACGAAAAATGGGCCTAATTTGAGTTGTTTAAAGTTACTTTAGTACTATAAAACTATTCCTATTACGTCTATATAAAGAATTTTCGGAAACTAAACAAGAATTTTAAGCCAAAAATAAAACTGAAATTTCCACCTTAAAACCGCGAAAGTGTTTTAAATTGCGAATTACACGATTATAAATGGTTGTAAAAGCCCTGTAGAAACTAAAATAAAACCAATTTTTAAGTACTTTTTGGCGTTTTCTGGATCAATATCATTTTAAAAAGGGCGTTGTAACTCGTAAACGGGTGATCACGCCCGTGGGAACAAAGAGGGAAAACGCGTCCTCCTAAAGAAGATCTCGAAGAGGATAAAATTAAAGGCCCGCAGTAAGAATGATACAATTATAATTTAACTGGGGGAAGAAACTGTTTATATGTATATATATATAATAAACCCCCAACCTATATAAAATATATAATAAATTTTTTTATACATCAGTATCAAGTGTTTCACGGTTCTTTGCGGTAGTTGTTTGTGGTATAGCTACTAGTCCCAGTATTATTGGTAAACCACCATGACAAAATTAACAGTAAGTACTTGTTTATGTTTTCGCTGCATAGTGTGAACGGGCGTTTGTAAAAGGCACGTTCACACTATGCCATATTTTTTTTTATAAACTTTACCGCACAACAAAATGGGTTCGACTGGCCTCTGTTTTCTTTTCTTACTTAACCAAAGCGTTTCGTTACTTAATAGTTGTTGTTCAGTTGCTTCATGGTAACTATTATAACAACTACATCCGGTTTACCACGTAACACGAAAAAAACCCAAGTATTTTTGGGTAATGGTCGATGGGCCCCCATAGCTGGTTCAACAAGTACCGAAGCTAAGTATCAATACGGAGACCATTTAAGTACCAGCCAATCAAGGAGAGTTCGAGTCATTTCTAAGTCACCCAAACACTTGTTGGCTCAAGTACATCCTCAACAACACGAAATTAGGGTAAGTTTGCTTAAGTTAAATATTTTAGTTTAAATTGATGGTATTTGGTTTTATAGTACGATCCTCAACCCTACAAGTTCGGTTACGACTTCAAGGATGATGGCAGGTACCATCATTATGGGGGAAGTCAACAGTACCGACATGAGGAAGGAGCCATTGATGGGACTAAAAGGGGATCTTACGGATACATAGACGCACAAGGAGTTTATAGACACGTAAGTGCGGTGAATTTGCACTTGACTAGTAAAACTAAAACCTCAAAGTTTCAACTATGAATTTGAGAAACGCTCAACATTTTAAAGAAAGGATATATTTTTTGTGTGATCCCTTTTTCCAAGTCGCTCAAATACTATAAGAACAGCTCTTCTTCCCGACTTCCAAGCCCTTCTACTCTATAGTATTTGAGCGGCTTGCTTATTTCCAAGGCTCTCTAGCGTCTTGTGTATTTTCCAAGTCGCTCAAATACTATAACGACAGTTCTACTCAATAGTATTTGAGCGACTTGCTTATTTCCAAGTCTCTATCGCGCTACTCACTCTAGCGTCTTAGGTATTTTCCAAGTCGCTCAAATACTATAACGACAGTTCTACTCAATAGTATTTGAGCGGCTTGCTTATTTCCAAGTCTCTATCGCGCTACTCACTCTAGCGTCTTAGGTATTTTCCAAGTCGCTCAAATACTATAACGACAGCTCTTCTTCCCGACTTCCTAGCCCATCTACTCTATAGTATTTGAGCGGCTTGCTTATTTCCAAGGCTCTCTAGCGTCTTGTGTATTTTCCAAGTCGCTCAAATACTATAACGACAGTTCTTCTACTCAATAGTATTTGAGCGGCTTGCTTATTTCCAAGTCTCTATCGCGCTACTCTGTCTTAGCGTCTTAGGTATTTTCCAAGTCGCTCAAATAATATAACGAAAGCTCTTCTCCGGGACTTCCAAACGCATGTACTATATAGTATTTGGGCCGCTTGCTTATCTCCAAGTGTATCTACCGTCTTAGGTATTTTCCAAGTCGCTCAAATACTATAACGACAGCTCTTCCTTGTTCCCGACTTCCAAACCCATCTACTATATAGTATTTGAGCCGCTTGCTTATCTCCAAGTCTATCTAGCGTCTTAGGTATTTTCCAAGTCGCTCAAATACTATGACGACAGCTCTTCTCCGCGACTTCCAAGCCCATATATATACTCTATAGTATTTGAGCGGCTTGCTTATTTCCAAGGCTCTCTAAGGGTCTTAGGTATTTTCCAAGTCGCTCAAATACTATAACGACAGTCTCTCGATATAATTAAGAGGGAATGACAAGGGGGGGGGGCTTTTGAGCGCCTCCGCTAGGCACTTTGGGTTCAGAGAGTGCGCAGAGACGACTATGGGTCAACCCCATAGTATGTCCCCCCCCCCCGTGTCATTCCGTCTTGGTTACATCGAAATGGTCTATTACGTAGTATTTAAGCGACTTGGCTGTCTCTTCCCCCGTTTAACAACCCGATTTCTAACAGGTCGACTACGTCGCCGACGAACACGGATTCAGAGCCACGATTCGAACGAACGAGCCGGGAACCGCTCAACAAAACTCGGCGGGAGTGGACATACACGTTGACCATTCCTCTTTAACTATCAAACACCCCGCGGTGTATCCCTCATCGGCAGGGATACAATTACCCCCAAAACAACCCCAGCAGCAGCGAGATACCAAAATCAAAGCGAGACACCCCAATAACAACCACCAATTACCAATTTACCGATCTAACAGGATCCGAATAAACAATAACAAAAGAAAAGTTACCAGCGGCGGTGATACTTTACCAACGGCACATCATCATCATCAACACGTACCTTTACCACCTTATAGAGACCTCGGAATACCATCGTCAATCTGGTAGTCACGTGACCGCTGTTAAAAGATACCGAGAATTACTAGATTAAATTGGGGAATTTAACTTCAATTTAATTAAGATTAAATGCTGGGTATTTTAGTGTCACGAGCGCTAGAGTGTAGTTAATTCTAATTATTTCATTGTTTTTTAGGGTAATTTTGTTGTCGATATCATTTGTTTGTAAATATTCCATTGTAATTAAAGTTAATGATTAATCATATTTTTCTTCTCTCTCTTTCTCTGTAATTATACCTAATTTCGCGTTGTATTAATTAATTTTTTTCCGATTAAGTAATTTTAAGATATAAATGAGCCGTTTTTGAAAATTATTTCAGGATAATTTTGATTTAAATTTCACCTTCTCGTAGTTATTTAATCCCAACTTGGTTATTGTAATTAAGCTATGTTCACACTTTCACGTGAAGAATTTGTTCAGAACTGATTAAATACCTCTTCATAACCAATTCGAAACGATTTCAACAGCCTCGGTTCATACTTTAACCAAGAAGCGATATCTAGTTTACTAGGGAGAAGTTATAAATTCGCCATATTTCCAGTTTTATCTCCAGTCCAAATGTAGTAGGTCCGGTGTTAATCCCCGGCGCCTCTAAATTACAACCAGCATCTCATTGGTTCTTGAAAACTCGTGCACGTCAGCGCGACGCGAATGACGAAAATTACATATTTTCCCACTCTGAGGAGAGGCGAAATAGCCCGGCCCCCTTTTACGTCCCCCCTTGTATTTTGTAAGGGGGGACTGGCGCGCGAATACTTAGTAAACTAGATATCCCTTCTTGCCTTAACCTTAAGACGCTTCTATTAGTGCCATTTGCTAGGACATTCTTTGGTGTTGCCTGCTAAGGCAAGTGAAAAATAGAACGAACGGTTTTAACTGGTTTGCAAAGCAATTTCAAGAAACCTATTTTGTAATTAATTTCTAGAGTTATAAGTTTTGTTAAGACTTCTGCATGGAAGCGTTTTGAATCGTTAGGTAACTGCTTCCCATGTGTGAACAGGGCTTAACTGATGAGGAACCCGATTTTAATGAACTTTCAAGAATTAAATTTGAATTAAATGAAAATAATTTTGCCTGAATTCACCCGATTTTAATTAGAATTAGAATAAACCTGACTTGAACTGATTTCCTACTAAACAGAAAAAAAGGCTGAAATTTCTGTTTATGTACTTCCGGATCTACCAATATCAATTAAATTAAATATATATATAATAAATTATCTAAATAATAATTAAAATGAGGTTAATTCATTTCCCACGGAATAACTTATAGAATGTAAGTAATAAATAATCCTCATCAAGAAAAATTGGCCTAAGGTTTGTTGTTGTCTTTAAATGAGATTTTAAAAATTAAAAAGTATAATTTAATTTTATAATTATCTCTCGGCGTAACCTCTAAAATAAATAAATATATTAATTCTAAATTAAATATAAATTATACGGCGTTTAAACGCGAGTCGGGTTCAGATCTTTTCCGTAGTAGTAAGTTTTTCTTTCTTTTATAAAAATTTATTTGAAATTTGGGGCAAAATTTAACCCGAAGCGATTTTTTTGTTTAAATACATATTTTCCTTTCATTACTTTTTTCGTTCGCGGATCCTTCTTTAATTTTAATAATTAACTTCTTCTAAAAGCCGTAATTAATTTAATAGATTAATCGTTGTTAATTTGAAATAGCGTAGAACGGGATATTGAACATTTATATTATAAAACTATTATTTGTTAATTTACATATAGACGATCCAGGAGAGTTCAATTTAAAAAAAGAAATTAACTTTTTCAAATCATTAACCCATAAAAATTTAGTTTTCTTTATCTTTTTTTTTTGTTATCATCAAATTTTTGATTTTAAGACAAAATCAAGGTCAAGGTAATTTAAGGTGGGGGGTAAAGAAATCCGATCCGATGTTATTAACCCGTCAACGCGACTCGCCATTCCACGAATAACCAACTCGGAATGATATAATACTCGCCAAATACAGAATATACGGGGATATAAATTTATATACCTAAATATAATTTAAAGGTCTAGTAAAATGACGATCCTAATAAGTTTATTTTCTGTCCAATTGATAATAGCATAAGTTTATAAGATATGTTCCATAAGTTTAACACGTCCTATACTTTGTAATGCTAGAGACTTACTGAAAGCAAGAAGCGATATCTAGTTTACTAGGGAGAAGGTATAAGATGCCTAAGTATTCTTAGTCCCCCTTTCAAAATTCAAGGTGGGGGGGGGATGTAAAAGGAGGCCGCGCTATTTCGCCTCTCCTCAATCGGAAAATACATTGTAATTTTCGTCATTCGCGTCGGGCTGAGTTTTCAAGAACCAATGAGATGCTGCTTTTAACTTAGAGGCGGGGATTAACTCCGGACCTACGTTTTAACTAGAGATAAAGCTAGAAATGTGGAGAATTTATACCTTCTCCCTAGTAAACTAGATATCGCTTCTTGCTGAAAGTCCATCTTCCTATTTAGTCTGTACTAAGCCTTTGACAGTGCCTCACCAGGCGTCGCTTTACCGCGGATCTATGACCTACGTCACATCATGACAAACTTATGGAACATATCTTATGATAATAGGTACTGAGGGAATTATTTAAGCATTGCCTCATATATCTATCAAGGCCCGTACATTGTGATATTTTAAAGAGGGGCGGGGGGGGGGGGTTAAATCTATACTAAATTAGTATAGATTTAAAATTCGGCTGATGAAGGACCGCGGTCCGAAAGCTCCCAAAATAACTTTTAGTTTATAAATGGATTTATAATTTTAACGAATTCCATAAAGTAGCAGTTTCTTATTTAAATTAACAAACTTACAATTAATCTAGATGGCACTGTTTATCAGAAGACACTCAAGCAATTTAGATTACACGCCCCCTAACCGGCCTTGATAGATATAGGAGGCAATCGTTTTAAAGATTCTATGCTCTATAAATTACTGTTCTAAAAAATTCTCGTTTTAGGTCTGGAGAATCGTTTTAAATTATTTTAAATATGTCATTAACCCTTTATAAAATAATGGTTGCCACGTCATTATAAAATCAAATGAATAGATAGTTTGTATCAGAAAAAACACCGCTAAAAGATTCTTTTGTTGTTGTAAATAAAGTAATATAGTAAAAAAGGTAGTAGATAATAAAGTTTGTAAACTTTGTTTTCACATACCTGCACTTTTTAAAGGCTCCAATTTTTGGGGCTATGATTTTTTTTCTCTCAAAAAATCATATTTTGTTTTCATTATTTAGAATTTCGTTTCTTCAACTTTGTGACTTTTTGCATTTTTTTTTTCTTTTTTTTTTTAAACTTTTTCCAAAATATTTTTTTTTTTGGTTTTTCAAGTGGACTTCTTTTGAAGTATTTTCTTTTCCATTGAGATTTTTTTTTGGGTTTGTTTGTTTGATATTTTCTTGAAATTCACAGGATGAAAATGTAGTAGTAGTAGAAGTAGTAGTTGTATTTTAAAATATTATTTTGGTGTTGTAATGCCAGCTCGTTAAAGAGATTTTTTTGTATTACCGTTGATTGGTTTTTATAATTACTTTTTTTTTGTAGAAACTTTTAAAAATTCGATATATTTCTTCTATAAGATATTTATTACCGTTTTCCATTTTTTTTTCAAAGACACAGAAAACATTTAATTAGTACTAATTTAAGTAATTATTTTAATTACAAGACACATTGAAGATTAAAATGATTCTTCAATTTTTGTTGTTTTTCTTTTTTTCTCTCATTTTATGCCGATTAAAAAAAAAAAATGAGGATTCTTGTTTGGAACTTTGGATTAACTAATTAAATTCTCGTTAACTAAAATTAGGATTATTATTATTATTATTAGTTAAATGTGGCCATTTTAATTAAGTTTAAATGATATTTACACCCTCGAGACGTTAACTATAACCTAAACTTTCGTGACGATAATAATAATAAAAAAAGAAATTGCGTTTGTATAAAATTCATTCTAAATTAATTAAAAATCTAGAAAATTAATTAATTAAGAAGCAATTATTTAAAGTCGAAAATAAAAACCGGTTTTTCTTAAAAAAAAAAAAAATCTAAAAAGAACTCTAAACAATTACTTTTGGTTTATTTCACTGGTAAACTCCAAGTTGCTCAAAGACTATACCCGACATAAACCGAGAACCAAGAAGGGGTAAAAACAACCCAAAGCCACGCCCCTTTAATACATCCACATGGGAATGGGTAGTTTTTTTTTTATACCTTTCTGGATTTCAAAATTATCAGAATGAAACACTGAAGAAATAAGTGATTAAATTTCGGTAAATAATTAAAATTAAATAAAAAAAGAATTCACCACAATGTTTAATAGCAACATTTGTTTTTTTTGTTTTTTTTTTCAAGTAATTGATAAGATATATATCATTAAGAGTTTTTTTTTTTTAATGAAGAGATATTGTTTGTTATTTGTCTGATATTGTTTTTTGGGGGTTCTTTTATTGTTTATTTTTAATAAAATGATGGGGCAGGGGCCGAAGAAGCGTATCGAGAAGGTTGGGCTCCGTAAGCCGAGGAGCTATGAGTCGTAGCGGCGTAAGGGTCGCGAGTAGAAGCGCCATAAGCGGCGGGGGCGGCGCTACTAGCGCTGGCGCTGTACGAATCGTAGCTGTATCGGTCGTCGCTAACAGCTCTGGCCCCACCTACAATCAGAACACGCACACAACGTTGTCGGTTCATAATGGAATTCTTTTCCATTTTTCATTCAAACAAAATTAACAGTTTTTCACTCTTTAAACCAAAATAAAGACTCCTCTCTCTCTCTCTACTAATCTCTCAATTAACTTTTTGTGTTAAGATTATTTATATTAAATTAATTAACTCCGAGACTCGACTAAACAATTAATGACAAACTAATAAAATTTCCCCTCAGAAGTAAATGGACCTTTACCGATGAAAGAGTGTTTAATCCTAAATAGACCTTTTCGACGTAAAAAAGGGGGCAGAGAGCTTTCAGTTGGAGGGGGGGGGGAGCTGAGTCTCGTGACATAATTTACGCTGCCATATTGGCGGGAATGAAGCTGAGACCACCCAACCAATATGGCTACCAGAACGGCGGTAAGACTTGAGAGGGTGTGATGTACGTACTACTATTCCATCTGAAAGATCTCTATATGGATATAGAGACACACAAGGGGGGGATACATTGCCGTTCTGCGTCTGCGCACTATGATTTTATACAGTGCAGGCGCCAAAATGCGAGATGGAAGGAGGAGTTTTACCCCACCGTGTCTTTCCCTCTTAGTTAACATCGAAATGGTCTATTTAGAGGCTTTGAATTGCGCAATGCCTTTTCATTAGAGTGAATGATTTTTGAATTAATTTTTAAAAGCAAACGTTCAGGGATAGAAAATCGTTTGTATTGAGCAGAAGAGCGACTTACTTCTAATGGAAATGTTATTAGCTTCTGGCTTTATTAAAATTTTAAGCCTACATTCTTCTAAAGGCGTTTTTAAACCTGATTTGTCTTTGAAAAGGGTTTTTTGCATTTAAAAAGAACTGATTTCTGATAGTTTTGGATTAATATTGATCGCATTGATCTCTTTTGACTTTTTGTTTACCGTCCAATAATCGTTTGTCTATCAAATTTAGGCGTGTTTAATTAAAAATTCGCCTACAATTATATTTACTTAGCACCTTTCTAAGAGCTTTGTCTCTCTAAAAAATATTCCCAAGATACTAGAGAACTAAACTTAGTATCAATTTAAAGGGATTTCTTTGATAGCAAAACTTGGAAATTAATTTCACGTTACGTTACTTCTTTGATACTTATTTAATTTCCAATATTAATTTTAATCTTAATCTTATTTATTATTTTCCACTGGCATTTTTTTAAGATGTCTACAACACCAATTATCTATTTTATCTTTTATAACGAACGCTTCAAGGCGTTTTATTTTGGGGGGGGGGGGGGGGGCATTAAAATTAATTAATTAATTTCACTTTGTAAAATTTTTCTTTAAGATATTAATTTCAAACCCAAATCCTCCAAAAACATTTTTATGCCTCAAAAATTGTAATAAATAATCTAGAAAAATTTCTAAGGATAATAAGAAACGTTTGACTTACCATACTCCTTGCCGTAAGCGTCCACGCTGGCGCTGTAACTGCTGTAACTACTTCTAGAATCTAAAGAAACAAATAAATAAACCACAAATTAATTTCAATTAAAATATAAAAAATTAAACAGGGTTCGTACAAAATTTTTGGAATGAAATTCCCTGACTTTTCCAGGTTTTCCCTGACTAAATTCCACAAATTTCCCTGACCTTTTGCAATAACGAACATGGCGAACATATATGAAAATCAATCTAAAATCACTCGAATCATTTTTGAACGAGTTGTTATTGTTATAAAAATAAGTCGGCTATTTGGTTTAAATTTAACTTTAACCAGAGCGAGCGAAGCAAGGTCCGCGAATTTGGGGCTCTGGTCAAATCTCAGACAACACATTCTTGGTCACCCTGATCATGGATTAACTAGCGTTAGTTAATCCATGCCCTGATACTGTTATCCAGACTTTCCCTCTAATATATTTTTCCCTGACTTTTCCCTGACCATTGAAGTCCATTTTCAATTTCCCTGACTTTTCCCTGACCTTTTAGGCCTATTTTCAATTTCCCTGACTTTTCCAGGTTTTCCAGGTAGTGTACGAACCCTGTTAAAGTTTGCGCGTGAGGATTTAAAATTCTGAAAATCAGTATTGCTTTCGTCTGTTGTCAGCACGCGCAAAGCTACGTTACACAGAGACCTAGCTTTGCGCGTGCTGAAAACCGAAGTTGGAACAGACTATATATCGAATCGCTGCCTACGTTAATCAAGGCCTGTGCGCGGTAGTTTCGAAGGGGGACTTTTAAGAAACGCGAGATGGCATTGTGGGCTGGACCGAAACGCGCGCGAAAATGAACATTTCAAATTCCTAAAGTCCAAGTAACAGTGCTGTTGGGTGAGGGAATTCGGCAACTTAAATTCCCAAACGAAAAATAAAAATCAGCACCGCGCATAGGCCTTGATTAACGTAGGTAACGTTGGGCCCGGGACACCTTTAGGAATTTCTTGATGGGGGCCCGAGATTTTTACATTCCGCCCCCCCCCACGGTTCCCGCAAACTCTCTTGCCGGCACTGTCCATGTGAGTTAACTAGTGTATAAAACTATCTATTTTTATATCAACAGCGTTTTACAGGATTTTCCCTGAACAATGGCAACCCCCTTCACTAGTAAAAATCTACACCCATTTAAGTAAAATAAAAGTGGTACATACCGGGGTAAGCGTCACTTCTGGCGTATCCTCTGTCATCGCTATAAGCAGTAGCTGGATAACTAGACGTTCCATAAGCAGAAGTCGCGCTAGTAGCGTAATCAGTCCTGGCACTGGAGGGAGCGTATTCGGGAGCTCTGGAACTATAGTCTGGTCTAGCGGGAGTGGCGTAATCCGTTCTGGGAGCTGAAGAATATTCCGGTCTGGAACTGGGTGGTCCAGTTGTAGGTACGCTGTAATCCGCTCTGCTACTATAACCATCCGATCTAGGAGGTCCACTAGCGTAGTCAGTTCTTGGTGGCGCGCTACTGCTAGAGTACTCTGATCTTTCCGGACCCTTTGAGTAATAATCCGAGGGTGGAGGAGGGGCCGAATCGTAGCCTCCGTGCATTAGACTGGGACCTGGTGGAGCCCCGCTGGCACCGTAACCCGACATGTCTCTAGGGGCACCGTAGGGGTCAGAATATGGAGCGGGAGGTGGAGGGTAATCGCTGCCATAAGGTGGACGATAATCTGGAGGTCTAAATAAAAGAACCAATACAACACGCTTTTAAAAAGGGGTGTGTGAGAAGGGGGGGAACCCAATACCCAAAGATTATCCCTTCCAAACGCGCTTTGGTTGTAAAAATACCCCCCCCCCCCCGGAGGGTAGAAAAGATAGGGATCAGTTGTGAAAGGGGGACCACCCACTTTCCAGCTTAGAAAGTCTCCAAATTTTTAAGAATGATGAAATGGCAATAGAGTGAAACACTGTTGCAAGGTAAATTTAGTTGACATAAGGTACGCGTTCTGTGGTAGTTTCTTTCTGAGACAGATTAGAATCACCACTCAGCGGGGACACGCCTCTCTCTACACAGCTATATCATCCCATTGCCAGTATTCTGTGTTGATGTAAGACTTAGACTTAAGGAGAAAGCGGAACCAATAGTAGCCAAAGAAATGAAGAAAGACCATACATTTAAGAACCTAGTGGGCTTCAGGATTGAGATATTGTTGACTAAAGGGAATTTTTGAAGGAAGTATATTTATTTAAGCCTAAAAATTACCGGAATAGACCTGTCTTAGAGTATAGATAATAAAGACCAGGATGTCTAAAGGGTTGATGCAACCTCCCCCATGTTCCGTCTATGACAGCCCTATATCTAAATAGGCTATTATTTATGTGTTGTCAAACCTTGAACTGAAAAGTGGTTGGATGTCTCCTGAATTCCCCTCGTGCTAATAAAAAACAAGGTGCCAAAGTAAAATTTAAGTAAGTCTTTAATATTCAGGAGAGTGATAACTTATCAAATGGTTAAACTGAACTAAAGGGTAAAATTTTAAATTGACACCTGGTTTTTTTATTAGCACAGGGGAATTCGCGAGACACCCACCCTGTGAGAAATCCGCCCTTTTTCATTTTGACAACACATATCAATAATAGCCTATTTAAATATGGCGCGCTCTCATAGACTGAGAACAGGTTGGCATCAACCCTTTAGAAGATAGTTATCACTTGCCATAAATGGCTTAAAAAGTTAGAGAATTGCCCCCCCCCCCTGGGTAGGTTTTACTTCCCCAAACTTGCCTATTTCTCCCTTCATAAGCTTTAGCTTTCCTGATAGGATCCTATTCTTTATTGACCATTGCTGTAATGCCATAGGAAAAGCAAAAAACAGCAGAGCCGCCATATTAGGCTAGGGAACTCTCCTAATATGGGGGTCCTTCCCCTGTGCCTTGGTTTCTCAGCAAGTATTTAATGGAATTGTCTATTATCTATGGTTAGAGAGGGATGTAGACAGTGTATCCCTCACTCTAGGCAGCTCTTGTCCTGGTAAGGGGATGACACTGAGCTAAGAGTATTTTCTTTACCATATTTGGCTGGCAACATCATAATCTTCTCTCTTACCTAAGTGATAGGTATCTCCTCTTCTGGGGGCAAATACTATTCTCTAATACAAAGTTGCCACAACATTGGGGATACACAGTTCACTCCCCCTCTCTACCAAACTTACTATATCAGGGTTGCCATGGAATTTTCAGAACCAAATTCCCTGAACTTTTTCTCAGATTTTCCCTGACCTTTTTAGGCCAAAAGCGTCAATGTTTACAGCACATTTTACTTGCTTATTATAATTAAATAAACTCTCTACATTAAGTTTCCCAATGTATTTGTTGCACCAAAATGATTAAGAAACATTTTAACTATAAATAACAGCCCGAGAGATTTGTTTTGAGAGCATTTACTTCACAAAAACCATTCTAGACAGCATTTTTAAGGATTGCTCTACAGTTTTCTGTGTTAAGAGAGGATGAGGAGAAACTTTCATTACTCTTTCAATAAAGACTTATCCTCAGAAATTTTACCCACTAAAATAAAATTTCCTGACTTTGCTGAAAATTTTAAAATTCCGACCTTTTCAGCCCATTTTTAAATTCCCTGATTTTTCCAGGTTTTCCCTGACCCGTGGCAACCACGTATATAGAAGGGTATGACATTTGCATACCCTCCAAACTTTTAATACAAAACTGTTACACCCACAACCATTTTTCCACTAAGAATAATTACCCAAAAACAATATTTTTGATTACTCAAACTCCATTTGAAATTGAAAAAAAGATCACTACATCCACAGCTCTAGTTTTAGAGTATTTTTTTTTTTAAAGAAAATTTCACGGTTTTTCACAAATTTTAATTGTAAGAAAATAATTTATTAGCTTACCCTCCATTTGAATATGGTTCCGGATATGGTGGTTCACTTTCCCAACGTGGTCTCTTAGGTGGTGGTCCACCGGGCATTGCACCAGGTGGGGGATGTCCCATAGGTCCACCCCTCATTGGTCCTCCGCGCCCTCTGGGATCTTTTAACAGTACAAACCAAGAAAAATCAGATCCAATTGTTCCAAACCTTCAAGTTTTGCTCCCTTTTGAAACATACTAAAATAGTTACCTCCTCGGCCTCTTGGTCCGCCTCTTCCAGGGCCTCCTGGACCACCTCTACCCAGTCCACGACCTCCCGGACCTCCTCTACCAGGGCCACCTCTGAAAGGCATTCCGCGACCTGGTCCTCTACCAGGAAAACCCCTTGGACCTCCTGGTGGACCTCTGCCTCTTGGAGCGCCTCTAGGAGGGCCACTCATACCTCTACCGCGAGGACCTGGTGGTCCTGGGGGACCAGGTGGACCCCCTGGTCCTCCTGGAGGTCCACCCCTGCCTCTAACGCCACGACCCCTAACTGGTCCCGCACCTCGTGGCGGTCTGGTATCCATGATTTACTAAGAATAAAACAAAAACAAAAAAAACAACCCTATCAAATAATTGCGCCTGAAATTGAAGCGCGTTACGCTTATGCAAAGAAATGACTCATTAAATAGCCAAGGCTTAAGTTCATAACAAAGGAACAACGGTTTACTGGCGAAAAGAACGAAAATAAACTCGGTTAAACATATTAAATACACTTACATTTTAATTAAAGACGATTCTGTAAGTGCTATACGTAACTACTTGCTTAATTATTTCTAGATTTATTATAATTTTTCACCGAAAACTCGTATTATTTCGCGAGATCAATGCAACGCGGTACAAAACTACAAACACACAAACCGGGCGCAAAATGGCTACCCAATGAAGATCCCGACGCCGACTCCAAAACTACACCTACCCTCCTCCCAAGTTTGTTAACTGACGTGCGCATGCGTAGTAACTGCAACAGAGGAAAAAGATCCCGCTTAAATTTCGCGCCTATTTTCAAAACTATATAAAGCATGCTGTAAAAATAACCGTTTTTTCTGACGAAACAAAGACAATAAATCAAGTGTGTCGTTTTTACAAGGTTTTAATTTTTCTTTTAATTCAACAAAATTGTACAATCCCTCTTTGTTTTTTTTTTTTCATTTCAGTTTTAAATTAATAAACCCCTATTATATTGTTTGTTTTTTTTTAAAAAAAACGATACAAACCACTAACAAGGCATTTTACATTGCGTTAAAAATTCCAAAAAAAAAAAAAAATGCCATTCATCTTACAATAATTCTATGATTATTATTTTACAATTTAACTTAATTTAAATAATTAATAAGGATTATGATTGTTTATTTATTTATTTAGTTTGTTCGTGGCGGGGGTGGGGTGGGGTGGGGGAAATGAAAAGTAAACAATGATAGTGATATGCTTATTAGATAATTAATTAATTTAATTGCCTTTAATTAAAATTAAATCACCATTAAAAATTAATAGCGTTACGTTGTTCTTACCGATCAATAAATGCTGCTGTGTTTAAAGAGGATATTATTAATTTTTTTTGGTAAATATGAAGATTTATAATTATTTAATTCTTTGTTTTTTTAATTATTCTAAATTAATTAATTAAACCTTTCTTTTCTCAACAAATCTTTCTCGCACCAAAAAATTCAGTCACTCATAAATTATTTACTTTATTTTCCCTTTAAAAACCAACGATGGGAAATGGGAAAACAAGAAGTATTATTTTTTTATACACGGTAACAATTTGTTACAATACAAATATTCCGGCCGTTTTTTGAAATTTTCTTTCTCTGAAATAACTCTTTTAGGCTAATCTCTTAAATTTTAGCTAAAATTTATGGAATGGGAATAAGCTGTACCACTATTTTAATTATTTATATTAAATGTTCACGGGAAAATTCTAAAGAAACAACTTACACGTGTATGTTTGTTTTTCTCCGTTGTCGAATTTCTTCATTTTTTTTGGATTAATTTACATTAAATGGGATATATTTCAAGTCCGTTTGGGTATTTATTTTTTTTTTTACAATATTTTAGATTATTTTAAACTACACGTTTCCACCATTTATCTGCACATAATCAATTCAGTTCAGTTCAGTTTATATATTTCGTAATTAATTGTAATTACACAAGGCATCTTTTCTTCCAAACTTTGTTTTTTTCTTTTAAATTTGCACCAAACGTATATCGTAATCGTACCGTAGTTATATTATTTTTTTTTGGTCTGTTTATATATATATTGTTTTGTATTTCCTTCACAGTGTTTGTTTGTTTGTTTGTTTGTTTCATATAGATTGTACAAGTACAAAAATATCACATTTTAAAACGCCGCCTTTTCCTAAATTTTGAATTTTTTTTTTTTTACTCTGCTTAATTTAAATTTAATTAAAATTAAAATTAAATCATAATGTCTAATTTTTAAACCCACTAATAATTAGGCCTAAATTAAATTAAACAAAATTAAATTTAATCACCAAATTATTAACTTATTATTTTCTTTCGGCGTACATAGTTTATAATTAATAATTAATGAAAGAATTATTTAACTTTTAAATTAATAATAAAAAAATTAACTATAAATTTAATCTCAAAAAATTGTTACGTTAGCTACCATGTAAGGTTGTTTATTTATAAATAAACTCTGGGTTGATTTGGTTGTATTTTTTTTTAGGATTTGTTTGTTTTATCGTAGCGCGACTTAGGGTTCTAGTTCCTCGCAATTTTTTTTTTTTCACTTTATTTCGAATAAACTATATTAACTATAATTAGTTTAACGCGGGAACGAAAGGAAGAATTAATTTTTTTTTTAATACCTCGACATCACTACGTCGATTTGGATTGGCCATTAGCTTCCGATGTACCGTACATTTCGTGAATGTCTCTTTGATAGAACCTTTCCATCTCTTTCCTGCGCAATTTAAAAGCGGCCGTAACCAAACCCGAATCGGGGACCCATTCTTCGGGGCACAGTTTCACTTTAGTCGGGATTTCTGTGCGCTGAAGTTTAGCTGACAAGTTTCAAACAACAAAGTTATAATACCCGAAATCTTGGCCATAAAACGCCTAACTTTGGAGAAACTGCTAACCCTATTTTGACCTACTGAACTTTTCTAAAAAGAATTACTAGGCCTATTTTGACCTACTGAACTTTCCTAAAAAGAATTACTAAGCCTAGTTTGGTCTACTAAACACTTTTCAAAAACAAATTACTAAGCCTAGTTTGGTCTACTAAACACTTTTCCGAAACGAATTACTAAGCCTAGTTTCGTCTACTAAACACTTTTCCAAACAAATTACTAAGCCTAGTTTGGTCTACTAAACACTTTTCCAAAACGAATTACTAAGCCTAGTTTGGTCTACTAAACACTTTACCAAAACAAATTACTAAGCCTAGTTTGGTCTACTAAACACTTTTCTGAAACAAATTACTAAGCCTAGTTTGGTCTACTAAACACTTTACCAAAACAAATTACTAAGCCTAGTTTGGTCTACTAAACACTTTTCTGAAACAAATTACTAAGCCTAGTTTGGTCTACTAAACACTTTACCAAACAGATTACTAAGCCTAGTTTGGTCTACCGAATCTTTCCTAGCGCTGTTAAGTATAGGTTGGTCTAAAAGACAAAAGAAAAGATATTCACCTTTGGTTCCGTAATCTTTCAGTGCTTTTAGAAAGGCGGCTGTAATGGCAGGATCGTTGCACAACTCTGGGACAGATAAATGGCCTTTCCCCAAATCTTGGGCGATGACTTGCATTTTCT
This sequence comes from Phalangium opilio, assembly GCF_054372755.1. Lineage (NCBI taxonomy): Eukaryota > Metazoa > Arthropoda > Arachnida > Opiliones > Phalangiidae > Phalangium > Phalangium opilio. The sequence continues at coordinate 1,954,054 of NW_028324246.1, forward strand.
TGACATTGGGCGAGACTAACGCCACTAAGTATGTTTGGAAACTGTTTCCGCAAATACAGATATTCTCCACGAGGGGACAAGTTTTGAGCTCCGTTTCAACTTTCCCCAGAGAAATATACTCTCCGAATTGCAATTTGACAAGATCCTTTTTACGATCTGAAGAGCCAACCATAAATTAAGTTCCCCGACCTTATTGACGAAAATTTCGGGATATCCCTGACCCAAAGTAAAAATCTCCCAAGTTAAAAAGATATTCTTGAACCTACCAACAATTTTGAAGACTCCGTCAGGATGTAACTCTCCAATATCACCAGTATAGAACCATCTGATACCATCTTCCTCGTGATAGGATTCTTTGGTTAAAGCTTCGTTTTTATAATATCCCAACGTAATACTCTCTCCACCAACAACTATCTCTCCTCTCGGGTAAGGTTTATCCGTGGCGTGGTAACCACCTTCGTCCCAATCAACCAATTTAATATATATATTGCTCAATGGAGCTCCGACGCGACCAGTTGACATATCATCGACTAAAAACGTACGATCCTTAAGATACCGGTCCCAATAACGTAACCCAAACAAGCTCAATTCATTTACCATCCATAATGGTGGATCCAGCAGCCGTTTCCGTTAAACCGTACCCTTGAATCATTTTGCAATCCAAGACTGTTCGAATGAAATTGTGCGTATCGGGAGATAAAGGCGCCCCGCCGCAAGCGACTAACCTTACGCGACCTCCCAAAATATCCCTTATCTTTTTAAAGATCAGTCTATTCAAGATTGGAGTTTGGAATCCCTTCGAAAGCCAAAATTGCTTATATTTGATGGAATATCGAACCAACGCTTTAGCGAAGGGGGATTTGGAATCGACAACATCCATAATTCCCTTACGGATTCGATCCATAATTAGCTAGGAACGAAACCCGCGGAAAAGTTAGAAATTTTGGGACGTTTTAATTAAAATATCGTAAAAAAAATCGCAGCGTACCGGTACAGCCGCAATTACAGTTGGTTTTAATAAGGAAGCATCTCCTTTGCAACCTCGTTTAACAGCTGTTGACTGTAATTCGTAATCAAAATGTCCAAATCAAACAAACATTAACGGGCATCACTCCGATAGTGTTTTTAAATAAGTGTAAATAAATTCGAGCCACGAACTAAATGGTGCTACACTTGATTGTGGTTTGTCGTATTAAAAATAAACCACAATATGGGCGAGGACATGTTGGGAAGGGGAGGAGGGGGAAAGGTCAAGTTCCAAAAAATGTGTATGAACTTGCAAAAAATTCATGTGGTATCAGGGTAAAAGGATGGTTTGATTTCAAAAAACGCACGCTTTCAATATCGGCGATTTTGGACGTTTTGCCAAAGAAGAGATATCTCAAGTAATAAGAGAGGACAGATAGGAAAGACGTTTTCGGAGGGCCCCCATTACTATCGGAGGACGCACTCGGTCTATAAATTACCGGACTCTGTCCCAAACAGTACACAGTTTCAAACTCAGTTTTGTAATTAAGTTTATAACAGCTATTTGGTATGCCTAATATAGTCGCGGTTTAAGCATTTTCGAAGAAAGACTTCCGGACAAAGAATGGAATTACTTACATTATCCGTAATCGTGTGAGGGGAGGAGTATCCGATGGGAATGCCCAAGGACATGAAGAAACTTTCGGCGGCCAGTTCCAGGACGTGAGCCAATGGTAAGAAGGCGATATATAAATCTTCGGGTCTGAAAAGATGACGGAAAGGAATCCATTCATAAACGGACAACGAGTTTGGGGACGAAAATGTACTCAAAGCCGCTTTAACTACACACTAACGATGTTGAATTTTTGAATAAGTACTTACAAGACTTCGGGGCAAATGGCGGCAAATCCACAAGCGGTATTGATAACATTCTTATGCGTAATCATAACGCCTTTGGGCGTTCCAGTTGAGCCGCTAGTGTACATAATAATAGCGATATCGTCGGGGGTGGGAATTTCACCAGTTAATCCGGGATCACCGTGTTCACCCATCTTCTCCATTTGACTGAAAGACACCAAGTTGAGACTTTCGGGGAATTCTATCGTTTGCGGTTTGTAGGTCTCCATGTAAATGATGGTGTTGACGGCCGTCATCTTGGGTAAACAATTCTTTAGCTTGCCTAGCAAGTCCTGGGAAGTGATGACGTGCGTCACTTCCGTCTCGTTAATGGCGTGAATGATTCCTTCTTCGCCCAAAGTGGCGTATACGGTGACGACTGGAATGTTGGCTCTGAAGCAGGCTTGGGCGGAGATCATCCATTCCAAGCGCGTTTCCGCTAAGATGACCACGTTCTGTCTGGGTCGGACACCGAGGGCCATGATTCCCTTGCTGACGCGTTCAACTTTCTGATCGACGTCGGCGAAAGTCAGCCACTTGAAGTCGCCCAAGACGAGTTTCTTGAACATCTTACCGTCTTTTTGCGGTTCTTCTTCTTCGCCAAATACTTCTCTGGTCCCAAAAAGTGCCTTGTTTGGGTACTTGCGCAAGGCGCTACGGAACATTTGTTCCATCGTTTTGATTCCCGCGAATGGATTGGGTTTGCGATCGGGAATTTTGACGCACGGACTGTATGGGTCGTCATCTTTCACTTGATGGGCCTTGGAAATTAGATAAGGACAAAATAGCTTATTAAATGGGGTCCCGATTATTGTAACTCCAACTAATTAGAATCATTAGATACGGGATAAACGGAGCCGTAACATATTCAAAGGACTTCCCTATATCTCTTACAGAACCAGGGTTAAAAGGTGTCGTATGAATGGTACGTTTCCGAACATTTTGCTTAATTACTCGGGCCCAGCTTGTCGTAGCGCTAAGTATTTGATACCCTTGGAAAGGGGAGAAATAGGACTATAACATACTCAAAGGACACCCCCTTATCTCTAATGGAACCGGAGTTAAATGGCGTCGTGTATATACGCCCATGTTAACCCTACGTTTGCGAACATTTCGCTTAATAACTCGGGTCCCGATCGTCGTAATCGCAAGTAATTAGTATCGTTGGAAAGAGGAGAAATAGGACTATAACATACTCAAAGGACACCCCCTTATCTCTAATGGAACCGGAGTTAAATGGCGTCGTGTATATACGCCCATGTTAACCCTACGTTTGCGAACATTTCGCTTAATAACTCGGGTCCCGATCGTCGTAATCGCAAGTAATTAGTATCGTTGGAAAGAGGAGAAATAGGACTATAACATACTCAAAGGACATCCCCGTATCTTTTATAAAACCAGAGTTCCGACGTCCCCAAGTTGTGATAAACGCAAAACTTACATAGACATTATTAGCTTTCTTCCATTCTTCCCACGGTTGCTGTACCAAGAAATATATGGGGAAGGTGATGACATCGTAGATGCATACAACAGTTTTAACCAATCCCATGGCAATTACGGTACCCAAACTTTCTTGTGGCGGTGCCATTTTGAATTATATCAAATTCCTTTTTTGTACCAGCAAAATATCACTCAACGCGCTTGATAACTATAAATTACAAAAAAAGAAAGAAATATACGTTTTAAGATAAAATAGACGTAAAATAAAATTAGGTCGTATGATAATGATTACGGTGAAGTGTTGCTTCGCTAAACCTTGAAAAAGATTACAACTAAGGTAATACGCTATCAGTGCAATATATATAATAAAACCCAAGGGGTAAATTGCGCGTTTCTAATTTTCAGGCCGGTATTATTAAACTAAAAACCACAAAATGTAGACTGAAGGAAAGAGTGAACGTCCCCTCTGCTATGTAACCAAAAATTCCCTTTTTTAAACTGAAGGACAGACAGTGTTATACCACGTAACCAACTTTAAAACTGATAATTCTGTCCGTATTCGCTAAAGACTATACCTATCATAAATATTAAAATTTTTATCCACGATTTTTGTAAACTATAATTATTTATCTAAATTAAAATAAGAATACCTACTGCTACTCAAAGGAGTTCTTAAAAGGTTATATTTAAATTAAAACTTTTATCAAGGCGACGGGAGCTTTTGAACCATGGTCTTTCTTCAGCCGTTGTTCAGTTCACATATAATTGCAAGAAAAATTTCCCTGCCAATGTTTTGGGTCGTTTCTAAACTTTTTGGGGGTTGGCAAAACAATTTAAAAAAAATACGTTCCCGGTAAACTAGAGAAGCAAAGGAAACTTTCCCCCCGGTCTTGCGTAATATTACTTTACCATGTAACGCGAATAATTTTAAAATTTCATAGGTTAATTTACGTGGCATTGGAATTCAAGGTTGTTTGTTATTAATCTAGTCATACGTCATCAAACTCTCTCTCTCTTCTTACAGACGCGAGGAGTTCAAAAACATTTAAAAATCGTAAAGGATTTAATAATAGCCCTTTTCGCATGTCGGAGGGTAAAAGTGGGGGAAAATGCGAAGCGCATGCGTGTTAGTAACAACGTGGATAAAATAGCAGACTACGGTCTTAGCCTCCGCGTATTTCCTCATTACTTTAGAGGCATCAACTTTGCCATTAAATCTAATCATTTTCGATACATTTTCTTGATTTTTTTTCTTAGAAATTTGGAAAAAAAGTGTAATAAAATTCATTTAAGCCAGTGGTTTTTTAGTTAGTTCAATTTTGTACCATTGTTCAATTATTTTTTTTTTCATATGATTCTTAAGCCTTTGCACTATGCCTGGATGCTGTGTTGTGGTAGTGGGTAGGATGCAAGAATCAGTCGTATAAAGTAAAGAGGGATGATAAAACAGTGGAAATTAAATTTCACATAATTGTTGTGAAAAGGAGAACGAGTTATAAATCGAAAATGTTGGAACTCCAAAGACGGGTATATGTAACATGCATTTCGTTAGTGGGTATCGGACCCTGGTCGGGAATCGGCGGCCCTCGCGGGGAAAGCGTTCTTTTTTTGACGGGTTGCTCTCGTGGTTTTGCCCGGCGCTGCTTGGATACCGACATTATTTATGAAGCCGACACTAAGCCTTGGCTATTAAGGGAAATATTTTCGATATTATAATTTTTTAAAGCTTCAATGAGCATGTGTTTTCGCCAGTAGGATTTAAATATAATTCCCATATTTTTACAAACTTCTTTAAGTTCCAATATTTTTAGTTTGTCACAGTTTAGATTCAAATTTACTCCGTTCTCTACAATCCCAGCTATTTCCCCATAGACCGATGGCGTCGTCTGCTATTTTATCCACGACCCACGACAAGCGCATGCGCGCATAAATTTGCGAAAAGGTCTATTGGTGGAGTTTTTCCTCCTAGGCTACTGAGAAAAAACCGGATTTTCTAGGTTTCCCAGAATTTTATGAGGGGAAACTAAATTTTAGTCAGAATCTTTGGCGCTGGGTTTAATTTTACTATGGCGAAATTATGTCCTACAAACCGCTCGAATATTATTCCTTAAATTTCGCGCTTACCAATATTTTAAGTCATTTAAATTTAAATGAATAATAATTTAAACCTTTAAGGGAAATAATTTAGGTCTACTAAATCATGATTATTCCGATAAATTTGGTTCATTAATTGGTCTTTTTTATCTTGACAAAGAAATTTATGAAATATGCGAAGTTTCGCTTTTACGATCTAAAATTACGATTATTCATTCGACGCAGAGATAGATAATGGACTATTTAAGTGCGATGTTATTAAGGAAAAAACTGCGTTTAATTTTTACGAAATCCATTTAAACTGGTCTTAATATATTTATTGATGTTTACTTTCCTTGTAAATAAAACAATAATTTCATTCCTTATTAAACACGCTTCGATTATAATTAAAATTAATCGATATTTAATTATAATTAAACTACTATTATACCCCCGGGAATATCGATCAGGGTAAATAAAGACATTTAAATATTAATTTTCCTTTCGATGTTTAACGATTCGTGAATCGATTATTGAATATGCAAATTTAATTACCCTGAAAGATTAGGACAACAAAAGATCTTTCGTATGATATTTTTAATATTAGGTATTACCATAAGTTCATAAGATATGTTCACCATAAGTTTGTCTCTGGTTACTAAAGAGCTTGTCATGATGTGAATGAGGTAGGTCATAGATTAGATAGGTAAAGCAACGCCTGGTGAGACGCTGTCAAAGACTTTAGTACAGATGGACTGCAATTTTTACCGAGTGCGTTCTCGAACTAGCTCTCTCAGTAAGTCTCTAGCATTGAATTACGAAGCATAGGTAATGCCATACTTATGGAACACATCTTAAAATTACGGTATTACTCCGCGTTAACATTACGCGAAGGAATAAAAGTCGATAAATATTAATATTGGCGCGCGCCATACCATACCATACCACGAGGTTCAGAGCGCGGTTTAACGACCTTGTTCAAAGTAAACCGGGCTGCACCTCCCTGCCTTTAACTCTATTACACTCGATTGGAAAATAGCGCGGAATGCCACCCCCTTAATCACGAGATAAATTATGTTTTAGTTTTAATATTAAAAACATTCGACATTTTTCTAGCCAATGATGGAAATATTTCCGCAAAAATTCCTTTAATGATTAGAGCCTCGTCTGCCTATCTACTTAAACAATTATATTAAGCAATTAACTTCATCCTGTGTTTTTAAGTAACGTACAAGGCCTAATACCAGAAGGGGGTCATAAAAGAAGGATGACACACTGTATCCCCATAATACTTTTAGTTACGTAACATGATTCTACCCAGGCTGACCCTCCCTTGTTTGCTCTCCCGCTTATCAAACTTCGGATGGGTAACTAACGCACCGTGCTAGGGTGAATTCTATAACTGTTTGGTATTTACTAAATCCTCAGCAATCAAACCCACAAACCTTGATTGTCTTGACGTGGGACAAAAATTAATCAACAAGCCCATGTGCCTTGGAACATAGTTAAAAGCGCTAATAGAGTAGTGATGAGGGAACTATTTATCGCGTACGTGATTCGGTTTAGTAACCTTGCTATAATAAATGTAAAAAGATGTTTGGAAGAATCATGTTATAATTACCCCGCCGCTTTATGCAGTACACTTCTCTCAAGGAGAAGTATTATATACTTCAGCTAATACTAATTTAACTCTCACTGCTAAAATGAAAAGTTGGCATCCGATCCGACTACCCATGACGGTTGACACATATTTTGCATTTCAATATTCCCTAGACTTATTAAAGTTTTCCCTAATCGTCTAAAGTCATTTTCCTTTCTAAATTAAAATTTATTTCCCGTCAACGTAATCTAACACTTTGAAACTAAAATTTTAAACCGTTTGGTAAACAAGGGGGCACGTGGCCTCGTTAATTTTAATTACGTAATCCAAATTACATAAAAAAGCCTTCAATACTAGATTAGTCCGTAGGTTTTTTCTGCGCAGTTAACTTTAATCAATAAAAGCTAGCGAGTTTTGAGATAATGATCATGAATAAAAAAAAATTGCTACCACAGAAAGACAGACAACTTCTACTCCGATTGCAACCAACGAGACTTTCAATTGTGTGCTCAAAGGAGATATCGTTTTGGGTCGAAAAAACAATTTGCAATCCGTTACAAGGTCAAATAAAATCATTTCCAACATTTCAAATTGCTACCTTAAAGGTTTTTGTCAAGAGTATTCAAGGTCGAAGTCTAATTATCAATAAATATAGGGGGATACTTTGGTCTACTACTTCCTCTTAAGGTCTAAAATCCATCTTTACAAATATAATAAAGTTTTAAAACTATCAGAAGCTAGTAATTAGAAGTCGAAGCTATTAAATTTAATTACTGAACTAAAGTTTTAGATTGAATGCCCTAATGTCTAAAATCTACGGAGTAATGGCATCCACCACCCTTCACCATATTAAGTCCGATTGAGTAATAAAACGGGGTGCCATTAGTCGTTTAAGACAGTCAGAAGTACATAAATAGAAGTCTACCCTATTAAAATTAATTACTGAACTAAGGTTTCAGATTTTTATCCCCCTTATGTCTAAAATCTACTGAGTAATGGCAGCCAACATCCTTCACCATATTTAAGTCCGATGGGGTAATAAAAAGGGGTGCCATTTGTCTATTAAGGCAGTCAGAAGTACATAAATAGAAGTTGATGGCTTTCAAAGTTCATATTTCAATAACTGCTATCAATTTATCAGTTTAAAAATTGAAATAGATGATACTTGGTCAAATTACAACAAGAGGGTTTCCCATGTTTTGGGAAAAATGCACCAAATACTCCAGTTTATCAAAAGGCAATTTCAGTATCAAGTCAATATATCTGGGAACCTCTTCCTGTACTAAATTTCCAGATAAGACTTCTGAGAAGATGTCCCCCTTGACAAGGGAACGCCCCCCCTGACTCCCTGAGGGGCACCTACAATAGACGTCTAGAGGGTCTATTAGAGGGGTCTAATACTCAATAACAACTAAGGAGGGGAAAAATCAATCTTCATTTAAATAAATGCCGGATTTCTGAGGCCATCCGCGAATTGTCAAATTATGGGTCATTATGGGCCTCAAGATTTTATTTATCACTCTCGCGATAAGTGACCCACCGTCTCCTGTAAGTGGCCCGGGTTTTATTGGATCTTCCTTTACTACGCAATTACTATCAAATATCATAAATAGGGGAGTGTCTAATTCCCGCTTAAATCAGACAAAAGTAAGTCCAAATAAATTGGCATATATTTAGCTAAGCCTAAAGTTGAAAATAATTCACCGCTTGTTAAATCATTTAACCATCCGTTATATAGTAAATATTTATATGATAAACGAATTAACCATCCGTTAAATTAAATTAGATTTAAATAATAAAGAAAGAAACATTAAACCGAACAAAAACATACTTAATTTAACATACGAGCAATCAATGAAAATTTACACGCATATTCAAATACTGTGGGCTGCTGTGGGTAAGTGGTATGGTAAACATTGATGAAAGGCTTAACAATTACGCTACGAAAGCCGGTAAAACAAAAAAGAAAATATTCAACCCCAAAAATCACGCCACCTTTCCCGAATCACCTTACCTGCGCGACCGATCAGAGGTAAACAACACTGAGTCTAAGCCTTGGCTATACATAAAGTATTAAAAATCATTCATAATACGTACGTTAGGCTTAGTAGAGACTTTATAATCCTGTTGTTTTTACTTTCCGTTGCTTTTGAAGTTTAAAAAAACACCGCGACTGTTGTTAGCATTGTTTCGCGTTCAGTAAATAACTAAAATTTAAACGAATAAAGACCGATTTTTCTGCGCAACGTATATTTCCCATAACATTTTCCGAATAGATTATCCCTGTGTTTTCTTGGCGCAATTCCAATTATCGTAAGCGCTGGCGCATACGAAGCCCCGTGACGTCGGTACGTGGCGAGAGGATTTTTAGCCAATGAGAAAGCCTGGCGGTCACGCCGAACAATATCAAAGGCACCACCCGCTGGGAAACTGGTGTACTAACCAGACACGCAATAATTTCTACCCCCTCTCTCTCGCAAAGCCTAAACGTTTTCCATACATTTACCATGCAACTTTCCATAGCGTTATCGAATTAGATACGGCATTTTAGCCTTCAATGTGAAAGGAGGAAATCCTCGGCGATTCAAACACGTGGTATAAGATACGTAACGATTGCCTATTGATTCTATCCCCCAACCCCCTCCTCCCTATAAATCAAGGCGGGAAACGTCGGAGCGTTCAGTGCGGTACGTTAAATTAACCAGTTACATAAAATTATAGCAAAACAGGTTTTTAGGGTTATTTTTACTGAACGCGGGGAGATAAGGAATGGGGCGCTAGTTCCGTGGCTATTTGGACCACGTGCTTCGTTTGAAATATAGCCAAAAATATACACGTGGATCTATTTTAAACGTAGGCTTCTCCCGTTTAATAAAATGATAGTTTTTGTTTTAAAATTTGAACTGTTAATAAACATAGCTAATTACGGGCGTCTCAAATTACATACGAATAAAAAATGTTGTAAAAATTTGTTCAAGTATCGAATTTCCGCATAAACTTTGAACAACACCAAGCGTGACAAATAATAACAATAAAAAGCATTAAATAAATTAAATCGGGTTTTAATCGCGCATAAAGAATAGTGTTTAAGAGGCTTGGCTAAACCAAACCAAGGCACAGAAATATAATACAATATTATTAGGGTAATGAAAGTTATTCACGTCAAGGTCACGGATATTTCATCGCATTTTTTTTTTAAAGAAAAAAATTCATGAAAATAAACATTTCATATCCTGTTTGAATAAACGAAGCTTGGTTTATTAATTCTATGAGTCATAATTATTCGCTTAAGGTTATTTCCAATCACGGGAATATGGGTCATAACCTAAAGGTTTGAATAGTCTGTAATTTTTCTATCAATTCGAAAAAAAAGTGGGCGTGTCTTGGCTCTCGGTACGGAAGTACTCGAGGAAATAGAGCGCTAGCACTATTAAGTACCTTCCCATAGAAACTTAAACGGCAACTACAGGTAACTGCCATTACTACATCCTGTCTCCTTAACCTACTCCACCTTGAAAGATCAACACGTGTATAAGTAGCTCGGATTGTTATTGTATTCTATACTTCATTAAAGAAAGTAGTACAGGGGAATTCCTTCTTAGACAGGGAAACGCGCCGTGTCTGAGCTGCTTCGAGACTAACTTTAGAATCAAAATTCCTTTGGATACATCTGACACAGTCATGCTACTGCACCAATATAATAGCGTGCAAGGGCGCGAGGGTAAGGCGGACGAATACCACATAATAAAACTTCATTAGAATGAAAGTAGAACTTACGAAGTACGTTTCAACTTGACAAAAAAAAGGGTGTGGACCAAAAGTGGCTAAATGCCAAAGAACCCAAAATTAAATTCTACCCGAGACCGATCTTACAAGTTTCGAGTCATTCTTTCAAGTCAGGTGTACAACTCTTAATAAAGGGATACTTCGAGCTAAACTTGTTTCTTTTTTAATCAAAAGAGCGTATAAAATAATGTATATCATCAATTGGAACAAAGTTTCTATCTACAATATTAAAGAAGATATGAGCAATCAAGTTTTAAGAGTAATGGGTGGCACTACGCGTTAGGCTTTCCCGTGAAGTACTCCTATTGGACGCTTAGTACCACCTGACGTGTTTGTTCGTCCAATAGGGGTACTCCCAGGCACTGTTTGGCGGGAAAGCCTAACGCGTAGTGCCATCCATTACTCTTATTACTTAATTGCTCGTATCTTCTTTAATATTGTAGATAGAAACATGGTTCCAATTGTTGATAATAAATATTTTATACGTTCTTTTGATTGAAAAGGAAACAATTCTAATACGAAGTATCCCTTTAAGACATTTTTGAACAGGGTGTCATTGTCCTTTTAAGATTCTTCTGAAGACGGAATAAATTCATATTTGTTTTTCTCATTGAAAAATGTCACGTTTATCGATAACCTTACTACGATAATGTGTCGGTAACTTATAGACGGGGCAACATGAAGGCTTATTTTTCAAGTAGAACCAAAAGGGCTCTTGTGAAATTAACTCTAAGATTAACGAGTCAAGGGTTTATTATTATAGAATCTTTCGTTTCGTTATCTGACAGTCAAGAGATAAATCAGAACAAATACTTAAGATTTCTTTAATTGTTAAGATTGCCAAATCACACCAGACAATAAAAGGTTTAAAGTACTAAAGAGTGTAGCCTGCTAACCTAACCTTACTTCACCTACTCAACCCTCTATTACCAGTGGGCTATTGGCCAGGGGAACTTGCCAACTTAGTTTTTATAATTGGCGCTTAATTTTTAATTAACATTGGGCTAGAATTAACATATTATAGAAACATTGAACCACGAACGTCGCGTGTTTGAGAAAAGTCAACTTATTCAAGGTCAAACAACAACCGCCTCTTCCATACGTTAAACGAATGGTTAAAAAATCATTAATGTAAAATAATAGTTTTGAAACTAATTACAATAATTTGCAATATTTTTCTCGATGTTAGTGGTGTGATTTTGATAAGAAAGGTTTTTGCGTAATATTAAAAAACGCGTTATCTACGTTGTGGTTATAACAAGAAGTGATATCTAAATTACTAGAGAGAAGTTATAAATTCGCCATTTTTCTAGCTTTATCTCCAGTCCAAACGTAGGTCCGGAGTTAATCCCCGCCTCAATTACAACCAGCATCTCATTGGTTTTTGAAAACTCACGTCAGCGCGGCCGCGAATGACGGAATTTACGCATTTCCCCACCGAGGAGAGGCAGCGAAATAGCCCGGCGGCCTCCTTTTACGTCCCCCCTTGTATTTTGAAAGGGGGGGACTGGGACTATGGTGCGCGAATACTTAGGCCACTTATACCTTCTCCCTAATAAACTAGATATCGCTTCTTGGTTATACAAGCATACAGGTAGATAAAAAATCTGGTTAATCCCGAGAAAAAAACCGGTCTTTTTTATAGTAATTTTAATGCGTATAAGATATATAATTTAACGCACCAAAACGTTTCACTTCAACATTTCTAATGATATGTCAAGCTCGGATAATTTTACGAACACTTTTGATAATTTTGAAGCACTCCAGAGAGACTTTTGCCAAAAAGATAACGATTTGCTCGTTGACTTTTCAAATTGATAATTATTTATTTTTAGGTTTTTTCTTCCCCCCCCCCTTTTTTTTTTCTTTGAGTCGAAGTTCAAGGTCTCGGGGTTAAACTAAGATTAATGGTTTAATTTAATTAACATTAATTTCTACTCCAAGGTTAATAATTGTTTCGGTCATTTAGGAAAAAGTAATATGCATTCTTTCTTTCTTTCTTAACAGGACAAAGTTGTATTAAAATTGAAAGTTGGGAAAAAGTTTTAAGGAAAAATGTAAAAACGGAAATTACTGTAGAAAGAATCGAAAGCATTTCTTTAAATGATTGCTAAGAGGAAGTTACGCTAAAGGAAATGCAAAATTTCCTAAAAAAAGTTCCTTAACAACATTTTTTATGACCATTTTTCGTCACAAACTATCTTTAATCAAAACAGATTCCCTCGAAATTTTGCTTAAGCCATAAAATATTATCTAAAACGACTGTAACTTCGGCTAAACACGTCATATATAATCGTTGGAAAAAAAGAATTAAAGATTTTTCGCTTACCCAACTTGGATTGAATGGCTAAGTTACTTAATTTCTTTGAAAGTACAATATCTTATCTTCAAAACTGCTTTTTCTCGTTCGACAGTTTGACTAAAAAAGAAGAGAAAAGATTGTGTGTAAAGATGTTCAAAACCTCGACCAACTCAAGTACTTTTTATCACTAATTTTATTTTACTAAAAGAGAGGAACTTGTTGAGACTATACCTCGAGTGCGCGCGTTAGATTAAGTTTAAGACAGACAGTGTTGATTAGATAATAAGACAGTGGTGAGAAAAGTAATCAAGGTAGTTCAAAGGTTAGACTATTTTTATCTATAACTATATTACTGTTAATTGCAATAAAGTTTGGTTAAGGATAATGTCACTAACAATAGATAGTTTAAACTAAAATATGTGATCTTTGTACCAACAAAATAAAAGAAATTAATAATTGATCAATATAATTATTTCAAATCGGAAGTAATTTTTTTTTTCTTTGAAAAATGATTGATAACAAAAATCTACGCCTACTAGCCTACTAGCAGACAGTACTACAGTGCAGTAGGCGTAAAGGGAAAGACACAGCTCTCTACCATGGATAAAGAATGCGCGTGAGGATATTTATATATATACAGAATAAGCTGTCGTCCGAGATCAGGTCCGAGATAGGGAGTTTCCTATCCTGTAGAGTGAAAATTCCTCATGCGCATTCTTTATCCATGTCTACACTGTCTACAGCCTACAGGCATGACTTTAGCAAAGGCTTAAGAACATTGGTTCGCTAACTTCTTTTATTGATAATGTTTAAGACTTTGGGTTTAAATAATGCATATAATTGTTAATAATTACCTTGAAAATTGACTGCTCTTCGAAGATTTAACGCTAACTTAACGATTACTTTGATAAATCAACTATAACATTAACTTTACCGGCGCCACACGATAAGCTCTCTTATACCGGCGACGACTGACGAACTATTTACTTACGAACTTGGCTTCGATAGAAAGTTCTGGTGTTTATTCCATGGAGTAGTTTTATTGGAGTAAAAGTTAAGTTACCTTGATATTATATAACATTAGATTTAGGTCTACTAAAATATTGCTCCATGGTGGATATTTCAAAAACCTAACGGCATGAAACGGAACTATGATCGGAGCCCGGATTGGATTTTTCATCAGCCGGTAAAGACTCGCCATCTATAGTCGATCTTGATAACTATTTTTAAAAAAATCAGCTAGTGTAGTGTTTTGCCGTTAGGTGCGCTACTTTTAGGGGATTGTTGTTCTTGAAGGAGAGAGAGATGGAGTTGTAACCTGCTCTATGCCTGTAACCATAAGTTTATAAAATATGTTATGAACTTGTGCTATAACGTTGCAGTCTATAACCCCCCTCCCCACCTACGGCAACGAAGTCTTCCCAATACGATAAGGAAAACGTCGAGGATCATGCTCCTGTCAATCGCCTACCGAGAAGGGTACACTGGGAAACTCATTACCGTAGATCGCCCATCATCATTACCGCTCCATCTTACCTCTTTTCTCCCTGGTTTGTTCACCATGGAGGAATATTTATGGATCAGCAATGTAAAGAATAGTTCCATTCTCAGACCGACAAAGATATGAATAACGGACCGCCTGTCTCTGCGGTCTACCGGTTAGGTTAGTAGTGTTTCACAATGGTTACGGTACGGTACACCGATCATAAATGACTTTTGAAGATAATTGGGCCTAATTTGATGATACTGTGGGCCGAAATCGTGACGAATACACTTTTAATGATCGTTTTAGATAAACGTTGAGACCAGTGTAATAATGAAAGAAATATTCCGTGACTTGTATGAACTTCCTCGATTGTTTTATATTTATATTTCACGGTACTTATCCTAAAACAAATGTATTTCAGGGTTTGTAGGCCTACTATAAATTATATTATTCTTTCGAAGTGACTTACCCCTTGCATCGAGGGGGAAAAAATAAAATTTTTATTTCACGTGCCAATGAAAAATAAAAAGGGGTAAGTCACTCTAGAAATCGAGCCTGAAACTTTCTAGATGAGGCATTGCCTTCGTTAATCAAGGCCTGTACGCGGTAGTTTCGAAGGGGCGACTTTTAAGAAACGAGACTTCTTATTTTCTCTCTACTTTTACCACGAGATGGCATTGATAGCTGGAACAGCGCTCTCAGGTGAGAGAATTCGGCAACTTAAATTGCCAAATGAAAAATAAAAATCGGCACCGCGCACAGGCCTTGATTAACGTAGGCAACGGATGAGGATATCGTATGTTTTCGAAGTGACCTACCTCTCGTGCCGATGGAAAAATGAAATTTTTATTTGACGTGCAAACGGAGAATAAAAATAAAATATTTAATGAAAAAAATGTTTATTTTAAAGTTTCTATTGGGGTTTTATTTCTTTGCCACTCTTTCATTGGGTGACTGGCTATTTAGTTTAACGCCGTTAACGTTTTGTTATTAAATAACCTATGACACTAAACATCGTAAATGCTATGTTTTTTTCCTGGTGTTTTCTATTTAATTAATTTACGACAAACTTGGTTAAACACGGTGTCTAGGGCGAGCTTTAGAGTTCTTGGATTTAGCCGGGTTGTCACCGTAATTTGACGATTCGCTGAGTTTTAGAATAAATTAAAAATGATTTTGAATAGAGATAGGGTTAAGACCTATATAACTCTTCAGCGTACACAAAAACGGGTTTACTATGAATTTTATATTACCGGCCAAGGTAATGCCATGCCTACATGACATAGCCAACAGAGAACCGGCATTATTTGCATACGTCTAACTTTAATATTATGCTAATTCGAGGAGAAACCCACTCAAAATTATTTTACAAGTACTGCGGTCAGTCGTTATATTTGGTTTAAAATTGAAGTCATCACCTTTTGATAGTGTGTATCATGGATATGCATAAATACTAAGGAGGTAGCTCAGCCAAAAAAAAAAAATTCTTATAGGATTTTTTTTCTGAAATATAGGATTTTATAGGAGAAATAATTGTTACCTCTCCGTGTGACGTAGTCCAGGAGAGGTTCTGTAACGGCCGTGTCTGTGTGTGTGTCTGTCTGTGTGTGTGTCTGTCTGTGTGTCTGTCTGTCTGTCCGTTGTTACACCCACGTGACCGCGTTCGCAGTTTGCGTATCGGAGCAAACGTGTTCGCCATTTCCGAACTGCTTTCACAGTCACGGAAATGGCTCCTCTACTTGAGTTCTCATACCACCATCTTCTGGTCTTTGTCCATTCCACTTGGACACCAGTCTGTTCTTACTGGCTTCTAATCACCACCATCTTCTTGGTCTTCGTCCATTCGACTTGGGCACCAGTCTGTACATACTGGCTTCTAATCACCACCATCTTCTGTTCTTTGTCAATCCCACATTGACACCAGTCTGCACTTACACTGGCTACTAACACCACCATCCACTGGTCTTCCGTCTATTCCACATAGACACCAATCTGTATCATTGGCTTCTACTCCATTATCATCGTTTGGTTTTAGGATATACGCGGCGATCAGCTAGGGTTACGAGAAACGTCTAGCCTCCCTAAGGTGGGATCGCCACCAAAGGTTTTCGCAATTGCGCTTTTTCCTTACTATTATAATGGAAACGAATAGTATATATACCCCAAAATCTGAAGGAAGCGGGCAGGAGGGGTACTTTTCACTTTAAACGTCAATATTAGCAAAGTATGAGATAATAATAGGTATAACTTTATTTTAAACGATGTAACTATTATTAATGTTAATTATTGAAGATTAAAATAATTAAAAATAATTATATTTATTTAAATATTAAAGATAAACCTCTCGTGCAAAGAGAGAGAGATTAAATCATTGCCTCCAATATCTACCAAGGCCCGTGAATGCGATATATTTCCTTCATTGCCTCCTATATTTATCAAGGCCCGTGCATTGCGATATATTTTTCAAAACAACAACCAAAATGGGAAGCTCCTCTCAGAAACATAATAATTTCTTTTCTCTGTATATGAATTGAAAATATGGATAATATTGCGCTCCTTCTTTAATGGTATGAATCCTTGCCTGTCTATTAATATTTTACGTAGGAGTAATACGTTCGTTTTGTTTTGATGTGTAAAGTCATCCTACAGAACTATAATATTCCCTTTATCCATAATATAAAGTGAATATGTGGAAATATTTTTCGTAATTATGATGCATTTTGTAGTTTTGTAGCTTTAAAGCTCTGTTTCATTTAGATATTCCAAGGATAGTTTTTAATATTATTATTTGAAATGGCTGTTTATATATTACTTGAGCTATACTACATCTGTATATAGAATAATCCTTGATCTAATGATTTCGTGAAGAAGGCTAAGGTCTGGACTCTGTCGGGTAAATCAAGTATTATCCGCTATAGGCGTAGTGAACCAAAGAGTAAATAATTGTGACCTGAGGTGTAGTAAACTTTGGGTTTTGATGTTCGTGTCTGTAATGAAGGACATTAACGGTTCAGAGTGAGCCGAAAGTTAAATACACGTTTAAATAATCAGGTTTAAATTTTATAATAGAAGAAAGCATCATGGTAGAAATTAGATCACAAAGAAAGGGCTAATCGTAATCGGGTTATAGCTTTGAAGTTTTATTCTTGTTATGGAGCGCATTGACTTCTTGACACGGAGAGGTAATATTTTGGTTTTCCCAACTTGTGTTTTTATAGGAACATATAGGACTAAAAATGCTCATATATTACACCTTTTTGTCTTAAACTATGTAGAAAAATCTCTAAAAAGATTAAAAAATTGGATTATACTTAATTAAAATGTAATAAATAAAAAATCCTGAGGAAACTCCGCAATTTCGGTGTCTAGTATTCAAATGTGATCACGATAAAAGAGACAACTAAATTTTGATAAATTTGATGCTAAACTATACGAAAACTTTGACTAAGTCAAAAATATAGATTATTATAGGACCTTTCATGAAATTATAGAATAATATAGGACAGGTTAAAAATATAGGATTTTATAGGAACTATAGGGCCACTGGGCTCCCAGCTAACGTATAATGGGTTCATCACACCAAATATGCGCTGAGAGTCTGCATGCGACTATTACATTATTGAGAGTGAATTTCGATGTTGATATTATGGTTTAAAATATTCCTATAGTTTGAGAGTCTGCCATTACATTTTTGAGATCGTTCCAATGGGTTATGATTTAGGAATGTTTCAGGAGATTATCTCGCTATTAGCGGAGTGGTTTTCCCCTCGAATATCAGCGCATCCCATCCGTAAGTTATAGAAATTGTGACGCGGAACTAGTTGTAAAGCGGGCGGGGTAGGGGGGGGGTTAGACGTTTGGCATTTTGATTCGAGAGAGCGTGGAGCGCGAGAAAGTGGCTATTCCTGAATTAAAGGTGTTATTGTCCTAGATTTATCAAGCATTATAGTCTCGCATCCTCTAAACACACCGGCCACAATAGACGAAGCTCACCGACCATAGAATCATCAGCCAAGCCAAACAACCATAACCCATCTATAGAACGCAACGCGCACGCCTGTCCTAATTTCGAACCCAAACGGGACTTCTTTTTACTGCAATTTTATTTACTCATTTCGAGTTTGAATTCGTAGGAGTTTGAAATTTAAATCTAGCTACGCCGTGTAGTCGAATGGATTTGATTTTTGAAATTGTTTTGAGGTGAAAATTAAATTAAAATGTCGGTGACAGTGATTTGGTTTCCTTGTTTGGTGACGATATGTTTGATTATTGTACCCGGATATCATCAAAGTATGATTTTTTCATCGACCAATCATTTGAGGCAATTGAGCGTTTTGGAGCAACAATTAGGCTCAATTCTTGGTCAGTATGTACGCAAAACTGAAGACGCTCTTGACCAGGTCAAAAGGTAAGTCCCGTTTTAAGCTAATTGTCATTAAAGATGACGAAGATTTATTGATTAAATCAGAAGTATATAATACTTCTCTTCGAGAGAAGTGTATCATTGTAACATGATTCTTCCCAACATCATTTTACATTCGGAGCAAAGTTACTAAACCGAATCATATTCGCAATAAATAGTACCCTCGTCATTACTCTATTTGCCAAGGCGCGTTTGTGAATTTTTGTCCCACGTCAAGACAATCAAGGTTTGTGGGTTGATTGCTGAGGATTTAGTAAATACCAAACAGTTATAGAATTCACCCTAGCACGCTGCGATACCCATCTGAAATTTGATGAGCGGTGCATGGAGCAAACAAAAAGGGGCATGAGCCTGGGAAGAATCATGTTACATAACTGAAGTATTAAGAGGATGAGTGTCAGCCTTCTTCTATTATCCCCTTCTGATTTAATTTATTTAATTAGTTATCTGAGGGATATTTCCGAAACGTATTCCAAAATAAATGATGAAAGTCAACGAAGGTTAGAAGGATTAACGGACAGTGCAGGTCACAGCTCGTCATCCAACGAAATTCTTCCTGAACCCGATGACGACTCGGCCTTTAACCCCATCAAGGCTTTTCACGTCATCAGACGATTGGCCATTGATTTTAAACCCATTTATGATATCTTTAAAGCTCACTCAGAAATACCGAGTAATTATCAAATTTTACTTCTTCATGGCGGGTAAAAGGTCGTGAACCCAATTTGGCGGGAAAAAGCGCGAAAAACCAATTTGGTGGGAAAAAGCGCGAGAACCCAATTTGGCGCAAAAAAGCGCGTGAACACAATTTGGCGGGAGAAAGCTCGTAAAACTATCCGTCATATTAATCCACGAGCTTCTTTCGCACCAAATTATATGTTAACGGGTTTACGATAACCATTAATTTGCATAAATTTCACAGGCGTTCTGGCGTTAATCGAGGGTCAAGCTCATTTATTGCCGTTAGAAAGAGACCTCCATTCGGCAGCCTTGACTTTAGTGCGTCTTCAAGACACGTACAGCCTTAATGTTAGTCAATTGGCGCGAGGAAACGTCTTGGGTTTATCCAAAAACGTTAAATTCAGCGGTAAAAACGCCAAAACATTAAGGAGATCGTAATATATGATAGAAGAAGTTTCATTAATATCTAGCTAGGGACTGTCTGTACTTGGGTAAACACTCATTCAACAACGGGTTCTACGGACACGCATTGTCCTGGTTTGACGAAGCCATTAAATTGGCTGATTTACCAGGAGAACCAATGTCATCAGGGTCGGCTAACATTAACGAGGTCATGTCCTTCAGGAAAATCGCCTTAGAAGTTGTAAGGGCTTGTTTCGATCACTCAATTCTTAGGAAATAATCTAAACTTGATGTTCTTTGTTTCAGCACGACGAGGTTTTAAAACGCAAAGGTAAGTTCTCCGCTAAAAAAACCTTGTATAAACTACTAGTTACTAATTACTACTCGTTTGGTAATTAAGAATCCTGGAATAATCCGGACGATCCGGACATAAACGACCCGCCTCAATTTAGATTACGCGAAATTGGTTCCAGTCAATTTGACCAAGCCAAGTTTAACCGTTTATGCAAAGGCGAAAAATTACTGGTACAATATTACAAATTTAGCCACGAGGGATGCAATTTACCTTATTTTACCCATTTTTACTTAAGCCTCTACGTGAAGAATCGAAGTTACGATGTTACTATTCGCACCGAAACCAAGAGTTCTTGTTTTTGCAACCGGTCAAAGTGGAAGAGCACCATTTAAACCCTCTCGTCCTTCAATTCCACGACCTCATTTCGGAGAACGAGGCTCGTAGCGTCCGAGAACTGGCCGCTCCCAAGTTGATACGCGCCATGGTGCAAGGACTGGGTGAAGTCAAACGCCTGGAAAGTAACGAACGCGTCAGTCAGACAGCTTGGTTACATCCGGATCATTCCGCTGTCGTTCATCGACTCAACAGACGCGTCGAAATGGTCTCCGGTCTCTCAACAGACGTCAATCAAGATCACAGTGAAGTCATGCAGGTTAGAGCTCTTCATTGGTCACTCGGAATCTTCACTCTTCCCATACGTTTATAAGATATGTTCTTTAAGTATGACACTACCTATTCTTTGTAATGCTCCAGACTTACTGAGAGCAAGTTCGAGAACGATTTTGCAGTTCATCTTCCTAATCTATGACGTTTCACCTACGTAACTTCGTAAGCTCTCAGTAACCAGTGACAAACTTATGGAACATATCTTATGAACTTATGATACTCCGTAATTTAAGTGGACCAATGGTCAAGAGGGTCCTTTATCGGGGACAGGTGATTCTTTAAAGTACTTGTGAAGTATTTACGCCTAGTATTTATATTTAGGTGGCTAATTACGGGATTGGTGGATTTTACCAACCTCATTTTGACTATCTTATAGTCGATAAACCAGAAAATGAGGTCTGTACAAGGAGACCACTTGTGGTCTGTTTTAATCTTTATGTACTTGAAGTCATTTCGTCTTATTTTACGAACAGAAAGCCCAAATGGACCCAATAGAATTATCAGTAGGAGATCGAACTGCGACATTAATGTTTTACGTATGTTAATTTATCCTTAATTATAATTAAAGCCAGCCTAAATTGACCTCTATTTGACCTTGATAGCTATCTGACGTCATTCGAGGAGGGGCTACCGTCTTCCCTAGACTAGGAATTGGTCTCTTTCCCAAAAAGGTTCAATCATTTAATAACTTCAATTAAATTAAAATAATCTAATCTAATACACTATACAATGACATTCACATGCAGCTGTCCGCTGTTTTCTGGTACAATTTAAAACGTAACGGGGAAGGTGACCAATTGACCCTTCACGGAGGATGTCCAGTAGTTTATGGAGAAAAATGGGGTAAGATACGAATTTTAATTTCATTAGGATTATCTTTAATTATAATTTAATTAACTTTAGTTGGGAATTACTGGTTTCGAGAAATCGGACAAGCTTTCCGAAGAAGGTGTTCCAAAAACAGACACGATTAAATTAATTTTTGGTCTAAAAAAATAGACCTATTGTTGAACAATAAAAACCAACTATTTTATCACGTTTTTTTTAAACCGGTGTTGATTTATTTGATCTATTTTAGGCCTACTTATTCTAAGTTAGAGCGAGCTGTAAATTATTTGCTGAATATTAGTTGTCGAGTGTATTTCGACCTTACGTTTCTCGTTAGAATTAGAATTGTTTTTATAATTAGTTAAGTACTTTAAATTAAATTAAACTAATCATGAGTAACTCTGAACCCAACACCGAATGGTCCCAAGTTTCCCAATTTTATGATGGAAAGAGTATTTTTGTAACTGGGGCGACTGGTTTCATGGGAAAGGTAAGTTTATTAAGGAAGGTAGTTTAATTTAATTTAATTTTAATTAAAAATTAAATATTAAATTAGGTTTTAGTGGAAAAATTATTGTACGCTTGTCCTGGAATCGTTAAAATTTATATTCTATTGCGACCGAGGATGGACCTTTCCGTTCAAAATCGACTTGAAATATTTTTGCGATCTCGAGTAAAAAAATGCAACCCGAACTTGAAACGTCAACGCGTGGACTCTCAATTAAAAAAACGTTGACGTTACGAGGCTGGGTTTTGAATTTTAATTAACTGCAAGGTTATAATTAAAGGTATTCGCGAGGTTGTCAAGGGAAACCTTGAAAAAGGTAGTGGCAATCGACGGTGACATATCCTTACCGGACTTGGGTTTATCGGAGAAAGAAAGGGCCATACTTCAAGAGGAAGTTTCGGTCGTGTTTCATTCTGCCGCTACGGTCAGATTTCAGGAACCATTAAGGTAAATTTTAAAATAAAACTTAAATAGGAGGTTTATTATATAAATTCTTAATTGTTAATTACCAAAGGAAATCATTAACGATTAACTTACTGGGAACGAAACGCGTCGTTGAGTTATCTCGGGGCATGCGCAATTTGAAGTCTTTCGTACACGTCTCCACTTGTTACGCCCATTGCGATCGGTCCGATACCATCGAAGAAAAGATATACGGCAACCCGAGGAACGTCAGCGCTTCTCATCTGCTTACAGCCTTGGAGTAAGTATTTGTTGTACTTAATAGATACGTTACGGCAGAAGTATATAATACGTCTCTTTGAGAGAAGTGTACGAGCACAAAGCGGGGTAATTGCAACATGATTCTTCCCAACATCATTTTACATTTGGAGTGTTCAAGGTTACTAAACCGAATCACATACTCGATAAATAGTTCCCCCTCATCATTACTCTATTAGCGCTTAATTATTTGCCAAGGCGCATGCATGCGCTTGTGTGTTTTTGTCTCACGTCAAAACTATCAAGGTTTGTGCAGGGGTTGATTGCTGAGGATTTAGTAAATACCAAACAGTTATAGAAATCACCCTAGTACGGTACAATGCCCTTCTGAAGTGAGATGAGCGGGAGAGCAAACAAAAGAATCAAGTTACATAACTAAAGTATTAATAGGATACAGAGTGTCATCCTTCTATTATCCCCTTCTGGTCACGGGTTAATTATCACCCCCGTTTTAGGTGGATGGATCAGGAGATGCTGGAACGGGTCTGTTCCAAATTGATAGTGGGTCGTCCAAACACTTACACCTTGACAAAAGCCATCACCGAATCGTACTTGCAAGAAGAAGCCCGGTTGATCTTACCAGCAGTGGCCATAGTGCGTCCATCTATAGTGACAGCTTCCTGGAAAGAACCACTTCCCGGTTGGGTTGATTCCTTCAACGGTGTCACCGGTGCCTACATGACGGTAAGAAGAAAATGAAGTCACGAGGGAAAGTTAAAGGCTTAACTTAAATTTATTGTAGGCATACTTGGGATTGATGAAAGCAGTCAAGATTGACCGTTCGGTCATCGGTGATTTTATGCCCGTCGATTTGGTCATCAACCTCGTGATTGTCGTTGGATGGAAGAACGCGACTAACGAACAATCCAGGCCGGCCAATAAGGACAAATGCCTGTTGATCTACAATTGTTCTTCGAACGGAACCAACCCAGTTCGTTGGTCAACGATCGAAGACGTTAGTCGGGTGGCCGGCATGGAATGGCCCAGTATCAACACCTTCAGGTATCCTAAATTCACGACTTACTCGGCTAACGAGGGCACACTTTCTCCATCCAATTTCCTTTACTGGTTGGACATATGTTTCCGGCATTACGCCCCCGCCGTCATCGGGGATGCTGTCCTCAAAATACTCGGGAAAGAACCGAGGTAAGCAAGTAGTAGGATCTTCCCTTCAACATGTTTTATATTTTATCTCTTTTGTGGTGCAGATTCTGCGACTACTTGAACAAGTCCTTGAAAGGGTACGACGCCGTGGCGTATTTCAGTACCAGGTCGTGGAAATTTGACACTCGAAACGTCATCGAATTATGGGAGACTTTACCGGACACCGATCGCGTCCTTTTCAATTTCGATATCGATTCTATCGAATGGCCGATCGCCATCCAAAATCATATAAGAGGAATGCGAAGGTATATTTTGGACGAAGCCGATAATAACGTCATTGAAGCCAGGGTTAATCTTAGACGGTCAGTAATTGCCTAACATCATAATTATATAAGATATGTTCCATAAGTATGACACTATACCTATAGACTAGTGTCGGTAGAGAGGGGAGTAGACTGTGTATCCCTCCCTCCAGGCGCGCTTTTGTAGGAGGGGATACTGTACACGCCTGGTAGGGGGATGACACTGAGCTAAGAGATAGAAGGGTATGACGTTTGCATACGTAGAACTGACATTACTCTATGCTTCGTAATGCTGAGAGCTAGTTCGAGAACGAAAGCGAGAATAGAGGTATCTCAGTTGTGACGTCAGTGCCTAGGTTAAACGTTACGGATTAGCTTTGGCAGTGGGCGGCCATGTTTGGTACCGCTTAAGTTCTATAGACAAGTAGTATGGGTGACGTCACACTAAGGCTTCTGAGATAGCTCTATTGACTACACTTGGTTTTGCAGTCCATCTATACCTATTTAGTTTGTACTAAGCATTTGACAGGGCCTCACTAGAAGCTATGACATAAGTCGCTTCATGACTAGCTCTCAATAACCAGTGTCAAACTTATAGGCTAGAACATACATCTTGTGAATCTATGCTAACATCAATCAAGTACTTAAACCGTTTTAGTCTAACAATTAATCCTTCCAAATGTTATTAACAGGCTTAGGTATTTGAATATGGCCATGAACTTTGTATTTTGGGGAACAGTGTCAATTGGTGCCTATTACGTCATCAAAATCAAATGGCCTTCGATACTCTAAATTGCAATTAATCAATTAATCATTCATTCATCAAGGTTATTATTTTTTTGGCTTAAATTACTCCCATTTGTTTTATTTTTAACATTGTTTTATATTAGGTTAAGTTTGTGCGATGTTTATTTTTAATAGCTAGTATTACCCCTGTTTTCTAAAAAAAAATTAGATTCAATAAAATTTAATACATTTGTGGCTATAGCCGTAAAGATTTGTCAAATTTCTTATTAAATATTTTAAGTAATCTTCATTCTTCAATTCGGGATTATTCTCTCACTCGAATCTTAGGAATTTATAACAAACCTGTTTTGAGGAACTGCAGGCATTATTATACCTAGATTTGACATAAACTATTACACACTATCTTTTAAGATTCCTGTTTTAACTCCGCCTTCGTTTGAACATCCGCGCTGTGATAATGAAAGTTGTTTCCATCTTAATTAAAACCGATGCGGTCATCTTCCCCCTTTCATTAAAAATGTGGTAAAGTCACTTCCAATGATATAAAAAAAGCCCACGGCACGCTTTTATAAGTAATTGTATATATACCATCATAAGTTTATAAGATATGTTCCTTCCATAAGTATAACTCTTTCAATACTTTGTAATGCTAGAGACATACTGAGACCTAGTTCGAGAACGACGGAAGCGAGAATTGAAGTCCTACACTCGGTGGTTAATTTTGCAGGACTTCCATCTTCCTATTTAGTCTGTTTACTAAGCCTTTGACAGCGCCCCAGTCACCAGGCGTCGCTTTACCTCGAATCTATGACCTACCTTATTCACTTCATGACAAGCTCCAGTTTCTAAGTTACCAGTGACAAACTTATGGTGAACATATCTTATGAACTTATAATACCATCCATACCATAGCGAGGCCATCGAGGGGACCTTACTAGTTTTGAAGTTATTCTTAAGTCAAATCGCTTGAAATCATTACAATAAGAAATTCTGATGTCCCTAAATTAACCGAGTTCAAGATATTAAAATTCAAATCAGGTTTTTTTTTACCCCTCGACTTAGACACGGAAAAGTTTGAGGGGAAAAAAGCGAAATTGTTCAAATTATATTTTTACGTTGATGCGTTGATGCGCTGGTAGTTTACCTCAAACCAACAGGTGTTTGACGTCACGTATAAAATTTCCAACTCTCTCTTTCTGTTTTCCTCTCCCTCTCTCTAAGCTCTCTTTAGTTAAAAAGCTGCGCTGGTAAAGTTCGAACATACAATTTCTCGCCGTGTATGTTTTCTGTCAAAATCAATCGGAATTTAAGTCGTTTCTTAAATATGAATTAGTTTTAGAATAAACTTATTTTTAGTTACCGAATATTAATTACGTAGGAGAGGAGTAATTGGGCTTAATTATCACGGCGTCCGAGTAATTAATAACTAATTACCGTAATGGGTAATAATTATTCGGGTGCTAGTTCTTTGAGATTCAATTCAGGTTCGAGAAATGGAAATAAGAATTGGTTTCGGTAAGTAATTAACTTTAATTAATTTTATTTTATTTATAATTAAATGTTGATTTATTTGAACCCGTATATTATAATATTATTTTTTGTACAGTACTTCTACTGATTTTATAGTATTTAAGAGGCTTAGAAAGTTTAAACGCTGGAAATTACGCTGTCAAACTCAATCACTCACCTAGAAAATTATATAGCCTCTAAATGGCTTGATTTTTTATATTGCAACAAGGACCCCACTATAAACCTACTGATTTTTATAGTATTTAAGCGGCTCGGAAAGCAAATACAGCAATTTAATTACGCAGTGACCTAAAAGAATACAGTGTCTAAGTGGTTTGGTTTTCCCTACAAAAGTATCTTAAAAAATTATTTATCAGTCAAAAGTTTATATAATTTAAAGGGAAACTTCTGAAAGTACAGAGGCAGTCTAGAGCTAGAAGTATTACGTTTTTCAAAAGCAACACAAAATGTAGGTGTTGGGTACATAGTGTTTTACCGAATACATAAAAGTATTCGTTCGTTCGTTCTGTATAACGATGACCTTCGTATTTCAAAACACTTTCCTCATCGACTAAAATCCGAAACTACTATCTATACTGTACTTTAGCAAGCATTATATTAAGATATGACGTATTTGGTGGGGGGGAGGGGAGACTAAATTTAAATATAGGTAAATTTGATAACAAATCGACCAAGTGTGAACTTGAAAAATACGTAACAAAAAATCGTTCTAAATTTGTTCACCCAAATATTTTAAATTTTCCCCGAAACATTTATTTTTTTTTAATTATTTTTTAACGGAGAAACTGTATTTCAAGGTACGGTTGTTATTTGAGAGGTCATACACTTGACTGAGCCCGAACGACTACGAAATAGATTGAATTTCACTCAGCTGTTTCTTTATTATAATAATATCCGACACCTCGATTCAATTATTTCCATTTACAGGGTGTTTCTGATAAATCTGCATGCATAAATTAAGGGGGATGTTCTTTGGGTGCACGGTCGATTTTGAGTCGAAAATGTAGTAAGTTCTATCTCCATTTTGTTTGCCATAAGGGACACTGTTTAAAGTTAAGATTGGATTGTAGTATTTAACGAATGGCCCCTTAAATTTAATTAAGAAACAGATTTAAACAATGATTTCTAATTTAATTAAGGGGTCATCCCTAAAACACTCGAAAACAGTGTCCCGGACAGTTACAAGATGGAGATAGAAGTTACTACATTTTCGACTCAAAACCGTGCACCCAAAGAACATCCCCCTTAATTTATGCATGCAGACTTATCAGAAACACCCTGTATATATAAGTATTGTATAAGAATTTTGGCTTAATTTTATTTATGAATATTCGTAACGTGGTTCCTCGAACGAATTTGCCATGTACGAGTTTTGTTCTTTTTATTCATTTTCATGGCAAACGTCACTATTATTTTTAAATCATTCCGAATTACTGATTGACTAACGAGAAATATTTTTAGGCTTAGCTAATAACAATAACAATCAGCGGAAATTGCGAAATTTTCGATACGTGATAAAAATTAAATATTTTTATTATTTTTTTTTGTGTCATTTTTTGTCAGTCACTGACGGCCGCGGAAAATATAATGATGGACCAAATTAGAAATTATCTAATTAAGCCGTTAACCTAATTCATACCAAATGACCTAATATGACTTTATGAACTAGTATTTTGACGCCTTCACTTTGAAGTGTTATAACTCTGGTTCTATGAGATACACGGGGAAGTCCTTTGAGTATGTTATAGCTTTAATTCTCCCCCTTTCAACGATACTAAATACTTAGGGTTACTAGTGGGGAGTGTGACTACTAGTAGGTGTGTTTAATTGAGGGGGGGGGCAGTTAATGGCAAAATTTCAATTATTTGATTCACAGATCCTCGGTACTTTAGTGGGTAGAGGACGGGGAGAAATTATTTTTTACACCTTGCTTCGGAAGACAGGCGATTGAGGCTATAGAAAAGTCATAAAAATAGACGGTTACGACTGCATACATACGCTCTAGATGATATAAATATAGTGTTCCTATATGTGTAAATACTTCAATTAACCCCCAACTGAATAATTAGAACAGGCTTTCGGTAAATATAAGGGGGCGCTTTTAAGAAATTTTAGGAGGGGCTTCAGAGACTTTTCAGGGGGCTAAAGCGCCTCCAAAAAACCCCTGGCGACACCACTGGTTACTACAATCAGGTCCCAAGTAATTAAGTCAAATGTTACTAAACATTCTCTCCATGGGTTAACATGGGCTTATTTACACGACAAATTTTAACTCGTGGTTCTATTAGAGCCACGGTGATGTCCTTCGAGTATATCATAGTCCTATTTCTCCGCTTTACAACGATACTAATTACTTAGGGTTAGCTCAATCAGGCACCGAGTAATTAAGCAAAATAATAATTAACCATTTATTTCTTACAATGTCTTATAGAGTGGATCCCTTGGTTTTAAGTAAAGAAGATGTTGAGGAAATCTTAGAGGACAGTGCGCAGAAAGTGGGCACTTACATCGTTTACCAAGATAAAGAGAGAGAGAAAACGAGCCTGGCCGTCAAGTGAGTCAAAAGCGAGGTCAAAAAATCATTCCAACCCCGCAAGATTATGGTTTAAATGAGGGGTTATTGTAAAGTTCCGCTTCATCTGACCTGATCTTCGCTGTGAGGTTAGTATACGTCACACTCGGTTTATCTTTGCAGGATGTCAAACGGTCACGTGGCTCACCATAACATCAATAAATTGAACGACTTGTACTACTTCAACGACTTTCCATTTCCATATCTAGAGTCCATTATCCTTTATTACCAAAGACACAAGTTCAGGGGCACTAAGTTCACTCAACAGGTTAGCAACCAACGCCATTCTAACAAAAAGTAACAAAGGCTTAGAGAGATCTTCTTTTGACAATTCGATATTTAGGCTTTCGTCAGTCCCTACGTGACGGCGCAAAGAAGCAAAAAGAACGCTACCATGATGGCTTCCCGTCAACGAGCTGAACCCAAAGCCCAGAAGAACCATTTAGTGCAAGGAGAATGCGCGGGTACTTGGTCTTACGGACAATACAAGCCTTTTAAAGGACAACTGAAAGTGATGACGCAAAGAAACGAAAAAGAAGAAGACGTTATCTTCCAGGAGGACGTCGAACTAGCCCGTAAGGAAAAGGGGATAACCACTCCCATGTGAATAACACCGGCCGGGATGACTTGACACGATATATTTTAAACGAGGGGCTACTCACTTAGCGTAATCGGGAATCCGATAGTGTTGGTTAAGCCCCTCGATATAAACTATAAAACTTAATTGTTTGGCTATGATAGTTTTACCACGAAAATATAATATAATTATATTGTTTAATTATTAATTTTAATTTATGTTTTTTTTCTTTATAGGTTAGCTTTAATTTTGTTTTGTTTCTGTGATTTTCTTTTAAAAATATAAACAAAGTTTCATTTAAAAGACAATAAAACAAGTTTGAATAGATCGGATCTTCTCTTGTAAAAACTCTGTCTAATTTAAAAGAAGGTTTTCAACCAATTATCGTGTTGAGCGGGTGCGAGAAAAAATGAAAATACGCCTTTGGATGCTATCCTTTAAAAGGGAGAGTGAAAAGGAAAATCAAGCTGTTTTTTTAAACGATTCTTCTACTAATTATAAAACCAGTCGCATAGTGAAACATTCAGGAAACACCAGCCTCCGAATTATTTTAAAATTCAAATTAGTTTGAGATTTCATGCATAATCTGAAATTGGCACCTCCAACCAATCGCGTAACGCCCTGCCATTCTACGCTCTATATCTCGCGCCATGACACATCTCGTGCAATTATGATCAAAACTCGCGCTCATTCGACATAGATCACGTGCCACGCGGATTTTTAATAACAAAAAGGCAGGGAATTACGCGATTGGTCGGAGGTGCACATTTTAAATTATCCATGAAAGCTATCAAAACTAGTCTGAATTTTAAAATCATTCGGAGGATGGTATTTCCTGGATGTTTAATTATGCAGATTGGTCGACATTAGTAGAAAAGTCGATAAAAAAATCACTTAATTTTCCTGAATCGTTTTCACCCTCCCTTTAAGAAGGGGCTGTAAGAGGGGGGTGATAAGAAAAGAGTAGGAGAATAAATATAGATGGAGTTGAAAATGCATTTCTATCTCTTTTCTCCTTCTCTGATGATGGAACGATCCAAAGTCCCGCGGAGGTTTGACCTCATTAATTTTTTGTCATCCGAGAACGATTAATCAGAGAGAAATAACTTCCCACCCCCTATTATTCCCTTCCCCCATCCCCCCGGGCATCGATATTCGAATATACAGGGTGTTTCTGAGGAGTCTGCATGCATAAATTAAGGGGGATGTTCATTGGGTGCATGGACGATTTTGAGTCGAAAATGTAACTTCTACGATTCCATTTTGTTTACCCTAAGGGACACTGTTACCAGTTAAGATTGCATCCAGAGTATTTTACAGATGACCCATTAAATTTAATTAAGAAATTGTCTGATTAAGTCAGTGATTTCTAATTTAAGAGGTCATCCCTAAAACACAAGTCAAATCATAACTCGAAAACAGTAGCTAACCCTTAGGGCAAGCAAAATGGAGATAGAAGTTACATTTTCGACTCAAAATCGTGTATGCACCCAAAGAAAATTCCCCCTTAATTTATGCATGCAGACTTATCAGGAACACCCTGTATATACCCTCTCTCTATCAGCTAGGAGTAATAATACAACCCATTTGTAACCAATAAGCGCAGTTCCAAAAATTTTAACTGTTTTCTTGTCTAAAAGATATTTGAATTAAAAATTCAAAACAAATCGTTCGTAAGTTATATATTAATAGGTTAGGCATTAGTTTAAGGGGTTCACCAGGGGGGAAGGATTTTTGGTACCCACAGACCCCCCCTCTACCCGTATCGATTTGGTATAGATTCTATAAGTAGAACGAGAGAGATCGCAGTTTCTTTAGGGACCGATATTTTTATCAATAACAAAGAGAAAAGACAGAAATAACACTGGCTCCCCCCCTCCCTTTGCTACAACGTTGATACCTTTAATATAACAAATCGTGACTACGTTCAGTAACTTACAACGGGGCCTTTTTTGGTACCGCTACGTTATAAATGGTTGAACGCATTTTCGGTGCGTTGTTCGACTCGTTCGTTATTACGTCTCAATCAAAATGTCGTCTGCTTCGGCATATTCAAAGTTTCAAACTGTTCACGTAGTACCAAGGCTTAACCAATTTCGTTATCATTTAATCTATTTCCGAAAACTATTTTGAAATCAAATTAGATGATTATCTTAGTAATAATAAT
Source organism: Phalangium opilio (assembly GCF_054372755.1). Classification (NCBI taxonomy): domain Eukaryota; kingdom Metazoa; phylum Arthropoda; class Arachnida; order Opiliones; family Phalangiidae; genus Phalangium; species Phalangium opilio. The sequence goes on from NW_028324246.1 coordinate 1,986,126, forward strand.
TCTTTTTATAATTTGAACAATCGTTAAAATGTTTCACGAGGTAGCTAAGAGGGAAGACATGGGGGTAAAACTTTGCCTTTCATCTCGCTTTTTGGCGCCTGCGCTGTAGTCCTTTTGTATCATGAGAGTGGACAGAGTACGTCCCGATGCTGGGGGTTGCTTACACCCTTTTTTTAACATGGAAAAGGTCTGTTATTTGACAAATTTATCAGTTGCCATTAAAAATGACGTCACGAAACACATAAGCGTCGAGAAAACCCTACTCTTACAGTCGGTGCGTTCGGTGTCTCATCGATGCGCAGCGTGACGTTGAAACCGGAAGTTCGAAAAACCGTACCGTACAGTAAAAAAAATAGGTCTCCGATACGCGCAGCGCTGCGTACGATAACAGTTACTGAAGGTAGTATAGAGAGCTTTCAGATGGAGGAGGAGCTGAGTCTCGTGACATAATTCACACTGCCATATTGGTGGGTTTAAAGCTGAGACCACCCAATATGGCTACCAGAACAGCGGTAAGACTTGGGAGGGTGTGACCTGCTACTATCCCATCTGAAAGCTCTCTATTGTTAGCGGAAAAATCGAGATTAGTGAAACAACGGAAAAGAGAGAGAGAAAGAAAAAGAGATTAAAACTAAAAATAAAAGAAAAAAATTGCTAAGCCTATTTTTTTCGCGAGGAGCTTTTTTTCGAATAAAAATAAAAATATAAGAAATCTTTCCAAAAGTTTTCTGATATAAGCTCGAGATATTTTTCTTTATTAAACAGAGTATGTGCGGTTTAATATTAAAGCCAAGGCCTAACGGTCAAAGTGCTCGGATACTTCACCTTTAAATTGCTTGAAGGAAAGGCTCAGGCAACGTAACAGCGTACCTTAAAAGAAGGGAAAATTAAAAAAATAAATAAATGATCTCTTATTTAAAAGTAATTAGGATTTAATTGGTCTTAAAAACGCTGACTACTGTCTCGCCATGTTTAGAGGTGTCAGCTGGGGTTGATTCAACCAAACTTTTCTGGATAGCAGACGCCACTAAAACAATGGCGGATGGCGCAGTAGTTTTTAAGACTAATTAAATGCTATTTATATTGTAATGAGAAATCATTTATTTTTTTGTTATATTTTCCCTTTTATATTTAGAAAAAGGCCGTTCTATTAAAGTATGTATAGACTATGCGGGACCCAAACTTTGATTATATTTGTGGTCACCCTAAAACGCGATCTATTTGGTAAATAAATGAATAAAGAATTTTAAGTATAGATTAGGAGTATCCGACCCCTCGATCACGTTGGTTTTTAGGGCATTTTTTCCAGGGGGTATTGGTTTGAACGGGGCCTCTCTCTATATTACGAAGGGGAAACTCGTCCAAGGAGGGGTTTTGGGGCCTTCCGGGGTTGATGGATGAGGTTTCGCGGCCACTTTGACCCCCGCCAAATGGGCCCCCACCCCTCACACCCTCTCTCTCTCTCTCTCTCTCTCTTACACAACGGGTCCCAAAGAAAACTTTCCTAACGAAAAAAAAAGTCCGGCTAAACAATAAAGGGCACGCTCGCTTTTCTTATCTAAGAAACGTACACAGTGGACTTTCACGTGACGTCACGAACGCAACCTTCAAGGTCACTTTCGAGTCCGGTAATATATAACATTGCCCACTAATATATTTCAGAGGAAGTCCGGCAACACTGTGGAGAAAAATAGGAAATCCATCAGTATGTTCATCTTATTAACGGGAATAGAGTTTCAAAGGCGGAGAGATTTGTAGGTAGGTGAATTGACCCTTCTAACCCTCTCCCCCGCCTTTGAGTTCATTCATCTATTTTCGATGAATGAGTGAGAAAAATCTATCGGTAAGTTCACCTTAGTAATAGGAATAGAGTTTGGTATTGTAATAATAATGTCGAAGACCCCCTCTATCTCCTTTCCCCACCTTTGACTTCATTAATCCATTGGAGATGAACGCGAGGATAGTGCACGAGGTGATGTCAAAGCGCGCGCTTTCTTTTTTTTTCCCGCCTTTATATGATTTCACGAGCGAGAGGGCTATACGTAACGGTTGTCATGGCGAAGAAGAAGGAGAAAAAATGGCTTCTCTATCTGAGGCTAACTGCGATGTTACGGATATAGTGTACATTATTTAACGTTGAGCTTTTTGCCATTAGTGACCTCTGCCACGCCACCCCTCAACCCTTATGTCTTTTCCCGCCCGTTCGATTAAGATGTCAAGCCCCCTACCCCACCCCCACCCAAAACAACGAGCAACTCCATCGTTTAAGACCTTAACCGTGCCAAGAAAACTCTAGGGGTCGGGCATTTTAGCGCTCCAAATGTCCTACCCCTCGAATAATTTCAGGTATTCATACGTTAATTAGTAAAGTTGTTTAATTAAATTATTTTTTTAATACTCAATGCTGGAGTTATTTTTAGTTCAAATGAGATAATTAATTGTTTAATTTAATGGTATTAATTAAAAAAGAATATAGTAATTTTAATTATATTTGAATATTTTTACTATTAATAAGTAAAGTTGTTTAATTAGTTTGTAGGTTTAAATTATTTTTAATAATCAATGACAAAGTTATTTTTAATTAATAAAATAATTACTTAAAAATGTATAATTTAAAGATATTAATTAAAAAATAATAGTATTTTTAATTGTGTTTAATCATTTAAACTATTTTTAATATTAAAAAATTAATATAGTATTTTTAGTTATAGTTAAATATTTAAACTATTTTTAATATTAAAACAAATTGCCCCTGTTGGGTAGCTTATCCGCTGAAATGGTGTATTGCGGGTTAAACATTTCTACAGGCGCCCATAGAAATAACCCGTGGATCAAAACCCCTGAATGTCATCTTCCCCTAACATAACACGGTATAAATATTTTGGGTAATTTGTGATTTAACTCTAATTTGTAAGTAAAAAAAAAATAAAATTGAACTATTTTAGGCTTAACGAGCATCCGTAAAATTATGGCCTATGGTATGTTTGTATTCTCGTAAAATTTAATGTTATTTCGCTTTGAAAGGTAAATGGTTAAGAGCCTACGTGAACTATTAGTCTCTTAAAAGCCTTAGGCGTTGTCCTTGATAGCCCGAGAGTTTTGGCGGGGAAAAGCCCCCCCCCCAACACACACACACACACCCTGATAGGGTGGGGTACCAAAATAGAAACGTGTTTTCGCCAGCATCCCTAGTGTAAAAGGAAAAGGCATCCATCCTATAATAGTCTAATTGTAACCTTAGATATCGAAAAGGTCTCCCTAATTACACCCACGTGATACCTTCGTTTAAATCCATTACTGGTACCCTAGCTCCGGATAAATATAGACCTATTTCGTCTAAATTCTAGACCCGCTTTTACCACGTTAAATATTTAACATTGTATAAGGCGGTGATGTTACAGCGCGCCATCTATAATAAAATAGGGGATATTAAAATGGGCGCGAGACTATCTGACCATCTTTTGGCGCGCGAGCTCTTCAAAAGCGGTAAAAGGGATCGGATACTTATTTCATAATATAGGTAAGTACTATTTTATGTATACTAAATATAAATATACCGAAATATCTTGTCCATACACTCTATATATTTTTTTAATTTATTACTATTGTCTAAAATTGGTATTTCTAATCATTACGGTTAATATCCTACCCCTTCTAAGGTATATAATATTTGGCGCGTGCCAAGCGAGTCACTGATAGAAAAGAAAATCGCGTGCATCGTCACAAAGGCGGGAAGAATTTTGGCGCGAGCGGTGGAAAAAGGCGGGAAGAAGGAATTGGCGCGCGTGGGAGGAAAGGCGGGAAGAAGAGTTTTGGCGCGTTTTATTATGGAAGGAACTATCCTAGCTCGCGCGCTCCCAGCCAAATCGATGAGGATGGCGCGCGCGCGCGTCTTCGCTAAGCCTATTATCGATTATAGCGGACGAGAGAGAGAGATAGAAAAGGCGGGAGAGATTCTCATCCGACACAATTCAAATCGACTAGCGGACGAAGGCAAGCTTTAAGAGCGCCCAAAAAAGAAAAAAAAAGAATCACCAACCATATAAAACAATCGGGGCCTCGGCCCCAATACCGAGTTTACCCCTTTACCTTAAAAATTTACAACAAATTACAAGAAGACAATTAATAATCTATATCTATATAAATAAAAGTCCTGACAGACTGACTGATAATCAACGCCCAGCTCAAACCGCTTGCCCTAGAAGGCTGAAAATGCGCAGGAACGTTACTCATAGGTTGCCATCTTTTTAAATGGTGGCCAGAAATTTAAAATTCCTTCTATATGGAATAATGTCCGCGTGAAAAGTAATAAAAAAAATGTCCCGACGGGCTGACGGGCAACGCCGAGTGCCTTCGCTCCTAGGGTGGGTGCTACAAAAATATTAGTCATCAGTAAAATCAGCCCTTTCTTGATATAACATTTTGTTGGAAGTTCTTATTACACGCGAGTGACGCCGCGGGTAACAGTTATTAAAATTATATTAATCATTTGTACTAAATATTCATTCACTACATGAAACATGTTTTTTTTAATAAAATAAAAATAAGACTATACCTACTACGTTGACTGGTGCAGAATGTTTGTACAACCCAAAATTGGGTCCTGGTGGAGCGCCCCCAAGAAATAGCTTCGTTCGAGGAAGGGGAAGGGAGAGGGGGGTATCTGACAAGATGAGATTATGGAAAGAGAAGATCGAAGCAAAGACGGAACGGGATTGGGGAAGCTAGGACCAAGGAGATGTGGACCAAAGGATCTTAAAAAAAAATATATATATCTCGACGAAAAGGTTTGATACACATCCGGCCGGTTGGGGTCCCGGGGGCTGGGGGATCCGCCGCCTCAAGATTGCCGGCCCCAAGAGTGTCAGAGGGGGATGGGTTGAGAAAATATCCTCCAATATAAGGGGTCGAACACCTCAATAGTTCGTTTCACCAGAAAAATTCCATTCTATGTATAGAAACCATCGTATGCGTTATTGCTACGGGGATATCGTTGTAGTTAGTTTTAATGGTATTGCAAATTGGCGTTGACGCGTTTCGAGTTGTCAGAGGTAACAAACCATGGTAAGTGTGGTGCGCATGTGGGAATGGATATGATGTCAATTAATAACCTTTAAAGCAAAAAGTGATGGTCTCGTTATAAGAACAGATACTATGGATATGAAACAAAACATCAATTTCCAAATAGATATGATATAGTTTTGGAAAATATTTCGAAAATGTTAAACTCAAACTTTGATAGTTTTCAATCTTAGAGTCTAGAAACATATCCTCCCCCATTTATCTCAACTTTAACATAATTAGAGCAATGTTATCAGACCCTCTGTGAGTTAATACCGTTCTTCGAGTAATTATTACTATGGTTCAAACCGAACCGAACAGAACTGCTAGGCTCAATTTCTCTCTGCAATTAATTGACTCATCAAGAGGTGTGAAATTACCGATAAAAATTTTGGGACAAAAAAAAAATAAAATTACCGTTCTGTCGGTAATTTTTGGAAATTGTGAGAATTTTTGTTTTAGCTCAAACCTTTTGACTTTGAGCTCCAAATTTGGAAAATGTTTGGTAAGTTACCGGCAATTAACATTGTAAAATTAGGGCATGATATAAAACGGTAATTTACCGCGAAATTTGATAAATTACTGGTAAGTTACGGACGGTAAATTATTGAAGGGTAATTGGTTACAATAACTGAACGTTTTGTTGCAGACTTACGAATGGGTAATGTTACTTCAATCTAAACTATGACAGTTTAGCCTAGTTTTCTCTGACAAAATTTTCTCTCATTTTTTTTGGGCTAACTGTTTCCATCATATGTGGTGAGCACCGGAGGAAAAAGTAGATATCTAAATTGTCCAATGGGTTCCTTTCAATCGATTTACGGAGTTTTCTTCGCGTGGTTTCCCGCCCCCACCCCTCCCAAACAGAAAAAAAATGCGCGAACTAAAGTTTCTTCCAATGGTTAGTAGTTAACGTTAAAGGCGTGGCCTCTATCGAACTTTTAACTATGAGAATTCAGTCTTAGAATGTATGAAACACCTGCCTTTCTTCAATATAAATAAATCCCTTGTAAGGTTGGTTGGCGTACAGGAAACATTTGGAAAACTTTAATATGAAAAAAAAATGGGAATTTTTCTGGATCTTTTTTTAAAAAAAAAAAAGAAATTCCTTTTTAAAGTTTAAACGGTATTGGAGGGACAATTTACTAAATTTCAAACCGAAATCGAACATTTCCAATAAAGGTCCCAAGAATATAACCTATAGAAGCTCATAAAATAGAAGTAAATATTGTTAAAGGTAAATTACAGAAAATAAAGCAGTAAGAATTAAGAACCAACAAAAAACATTTACTATTTTTTGATTTCTTTAATTGGTAAAAGATTCACTTCGAGAAGCATTTATTAATCTTTCGTACTTTCAAATTATGGACTTTCTTGGACATAATGGGGCTGTTGGGGGGTTCTTGGTTTGGGGGGGGGGTGCAAGAAGGATAATGTCCTGATGGGGGTTTGACCGCCGAAGTGCCTGATGGGTAAAAAGCTAGCTATAGAACTAGAGTCGTTATCTTTGGGAAAGAGACTATATTTCTTAAATTGGTTTTCTTTATTTTGGGACACTTTTTTTTACTCTATCTTTTCTCCCCAAAGTTGCTTCCTTTCCCCCAAACCTAATCAAGTAGCGAATATTACGAGATAACTTATTTTTATACGACCAAAAATTCCCCTAGCTGGTTTAAAAGTCAAACGCCTCGTAAAGTATAGTATACTAGGTCATTTTTTATAATACAAGTTTATACTTTGAAAAATTTTCCAATTATCGTATAAAGTATTCTAACCCATCGTGATAACCTTTCAATGCCTTTACCACGGGGTAGAGTAGTTTAAGCGCGCGTGCCAGATTTGGCGGGAAATATCACGCGCAATTGACAATTTAAAAAACACGTGCGGGAATGTTAGTAATAATTGAAGAAACGAGCGCGAAATCTCACCACGTGGTAGAGTTTAGCGCGTGTGTAAAATTAAAAGGCGGGAAATATCACGCGCAATTGATAATTTAAAAAACGCGCGGGAATGTCAATAATAAAGAAAAAAAAAGCGCGCGAAATCTCACCACGTGCATCTGGTATAAAATATTTATGGAACGTTTAATATCAACGGCTTTATTTTTGTGTTTGTTTGAATGTACGTATGTATGAATACAATTTTTGCTTATATGGTTTTGTTTCTCTTATTAATTTTTTTTTCGTGTCATTAATTATTTTTATATAGAAAAAGTGTTTTGTTTATTTGTTTGTTTTTATAAGAACAAACACAAACAAAAAATAATAAAAATTCACACACAAATTTCCAAGCGTGATCATTTCTTACGCGGTAGTATATAAAAAACCATTGACTATAATATTATAATTATATATATAATCATTTAAATTTAGTGCGAGAAAATTCAAACTATATTTTTCTTGTCAAAATTTTCTTGAAGAATGAAACCACGAAAAAAGAAGTCGTGGCCCTCGTGGGGAGCCAATTTATTCCAAAGCCTAGATTTATATATTTTTATACGTAATCGTTAAGCCTCGGTTTGGGCCCCCAATTTTTGGTCAAGAGGGGGGGGGGCGGGAAGCAAAGAGAAAAAAGGACCTAGATGAATTATGAACCCAATTTTATCTCGGGCTGAATAGGGGGCCTTGTAAAGCCTTATGTTTTTAGTGTCGGTCATAAATTAGGCCCCAGAGGTTTTTGGAGGGGGGAAAGGGGAGGGCGAAGAGGGGGTCCCACCATTTTTGTTATTTAATAAATTGATGCCCCAATCGTCTTGTCCTGTCTAAAGTGATTAAGATAACCTTAATAGATTGGATTCCGCTAGTGCCTTAGGCTTAAGGTTACTGTCTTTTTTATCAGGGCTGTAGCGATCTACGTGTACATTTTAAAAACAAATTTATTTGGGTCCCGCAAAGAGTCTAGGGAGTTGGGAGGCCTGGTTCAAAATAAGTTTATTAATTGCTAGGACCAGTTTTAAATACTAGATGTGGGGGTTACTGGTCCTCGGGACCAGTTTATAAATGGAAAATCTATGGGAAAACATAGGGGGGACCAGTTCTGAGGAGCAGTTTATTATTTTAGACACTAAGGGAGACACTGGTCCCAAGGACAAGTTTAATTTGAAATATTCTTATTTCCCAGACTGGTCCTCTTGGGACAGAATTACGTTGATCGTATTGCTTGACATGTCGCTGTTAAAACTATTTAAATTAAATTAATTCCCTTGAACTTGTATTTTAATTAAACCGTGTCGATTCTGAGAGAGTTAATTAAGCTACTATATCTTAACATTATTTTTGCCCTTTTTTTAATTAATTTAATTATGATTATTTATTATTTTATTTTAATTACGGAGTGCGCATATTGTCAATACACTAAATTTACCATGACGAATAAAGCCAATTAAGCGCGTATTAATTTAAATACTGTTTTGGTAATATCTTCATTAAGTTTCTAAACTAATTTTAATTCTCGAAAAAACCTACTTTAATCAGATCATTTCTCGTTTTAATTATAACGCGGCAGCCATTTCTAATTATTTTTCATTTCATTAAAAAATATTTATTATTATTTTTTTTAATATTTTTTTGGGCGTTTCGTCAGAATAGTACTGAAGGAGAAAAAACCCAGGCTTTAAATTTTTCTTTTGGCATAGTTTTCGTTTGACGTCACACTTTAAAATATAGTATATACTAAGGCTAAAAAAATTAGGACATAATGACTAGATAAGGTTAAAGGTTAATTACTAATTTTGTTTAGTGTTAAGAAATTGAGAAAAACTTTACAAGTTGTATTTACTCTTTAAACGGTTATCTTTTTTTTTTCAAATCATAGCGCGCCTTTTCTCGAGACCACGCGCGCAATTTTTTTTATTTATTTATTTTTTCGCACGTGTATTTTTCCCGCCATAAATATTTAAACGAGTTTATTTCCCGCCATTTTTGTTGAAGAAAATCACGCGCGAATGTCTCGAGCTCTACTGAGAATAAACGCGCATTTTTTTTTCTTTTTTTAGGGGAAAATCTGCTTTCCAGATAATTAGGTAAAATTAAAAATATTCTAAACTAATTAATTAATTAATTACTTATTTAAATTGATCAACATCTACGATAGTATATAACAATGGCTGGCAGAATAGGCGCGAAAATACACCACATATTTTTATATTGTTTATTTGTTTTGTTTCGTCCATTTTGTTTAGGTTTACTTCAAAATAGTCGTTAACGCGGTGGGTAGATTCTTGTCACAATATATTTGAATCGCTCTTTCTTTCATTTTTTTTGGCCGAATGTTTTGTTTCTTTGTTTGTTTGTTTATTTACTTATTGGTGTTGGGTGTTCGTTATTCGATGAGTGGCGCATTTAGGCTGTCTTGAATGTCGACGCACGTCGCTTCGTAAACGGAGTCGGCGTAGAGTCGCCGTTCAGAAGCGCTGCCATGCAGGTTCAGCACGAACTTGTCGGTATCTTCGCTGGCACAAAAACAATCACACTTTTTCACATCATATAAATACGCGATATTTACGCATCAACAAACACGTAAATTCGTGCAAAATACTAATCAACTAAAAAATTTCAAACTATAAGCAAACAAACAAAGAAATAAACAACCCATCTTTTGTTGAAAAAAAAAAACCCGAACAAATACTTAAAGGTAAAGATTCAGGTAACAAGCGATATCTAGTTTACTAGGGAGAAGGTACATTTCCAATTTTATCTCCAGTCCAAATGTAGGTTCGGAGTTAATCGCCGCCTCTAAATTACAACCAGTATCTCATTGGTTCTTGAAAACTCACGTCAGCGCGACGCGAATGACGAAAATTACGTATTTTCCCACTCTGAGGAGAGGAGAAATAGCCCGGCCTCCTTTTACGTCCCCCCTTGTATTTTGAAAGGGGGACTGGGACTGGTGCGCGAACACTTTGGCATCTTATACCTTCTCCCTAATAAACTAGATATCACTTTTTGGTATAATGTTATGTTGCCTTTTACCTTTCCTTTAAATATAATCAATCGTGCCAAGAAAGTCAAACATTAAAAGTGCGCAAACAAATAAACAAATAAATAAACAAAGGGTTGAATGTAAATAAACATTTTCGACCAAGAATTAATTTGATCCCTCATAATAATTATAATAATAATAAACTTAGAAGCCCGTATACCACCTATCGCCTGATAAATCCCACTGAATTTCAAATCGAAATTTAGACCTAATTTAAATATAAAGACACACTCGACTAAATATACTACGATCTAAAACGTAATGAGTAATTTCCATTTAATTTAAAATGAAATCAGAAGCTGATAAACGCGAAGAAATAAAGATGAAAATTGGCCCCATATATTTATTAAGCTATTAAGAGCACCATAAGTTTATAAGATATGTTCTTCCATAAGTATGACCCTATTTATACTTCGTAATGCTACAGAAGAGACTTACAGCTCGAGCTAGTTCGAGGGAGAACGAGCGAGAATTGAAGTCCTACACTCGGTGGTTAATTTTGCAGGACTTCCATCTTCCTATTTAGTCTACATTACTAAGCCTTTGACATCGCCCCAGTCACCAGGCGTCGCTTTACCTCGAATCTATGACCTACGTCACTTCATGACAAGCTCCATTTTGTACCCAGGGGTCACTTTACGAGAATCTATAACGTTCCACCCATGTCACTTCATGACAAGGTCCAGTTTGTAAACAGTGACAAACGTATGGAACATATCTTATGATGAACTTATGCAAGGGCCGTCTCCCTAATAACTTCAAATTTATTTACTTCCGATCTCGGGTCACAGATATTAAACGGGTTGAGGGGGGTGAAAAGGAGGACGGGGTCGACTCTTGACTTCATTTCCGGTGGCTTGTCGTTTCCTTTAACGCAACCGGAAGTCAGGGATACTGATGGAGGGGGTCGGGAAAAGTAGACAAGGAATGACACGAACTTTAACAAGAGGTCTAATTAAGAAAACTGAAAGGGGATTTGAACATTTGTTGGATGAGGGGGAGGTATCGGGGATAGAGCCCCAGAGATGGGTTCCCTATTTTGCGGCGGCCGACAGATTCAATGGAAAAGAGGTCAAGAAAGAAGAAAAAAACCCATGAAAATAGGAATTTATTGGAGGGCTATGCAGGCAGGGCCTCCTTCCCAAAATTGGGCATAGAATTGTTCCGGAGCATTCCATTCTCTAATCGAGAACTCGGTCTTAACACCGTTCTTCGAATTGACGTAATCACACGCTTCCCTGTCTAATCAAAACTTATTTAGAAAGTTTGGCGCCAAAATGAATAAATAAATAAAATTGGCGGGAATAAACTAGTGTAGCACGAGCGCGCCTGTTTTACAAACAAAAAGATTTATTGTTAGGCCTAATTTTATTTTAGTTTTTGTTTCAATTTAGGCTTAGCTTATTTTCTCGAACTTTCGCGCGGATCTATTTAACCAGAATTCCTATCAACTTCTTTTAAATTTTAACACCGAAAAAAATAACTTTTCGAGGTCTTTTAATTGATTTTTTCTACTTACTAATTAATTAATTAAAATTAAATTCAATTAAAATAAGGCCTAATTAACGAAGGCTAACTAGAGGAGGATTTGGCGCTTCTTTCCTGGAGAGGAAATTAGAAATAATTTGGTTAATTAAGCTAGCTAACGGTGGAAGAAGATGAAGTCTTTTCTTCAAAAGTATTTAGGGGCAACAAAAATCAAGCTAAATCTCATTCGGTTCCATTATTCGGAAAGGAGGTGTGTGTGTGTGTGGGGGGGGGGGTTTAACTGGACAAAAGTCCCGGGGTCCTTTTGGTAAGAAAGAAGGACATTTTTGGGCACAAAATCAATTATTACAGACTCATTGAAACTTCCCACAAACCTTTCATTAATTTAAGCCGCCTTTTTTCACGAGCTTTAATCGTCGAAACAAGGCAACCAAAAAGAGAGCTCGGACACTTCCCCCAAAAATTACTTTTCGAGTAAATTGATTTCAGAGAGTGTACACAGGGTGTTTCTGATAAGTCTGCATGCATAAATTAAGTGGCATGTTCTTTGGGTGCATGCACTATTTTGAGTCCAAAATTTAACTTCTGCGATTCCATTTTGTTTGCCCAGCTAAGGGACACAGTTTTCGAGTTTAGATTGGATATGGACTACTTTACGGATGACCCCTTAAATTTAATTAAGAAACTCATTAAGACAATGATTTCTAAATTAATTTAATTAAGGGGTCATCCCTAAAAGACAAATCTAATCATAACTCTTAAACAGTGTCCATTAGGACAAACAAAATGGAGATAGAAATTACATACATTTTCGACTCAAAAATCGTGCATGCACCCAAAGAACATCCCCCAGACTTAATTTATGCATGCAGACTTATCATCAGAAACACCCTATAAACCGATTTAAATCCGTATAATTTCTGGTATCTTTAATTTAAAACGAAATAAACTATACAGTTATTAAAGTATGGCTGACGTATTTCGTTTACGAGGAAGTGTTCTAGCTCTCTTTTTTGGTCTTGAGAGCTGGCGCTAATGAAACATTAAGAATGGGCAATTATAACGAAAGTCTTAATTGGCGAAGAACGACGTCCATTAGAACAGAGCTATCTTTTTCCTTTGTCCAGTTAAATTGGAGAAAGAGGAGGCTAGTCACGTGATGCATTACGCGTACAATGTACCATATATATATATATATATATATACTGGAGAGAATTAAAGTATATTTCTAAATTAGGAAAGAGCAGCGTAGCCCGCGCTTATTATACGCGCAGTCGGGATTTGAATAATTTATTATTGTTATTGCTTAGCGTCTAACTGTGTAAACATCTGAGTTTTGCTTCGTTTGTTTTTGGATTCATTTGGGAATTATAGTCGAGGGCCAATGCTAGCTGGGCTCGATCGTCTACATACCGGGGTCCTTTATGCCCGTTCGAGGGGTAAATCACTCGAAAACACACCTAATTTAACCCTTTTTAACAGACGGTGTCGTCGTTCCATTAATGGGGTATAAAAACCTGTCCTATGTTTATTATCCTTTAATTTCATGAAAGGTTATATAATATCAGCTAGGGATAGATTTAATTTTAGAAGTAGGAATGGAGAACAGAGTAATCTGGGCGCGCGTCAAAGTCCCGGATCCATTTCCCCGGGACGGAGGGGTATGAAAGAAGAGGCGCGGTCATAGCGATAGAGGTAAAAATGAGTTACGTATTTTTCACCGTCCCCGTCAGTAACGTCATCAAAACGTAGTTTAAGTGAGCCAATAAGATAATTTAAAATTTTCGTTACGTGTTGGAGGGAGGGGCTCTATACTGGGCTATGAATCGGACTGAAGTAAATACTAACCATTCTCCATTCCTGCCTCTAAAATTACATCCATCCCTGATAATATCCAAAATTTTTAACTGAGTCGGAAGTTTTCGCATATAGTTTAGAATCAAATTAATAAAAATTTTGCTTGATCTTTAATCGAGATGAAATTTGTCTATAGACACCGAAATTGCCAAGTTTGCTAAGGATTTTAATATATTATATTTTAAATAAGCTAATATTTTCAAAGAATTGAAACGCGTTCAGTGCACGAAACCACATAAACCACATTTGCACAGGTATCTGGCAGCCCGGCTGCATGAAAGCCCTAGTTTTCTAATCTATTTATTTTTTTCTAGGTAAAGCAGGGGATGGTCAATCTTCGGAATAAATGTTCAATTGTGCCAATGACTTAAACTTAACGAATTTAATTAATTAATTTAAAACCCCGAGAAACAGATGTTAATTTTCAAACGGTTGCTAAAATCAATCGGAAACATTAAAAGGTCATTTAAAATTTCGTTGAAAACGTTAAAATTTTAACGAATTCAAGTTGTATTACTAACACCGTATCGGTTTATAGGCTGTCGAGATATCCCGACCTAAACCAAGGCGGATTATAGAATATATATAGTAGATTCGATCGTAAATCCCGTTTAATTAATAATTTAACTCGACAGAGAGGGATCAAAGGAAGGGGGGACGTATACGCGCGTCCCCCCTTCCGTCCTCTAAAGGGTTCCAATCCATTTATTTATTATTAGTCAATCTTGTATCGGGGACCGTATACTCTACGTCTATAGTCCCAAAGCCATTTAGAAACAGTTCGGCTTAAATTGACGTAATTTACTTGGGAGGGTTTTAGTCTTAATGTTAACTTGTCGATATCAATTAGAGACGCGTGCCTTTAAGGTTAAGCTCGAGTCAAAATCTAATTTAATTTAACTGGCACGTGATAATTCCCGCCTAAAAAAAGAATTAGTTTGGCGGGAAATTATAAATAAAGCGCGAGATAAGGCACGTTTTCATGAAAGCGATTTGCAAGAAGAAAAAACCTTTCTTTCACCTTAACACCTTGTTTAATTTTCTTCGAACCGCCATTTTGTTTAGGCATTATCTGTTTTAACAAGAATACATAGATTTCATCCACTTGGAATCTTTAAGAGGTCAAAGACCCCTACCAAGAAGCGATATCTAGTTTATTAGGGAGAAGGTGATGCCTAAGTATTCGCGCTCCGTGGTCCCAGTCCCCCTTTCAAAATACAAACTAGTGACAAACTTACGTAACATATCTTATGAACCCATATCCTGACTCAAGAAAATCTCTTGCATAAAAACGTGACTTAAAAGTGTCGGTAAAACATAAATAAACCACCACGATATTATAAATAAAATATAACGCAATTAACCTTGATGTTGTTTTATATCCTAAACTTGTCGTCCGCATGGTCGACCAATCGTATAATTGACCTCTTTTTCACCCCTCCCACCTTTCCCTTTCTCATTCAGTTTTTCGTCAATGTGGGGTTAGTTTTTGTAAAAGCTTAGGATAGGTTAGGGTGTAGGGGGGTTTTATCGGATAATTAGTGCGCTGTCGAAATGGGGTTCAAACCCCCTCCCCCCGTAGTACCTTCCTTGGCGGTAACAGAAGAGAACCCCTCAAATGAAGCGTCGGTTGTGGGGATGAGTGGTAGTAGGGGGGCATTGCGAGAAAATGTCAGGTAAGATCCGATCGGAGCAAAACGTAATTAACACTAACGACTAAGGGGGGGGGAATTTCACACCCCCACACCCTGTACCTACACGACAGCAAATGAGATGATTGCACTTTGGGGCGAGCGCGCGTTAAATTTTGCCGCGCTTTTGTAGCCGCCTATACCAACCTACATTTAAATGGTAAAGGAATGAAGAAAAAAATTAACAGCGGTAATTCTAAGTTGCCATTATCGGGGGAGGGGCGAGGGACAGGACCCCCTATCAAGAAAAAAAAGGTGAGATATTTAATTATATTACTAATGACATTAGCACGCGGAACTTATTCAAAATTATTTTATAACCTTTCCAGAAGCAAACCTTAATTTATCCTGGCGCTAATTAAGTTAATTATGATTAGACTGCAGGTACGTGCACCGCCCCTCTTCTTCTCCCTCTTCCTTTCATTTAATTTAATTATTTCTCAACCTAACTTACTTTAATTCGAGCAAGCGAATAATTAGAATAATTGCTTTCGCGAATTAAGAATTAAACGCGTTATAGTTTATCTAAAGTATTTTCAAGTATTTTTCATATTTTCCCATCTATAAGTCTGCATGCACAAATTAATTAATGGGAATGTTCTTTGGGTGCATGCACGATTTTGAGTCGAAAATGTAACTTCTATCTCCATTTTGATTGCCCTAAGGGTTAGCTACTGTTTTCGAGTTATGATTTGAATGTTTTAGGGATGACCCCTTAATTAATTAAATTAGAAATCATTGTCTTAATCAGTTTCCTAATTAAATTTAAGGGCTCAACCATAAAATACTCCATCTAATCTTAACCCGAAAACAGTGTCCCTTAGGGCAATTTACAAAATGGAGATAGAAAATACCTCATTTTCGACTCAAAATCGTGTATGCACAATCCCTTAATTTATGCATGCAGACTTATCAGAAACACCCTGTATATAATATTATTCATTAAACTTCAACCCTCGTATATTGTATTCATAGACAAATGAATTTAATCATCCCCCTTACTTTACAAAAAAAACATCCTGTGTAAAATAAATATAAAGAAAAAATAATATTGAACTACGGACGCGTAGAGGGGAAAACATTTCTACAGGGGCTATGGGAAAATACATAGGAAGTCTTGCCCCTAAATGTTGGCTTTTCCCAAAATGTTTCTTAAAACATTTTCGACTCAAAATCGTGCATGCACCCAAAGAACACAATCCCTTAATTTATGCATGCATACTTATCAGAAACACCCTGTATATAGGATTTTTTGGGTTCGGAGGTTTAAGTATAAATAATTGCTTAACAAAATTGAAAAATTCAAAAAATAATAAATTTCAAAATAAGCAATCAACTTAAAAAAATTAAGAAACACAATTTCACGAAAGGTGTAAACAAAAATAACTAGCAATTAAATACAATCAAAAGTCTATTAATTATAAAGTTCAATTTACTAATTAATAGACTAGTGATTATACTTAAAATGGAAGATAAGGTATCAAACTCACAGTTTTTGTTTCTTGAGGTCGGAGCAGGACTTGCTGAGAGAGCGTGTAAAGTACAGGTACGTCTTATGGACTCTGCAATGGCAAATTGCCACCACTAAGATGACAATTAGGCAAGCTCCCGCCAAAGTGGCTGCGGCGATGTAAATATTGTGCAAGTGTTCCATGGGCACGCTAACGGGGCCCACGGTGGCCCCCTCCGACGCGTGAACCGCCGTGTCCTCTAAAGTGTGCGCCATCGGCTTCGGTTGGTAAACTAATTCTGAAAATAAAAAAAATTAAATTAACAAAGGTTCCAGTTCAGTTAAAAAAGAAACAGTATGATTGGATGGAGAGAGAGAGAGAGAGAGAGAGAGAAGAAAAAACCGGGGGTAAAAAGGTGACGTAGCAAATCAGGCGTATTTTCATTTATGATTTAAAAGGCGGGAAAACTTTGCGCGGGAAAAAAGCGCGTGCCACCGTTTTGATAAATTGCGCGTGAACTTTCAACTTTCTTTTTTTTTTACTTTATTTTCTTTTTAGCTAGAGAGCAAAGATGAGTTTATTTTTTAGACTTAGTACGGAAGAGTAGAGGTATAATGGAGAAAACGTTGGCCTAAAGGCTGGTGATGTTAAGCCTAAGGAACGACGAACAAAAAAAAAATAAAAAACTAAACTAAAGAAAGATGAAAAGAATTTAGTCAAAGGCGATGGAGCGTGCCCGAAGAAAGAGAGAGAGAGAGAAGGAGGGAAAAAGGCAAAGATTCTTATATAAGAACCTTTTATTTCTTCAGCGTTTTCTCTCTTTTTTTTCTTATTATATATTCGAGATGTCTTTTTAAGAGGGAAATATATTTTTTTTGCATTTCGAGATACCGTTAGCGTAAGTAACGTTATAATTAAAAGTGTAACAAACCGCTAGTTACATTTTCATTAAAATTGAAAAATAACTGAGTAATAAAAGGATACACCGGGCTAGAAATTTTGCTTTCTTTTTTATCATCAATTGGAACCATGTTTCTATCTAAAACATTAAAGAAGATACGAGCAATTAAGTAATAAGAGTAATGGGATGGCACTACGCGTTAGGCTTTCCCGGGAAGCACTCACTGGGAAGTACCCCAATTGGACAAACGAACACGTCAGGTGGTACTAGGCGTCCAATCGTGGTACTTCGCAGAAAAGCCTAACGTGTAGTGTCCATAACGGAAACTTAATTGCACGTATCTTCTTTAATATTGTAGATAGAAACATGGTTCAAATTGATGATATTCATTATTTTATACGCTCTTTCGATTAAAAGTTAAAAAATTCTAGTCCGGTGTATCCTTTTTAGTTTATTACAAAGAAATCAGTTTTAACGCACTTCCAACAAACCAAAGTTGCTAGTTGGATTTCCCTCAATACTAACGTAAAACCGAAATCGCTTTACATTTTGAACTATAACCTAACCTAATCTAATCAAAGTCCTTTTCAAACGTTATAACTTTTGACTCAACTAGATTGGCCGAAAAGTTTAGTCAGCAAAAATTGCCGATTTAACTTGAAAAAGTTCTAATCGTCTGAATAGAACCTTTACATAACCTAATCTAACGTAACCAGCAAGGGATACACTTAGAGAAGATTGGGTTACTTATGCTGCTCGAATCTTGGTTCTTTGAATCGAGATTTATTCAAAAGGCGTTATTCCGAGAGCCCTCTTATACCGTTATGATCCGAGAGAGAGAGAGAGAGAGAGAGAGAGAGAGAGAGAGAGAGGAGTGAGAGAGAGGAGAAAGAAGGCTACGCCAGCCTTGGATCATTTACATCAAACTTTACAAGTACACAGACCGTCGGTACACGACTCATGCACGAGATAAAAAAAAGAAATAAAGAAATAAGACTGCAAGTACCGAATTCGGTTTGAATAACAAATAAACATCAAAGAGCGATTTTTCTTTAAAGCTAGGAACATTTTTATCCAAAGGAATAATAAATGAAATTATTCAAATGAAGCGGCCAGCAACCCAACCGAGACTATTCCGTTTGTGTAATTCTTCTGTTGTTTTTTTTAAATACAAAATAGAAGTAACATATCAACAAGAAGTGATATCTAGTTTATTAGGGAGAAGGTATAAAACGCCAAAGTAGTCGCTTCCATAGTCCCAGTCCCCCTTTCAAAATAGAAGGGGGGGGGGCGTAAAAGGAGGCCGGGCTATTTCGCCTCTCCCCAGTCGGAAAATATGACTGTAATTTTCGTCATTCGCGTCGCGCTGACGTGCACGAGTTTTCAAGAACCAATGAGATGCTGGTTGTAATTTAGAGGCGGCGGGGATTAACGCCGGATGTCTACGTTTAGACTAGAGATAAAGCTGGAAATGTGGCGAATTTATACCTTCTCCCTAATAAACTAGATATCACTTCTTGATATCAATTAGAAGCATCCACGATTTTCAAAATCGAATTTGTTAAAATTCCCTGTCCTATATATAGTTAAATTCAGACTAGGAGGATTGATGCCATTTACACCAGGAGACGAGGCTACATGGTACTGCATGCACTTTATCCGCCAAATAGCCTGGCCTCCCGGTTGTAAATAGTATGAAACTATCTAGTCTGAAAACTAACTACCATTTCTGTACCAATACCATAAGCTTGAGGACCCAGAGTAAACTTGTTAAGGATTTTTTTGGGAGGTGGGGTTGTCCATCTGCCAAATGGGGACGATCTTCGGGGCCCCAAGACAGAGGGGCTCCAGGGGCTTGAGGTTCTACCTTCTAATGCTCTTTTTCAGGGGGATCTACTAAAAGCTTTGGGATTATCGACTGTTTCTCACCGTGCCCTCGTTCCACCTTCAGATCCCGTTTCTTTATCTGAAATCGTTATGGGTTTCTTTGGGACAGTTAAGGGCCGAGCATTAAGGGGTGAAGAACTCAAGGTTTGCAGTGTCATAACTCTGTTTCTATCAGATACACAGGGATGTCCTTTGAGTAAGTTATAGTCCCATTTCTCCCCTTTGAAACGGTACTAAATATTTGGGGTTACGAAGATCGGGGCCCCGAGTAGTTAAGCTAAATGTTTATCCTCTACATACAGTTAACAAGGATTAGTTTTAATCGACACATTTTTAAGTAAGGTTCTATACAGTGATGTCCTTCGAGTATGTTATAGTCCTATTTCTTCCCTTTCAAACGATACTAGATAATTGGGATTATGACAATCAGGTCCCGAGTAATTAAGCATAATATTTGTAAACATTCTCTCCAACACATGGTCTTATTTACGCGACACCTTTAAACTCTGGTTCTAAAAAAGATACATGGAAGTCCTTTGAATATGCTATAGTCCTATTCCTCCTAGCTTTCTAATGATACTAAATACTTGAGAGTTACAACAATCAGGGCCCAAGTAATTAAGCAAAAATGTTCATAAACGACCTCTCCAAGGGCTTATTTACACGACAACTTTTAATTCTGGTTCCATAAGTGATATACCTACGAGAAAAGGTCCTTGAGTATGTCCCCTTGGGCCCTTTCCAACGATACCGCAAACATTTTTAAAGGGGCTCGAAAAACCATGATGTTACGTTGCAAATAAATATCCAACCTCTCTATTTGTAATTGCGAACTGACGTTTACAGACGGGGCGCTTCGCTGTTGGCTCATGGGGGAAATTGGGACCTCCTTTGCCGGAAATTACGTTATATAAAAAACGGTACAAGCCAAGGAAAAGGGGAGAAATTCGAAAGAGGACCGAGAAACGAGTTCACACAGAGAGTAATTCTAAATGAACAAGTACCAACCGTTCAACGTGAAATACCTTTATGGAGCTCTACAGTCATCTAGTCTCAATGGTAACAAGAAAAACATATTTCCCTATACAGAAAACACGTGTATGTTTTGCGGCGCATGGTTATTTCCCGCCTAAACCCGTTGCTCATTAAAGGAGGGGAGAGGGAAACGCACAAGCGCGCGTACTGTTAAGCCTAATTTGAAATATTTTCAAAACTTTAAAAGGAGAGTGAAGTGGAAAATCATGTGATTTTTTTATAGATTCTTCTATACTAATGAAAGCGCGCCCACTGTTAAGCCTAATTTGAAATATTTTCAAAACTTTAAAGGGAGAGTGAAGTGGAAAATCATGTGATTTTTTTTTATAGATTCTTCTATACTAATTATAAGACCAGTCTGTATAGTTAAACATTCGGGAAATACAGTCTCCGAATGATTTTAAAATTCAAATTAGATTCAGATTTTAAAGATAATTTGAAATAAGGACCTCCGACCAATCGCGTAATGCCCTGCCTTCCTGTTGACATAATTCCAGTTGCACGCTCGACATGTTGCGACACGGTTATCACATCGCTAGCAAATTTTATCAAATCTCGCGGTAAATTTCATTCGGAATGGAGCATGCGTGCCACAAGAATTTTGTTAATAAGAAGGCATTGCGTTACGCGATTGGTCGGAGGTACTTATTTCAAACCATTTTTAAAATCCGAACCTAATTTGAATTTTAAAATCATTCGGAGATTTTCATGGATGTTTCACTACGCAAAATGGTTTTATAAATAGTAGAAGAATCAATAAAAAATCACTTGATTTTCCACTTCACCCTCCCTTTTATGAAATTAATTTAAAATAACAAAGGTGTTTTTGGTTTACCTTCGCACATATCTCCGGTGTATCCGGGTTTACACGAACAGAAGAAAGAGTCCAAACTAGGCCAACAACTGCCGCCATTTTGACAGGGATTTGGGTAACAAGGGTCGTAGTGCTGCGTACATCCGGGAGCTGCGAAGAATTATATTAATACAACTTAGACTTTGCCATTTTCACTTACACTCAACGAAACATCAAATCGAACTCCATATCTCAACCCATTTATATTATTTTTACTTTAATAGTAACATAAGATATGTTCCATAAGTTTGTAACTGGTTACAAACTGGAGTTTGTAACTGGTTACAAACTGGAGTTTGTCATGAAGTCACGTATGTCATAGATTAGATTCGAGGTAAAGCGACGCCTGGTGAGGCGCTGCATATCAAAGGCTAAATAGGACTAGATGGAAGTCCTGCAAAATTGACACCGAGCGTAGGACTTCAATTCTCGCTTGTCGAGTTGTCGTTCTCGAACTAGTTATCTAGAGCTGTAAGTCTCTAGCATTACGAAGCATAGGTAGCGTCATACTTATGGAACATATCTTATAAACATATGTAATTACGTATATACTAAGAAGTTAATTGTTCTACTTACCATTGTATCCCGGATGACATATGCAGCTGTAATTATTGCCCCGATCGACGCATTGAGCCGGTTCGGGACAAGGATTGGGTGAACACAGATCTACTTTAATCTGACATCTCCATCCGCGGTAACCGGGTCCGCAATGGCAACGATATCCTGCCACCAGATCTTCGCAATTGCCGCCATTAATACAGGGACTCGAATCGCATTCGTCGTACTCGAATTCGCAATGATCTCCGCCGTAACCGGGTAAGCAGTAACACTTGTACTTGCCGACGCCGTCTTCGCAAACGCCGTGAACGCAAGGGTTGGGTTGACATTCGTTAATGTTGACTTCGCAGTCGTCACCCGAGAAACCCGGTGGACATTC
Organism: Phalangium opilio; assembly: GCF_054372755.1. Lineage (NCBI taxonomy): Eukaryota > Metazoa > Arthropoda > Arachnida > Opiliones > Phalangiidae > Phalangium > Phalangium opilio. Next base: position 2,008,267 of record NW_028324246.1, read on the forward strand.
GCAGGCGTATTCCGTGTCGTTTCCGACGCAAGTACCGTTGTTTTGACACGGTCTCTTGTCGCATAAATTCACCCGTTCGTCGCACGTTTGACCTCTGAACCCTATATCAAAGATGCCGTCAAATTAAAAGGTTTAGTTTTAAACGGGACTATAATTGCTTCGAATAAATATACATTAACTATAGAAATATGCCTAATCTATATCTATATAAATCAGAGTCCTGACTGGCAGACTGACTGATAATCAACGCCCAGCCCAAACCGCTTGCCCTAGAAGGCTGAAAATGTGCAGGAACGTTACTCATAAGTAGTAGGCGCGTACTAAGAAAGATTTTTCCAATCCGCCGCCATCTTAAAAATGGCGCCCAGAAATGTAAAAAAAACCTCTCTATGCAACAAAGTCCGCGCGTTTCAACCCATTTCAAAAATATTTAGTACACTGGTTTCCTTTAACCTATAGACGGGCTGAATGGTCTTTTGGGTTCGATTTGTTGCCATCTTTTTAAATGGCGGCCAGAAATTTAAAAACCCTTCTTTATGTAATAATGTAATATGTGAAAAGTAATACAAAATGTCACGACGGGCTGACGGGCAACGCCGAGTGCCTTCGCTACTAGGGTGCTACAAAAATATTAGTCATCAGTAAAATCTACCCATTCTTTATATCATTTTGATGGAAGTTCACCTTACACGAGAGCGACGCCGCGGGTAACAGCTAGTAAGATATATATTACCTTAAGCCTAATTTGAAAAAAATTGGCTTAGCAACAGTTTCCCTGGCGAAAAACTGACCCATTCACGCACACGCTTGTCGTCCGATTGAACCTCCCCTCCCCCTCCTTCTCAAACAGAAACCCTTTCTCATATTTCCTTCACTTCCAATAAAATAGGTCTAAAATGGGCCTAAATTATTATAACCACCGTAAAATAAAAAAAATTTAAAATTAAAAAGCGTTATCATTGCAAATAAATTATGGAATTAATTTTGAAGCATCCGATAATAAAGAACAAGTTGGGAAAACCAAAATATTACCTCTCCGAGTCAAGACGACTACTTACAAACTTATTTACCCAGATATGGAAATGTTTCTTAAGTTAAAATTTATGAAATATTAAAGCAGTATACAAAGCATAGCAAATATACTGTAAATCAGACGACATGTTACATCCAATAATGATATACTTGTAGACATTAAAATCATCCGATGGGGGAAAAACGGGAAATGAAGAGATAAAACTTTGGAGAGATATTACCTTTACGTGTTTGTAAAGGCCCAATTTTCTACTCCTCAACTGTATGCCCTCTTTGTTCAAAGCCATATTCACAACAGGGTTGCCATGTAAACACTATCCTCTCGTTTCATCTCAACTATTTTCTTAGTTTGTCAACATGACTGTTAACGTTACATAACACCAAAGCTTATTTGTGGCTACACACACTGAAAGTAAATGCGTACCATAAAAAGCATGAAAACACGAAGCTATTATCCGATTACGATCAGACCTTTCACTGGTCTGGGCTGCGTTCAGCAGAGCTCACCAAAAAAAACAGCGGATTTTGGAAATGTTTACCGGTGAGCTCTGTCGTCATAGCGTTTCTCAGGTCATGGGCATTTTATAAATGACGCTAGCGCAATAAAGCGTGCAAGGTACCAAGGCTTAACAAAAATTGTATGATAACATATTTATAGAGATAGATAACAACTTTTATAATTAAAATTAGAAACTAACATATCTCTTAAAATTCTCGCGTGATCAACTGGTTTCACGCCAATTAAATAGCTATAGTCCCATAGACCTATTTGTATTAATTCCTCCATGGTTTTTTCGCCAAGCTGAGAACTACGCCTTTTACGTCACGTTATCCTAAAAGCCGCCTATTTTCTTTGAAGACCGCGCTAGCTCAGCGCTAAGCACCGTGACGTCAAAATTTAAAAACAAAATCCCGTTATGTAGGATACTGCTAACAGCGCTGGGCTCTGCTGAACGCGGTCCAGATTTCCACCATGATTATAAAATCTAAGCCTAATTATTTAAAAGTGTAATTAACTTTCGGCTCACTCTGAACCGTTAGTGTCTCTGCATTACAGAAACGAAAACCAAACCCAAGCGTTTACTTTTTGGTTCACTAGGCCTATTGACAAATAACAGTTCATTTGACCAACATTGTAGCGTTGCGCTTGTATTCACTTTAGGAAGGATTATGCTATAAACAGATGTAGTATAGCTTAAGTAATATATAAACATCCATTTTAAATAATAATATTAAAACAAATCTTTGGAATATCAAAATGAAATAGAGCTTTAAAGCTACAAAAGTACTAAATGCATCATAATTACGAAAAATGTTTCCACATATTCATTTTATATTATGGAAAACGGGAATATTAAGGTTCTGAAGGATTTCTTAACACATCAAAACAAAAACGAACTTCTAACGCAGCGCACTAGTGTAACAACGGACGGACACATATAGACAAACACATAGACTGCTGTTTTACCCTTTCCGTATTCATTTTGAGTTTAGAGACATGATTATCTTAAATATTAAAATAAATATAATTAATATTAAATATTTTCTTCGATAGTTGTTCGCCTTATTGAGCGTTACATCGTTTTGAAAAAGAATAATTAAACATTCTTGAGAGACATGACTAATATTGGCGTTTGAAATGAAGCATACGCCGGTTGCGTCGCCTTACTCAAATAGGTAGTATATAAGGGTGTCGAATCGCAGCTATGGATAAGAACAGCGCAATTGCGTGAACCTTTGGTGGAAGCCCCGCCATTGGAAGGCCAGACGTTTCTCGTAACCCTGGCCGATCGCCTCGTATGTCTTAACCTTAACGATGATGATGGAGTAGAAGCCAGGTGTACAGACTGGTGTCCATGTGGGATGGACAAAAACAAAGACCAGAGGATGGTGGTGTTAGAAGCCAGGTGTACAGACTGGTGTCCATGTGGGATGGACAAAAACGAAGACCAGAGGATGGTGGTGTTAGAAGCCAGGTGTACAGACTGGTGTCCATGTGGGATGGACAAATACCAGAAGATGGTGGTGTGACTGGTGTCCATGTGAGATGGACAATAACCAGAAGATGGTGGTGAATAGAAGACAGTGTGTAGAGACTGGTGTCCATGTGGGATGGACAAAGAGCAGATGAAGGTGGATTATAGAAGTTAGTAAGATGGACAAATGGCCTGAGGATAGTGGTGTTAGACAGGCAATGGATAATAGCCATTGTAAGTGGAATACAATTTTCCAAATTTCCGGGAACTGTAAATGCGGTCCGGAATTTGGGAAAACGTTTGCTCCGATTTGAAAACTGCGAACGCGGTCCCCTGGGGTTTAAGTCAATAACAACAGACTGACACACACACAGACACACAGACAGACAGACAGACACGTCGAAATTAGAACCTCTCCGTGACATACGTCACTCGGAGAGGTAAAAACAGATAATAATCTAGAAAATCCGACAGTCACATTTTATTTAGAAATTAGAAATAAATTGAGAGTTCTTTAAAAAAAAGTCTAAACCCGACAAAAAAGAAAAGAAAAAATAAAATAGAAAACTCCAATCAAATATTGGGGTAATTCCCCCCTGTGGTGAATTATTCCTGTAAAATATTGAAACTAATGACCAATCCCTTCTTCTAGTTGGGGCCCATACAGCGCAGTTTGTTTTGCGGCCCCTAATTAAGCCCAACTAATCGCGCGAGGACAACCCCCGTGACAAAAAAGCCAAGCCAAGCCAAGGGGTTGAAGCCCCCTTTCCCCAACTCCGAAAGAGAAAAAAGAAAGATGAGCCTAGATGAAAACAGCGTCGGGGGTGGTTAAGATGGGGGGGAGGTAGGAAGAAGGTTGCGCTAGATTAGACAGATGACTTATTTCCGGACCCCATAATAACCCCAACCCCCAAACCTTAACCCCTTACTAATTATCGATATTTTTTTCTCTCTCTCTTTTGAACAATACACAGAGTTGGAAGGGTATGCGTATACGTGTGTTGGGGGGTAGGGGGAGGCAAAAACTCGCTCAATAAATTAACCCCATTAAAATTTTAGGGGCTTGTATATAAATCAACTAATAACCTAAGTTACGAAAGTGGTCGCGAAGCATATCCGGCATCCACTTGTCTCTAGATAAGCGGTTGGCCATTTTGCAGTCCAGTCAAAATTTTAAATTCCTTATAGTAAAAATATATTTTCTTTTTCAGGAATTTTAGGAGAAAAAATACTGTGTTTTTTTTTTTAGGAAAATATGGGACTTAAACCAAGAAGCGATATCTAGTTTACTAGGGAGAAGGTCTAAATTCGCCACATTTGCAGCTTTATCTCCAGTTCAAACGTATAGTAGGTCCGGAGTTTATCCCCGCCACCTCTAAATTGCAACCAGCATCTCATTGGTTCTTGAAAACTCACGTCAGCGCGACGCGAATGACGAAAATTACAGTCATATTTTCCGATTGAGGAGAGGCGAAATAGCCCGGCCTCCTTTTACGTCCCGCCCCCTTATTTCGATTCGAAGCCTGGTTTAACTCCTAACTTAGGCCTTGGTCATGGAAAAAACTTAAACTCTTCTTACCGTGAGCGCAAAGGCACTGAAAAAACGTTCCGTAAAGTCCCTCGGCAATATCGACGCAAAATCCGCCATTTTGACACGGTTTATTTTCGCAACCATCTTTTTCCTCGCAGTAACGTCCGATATAACCGGGACAACAATGACAAGAATACGTATCCTTAAGCAAAAGAACGAAAAACAGACAGACATATTTAAAAAGTGTATCAGGCCGTACATAATGCATATTATAACATCAGATAAAATAAAAATTTTGCAAACTGTTCTTATATAAATAAAGATACCTCAATTACCACTCCATAGCAAATCCTCCTTGACCTAATCCATATAGAACCGTACATAAATATAGCTTCTACATTACGTCTAAATTTTAATTCATAGTTTACACACATGGAGGATTCATACCATATACACCAGGAGGTCGGGCTATACCTTGGGGACAAAAAGCCGTCCGATTTTGTCCTCCAGGTAGCCTGACCTCCTGGTGTAAACGGTATGAATCCCCCATGTGTAAATTACCTATTGCTAATCGAATATTCGTGAAACATAAGTTTATAAGATATGTTCATACCATAAGTCTGACACTACCCATACTTCGTAATGCTGCAGAAGAGACTTACAGCTCGAGCTAGTTCGAGAACGACGGAAGCGAGAATTGAAGTCCTACACTCGGTGGTTAATTTTGCAGGACTTCCTATTTAGTCTAATTACTAAGCCTTTGACAGGGCCTCACCAGGCGTCGCTTTACCTCGAATCTATGACCTACCTCCCTCACTTCATGACAGGCTCCAGTTTGTAACCAGTGACAATCTTATAGAACATATCTTATGAACTTATGGTGAAAAAATGAATAAACTGGGATAACCCTCGAGGGAAAGAGGAAGAGGAGGGGACAGAGAGAGAGGTTGACAGTATGTCCGGGAGGAAGGGATGTCCCTCAGGACATCAGGGTGGAGTCCAAAACAACATTGACTAATATAAATGGAGTCGTACCAATCGTTGCCTACGTTATTAATCTTCTAATGGAAAAAAACTACTTGTCAAATTACACAAGTAAATCATGAAATTATACCGATTCAAATGTCTTAAATGGACACAATTTTAGGGTAGATTAAGGACCTTGCAGGAAAATAGGGAATTTTAGGGAGCTGGTGGGAGCCCTAGCTGTAACCGTCATCGTTAACACGTGGGTCTTGTTCTTACCTTGGAGGAATCGAGTAAACAATGTCCGTGATTAGAACAGGTATCGAATCCGTCCGATTGTCCGCATTCTTGCAACCTGACCGTCACTTGGACCGCCCATAAGACGTTGCATAATGGTTCGGATAACAGGACTAGATTAAACACATTGTTTTGCGTTAAAGACAAATTCTATACTGTATATTTGTAATCAACAGCATAATTCAGGGGAGGCTTACTTAGAAATCTATTGACACCCGATGGTAATAAAGCTGACTGGATTACGACGCTCTGATTGGATCCGAATTCTCCAACGGCTTCTTCCAGAAGAATGTCATCCGGTTGCAGATAAAAGTTGGGACAATTGACCGAGTTGAAGTCGACGGCATTGACCACGGCTATTCGAAGAACGGATACGTTGCTCAAAGGTGGCTCGGTTACGTTACCACCTCCAAACCATAAGCGGATTCTATAACAAACAAAGAACATATAGGTTTTAAAATATTAAATAATTACTATTTATTTATACCCAACTTCTAATTGCTCGTAACTTAAATTGTAAAGTAATTAGGCAAAATTTAAAGACATTAATAGAAAAAGCTCTATCGATTGAGTATTCACCCCGAGTTTCATGAATTTCCATGAAATATTAAATAATTAGTATTTATTTATACCCAACCTTTAATTGCTCGTAACTTAAATTCGAAAGGAATTAGGCAAAATTTAAAGAAACCAATAGAAAAAGCGCACTCGATAGAGTAATATCTCCGAGTTTCATGAATTTTCCATTTGAAGAAACGCAACAACGAGTATTTGAATTACTTTAAATAAATAAATATCTCATTCTCACTCAAACTTAATTCACCTAATATTTAGAAAGTAAATAAACCTCGTAACTATTTTTCTGGACTAGGTAAACAAAATCTGAAGACATCAATAGAAAAAGCGCAACCAATAGAGTAATATCTCCGAGTTTCATGAATCTTCCATTTCAATATAACGTCACAGCGAGTATTTCAACTTTCAACAAATAAATATCTCAATATTTATACAGTAACAAAGAAAAGGTAACTATTATACGAAACTAGCCAAACAAAATCTGAATACACCATAAGAAAGGCGATATTCCATAGAGTATTTCCACCGAGTCTCATAACCGTGAAATTCCCGGAAGCGTTTGAATAAGTTCCGAACGCATGTAATTAACTTCCGAAAAGAACCAAAAATAAAAATAAATATTAAATTCAACAGTCCTTATTTCTTTACATATATTAACTACAACTGCCATGATATGACTAAACATTACTTGGAGTAGAAACTCGTATATATAAAGATGATTTTAGTGTGTGGGTAGGGGGGCAGAACCCCAAGCCGTGAGATAGGAAGAGGGGGATAGGGGGCACCGATGCATTTTCATTTTTCTCTCAAAGTAAACGCTATACTGATCTTTCGGGTAAGTGAGCTGGAAATACTTTTGTTAGGAAACGACGTCTTTACTTCCGCCTCAGGTATTAAAAGGGGTAAAGCCCCTGCCCTTTAACTCCCCTCCCCCCGGGTATCGTTAATGGGTGAAAGCCCCCTCAAGCTGTTTCCCCCGCGTTCAGCATATCGTTGCTCGTCTCTAACCGAGGATGAAGACCAAATTCGGGACCCCTATGCTATACATATATATAAAATTTGAATACTCATTTCTTATCTTTTCCAAGGAAAACAGCCACAGGAGTTACGTAAGACCCACGCCACCCCCGCATACCCATTTATAGTTTTATATATAACCGCGGATTATGGATTTCTGATAAAACAAGAAGAAAGGACGGAGGACTTTGAAGAGGAGAGGGGGTTTGTAAAATTTTCCGATAGTTTCAAAAATAATATTTAAACTTTAAACAAAATTTTTAAACGAAAAAAAATATACAGGGTGTTTCTGATAAGTCTGCCATGAATTAAGGGGAATTTTCTTTTGGGTGGAAGAATATAAGGAAAGCCTACATTTAGGGGCACGACTCCCTATGTATTTCCCCGTAGTCCCTGTAGAAATGTTTTCCCCTCTACGCGTCCGTAGTTCAATATTATTTTTATATTTATATTTATTTTTAAAATATTAAATTTATATACAGGGTTTTTTTTGCAAAGTTCATCACAAATTAAGGGGGCGTGTCCTTTTGGTGGGATTTTGAGTTGAAAATGTAACTTCTATCTATGACATTTTGTTCGCCCTAAGAGTTATGATTTGATTTGAGTATTTTAGGGATGACCCCTTAATTAATTAAATTAGAAATCATTGTCTTAATCAGTTTCTTAATTAAATAAAAGGGCTCATCCGTACTTATTGATTGTTATTACGTATTCTCCTTATTCTATCATTTGCATAGTTCAAGGCTGGGCGTAAGGATACACGAAGTTAAATCACATAATAAAGAAAGTAGCGCGTTTCCAAGTATAGAATTTCTCCCATTTCGAATTTTCTGATGTTATTCTAGCTAAGAGAGAGAGAGAGAGAGAGAGCGAGAGAGAGTTCAGTGGATGCTGCATGGAGCGGAGAGTTAGGGTTATAGTGTATCCAATAGCAACGCTAGGCCTAAGCCTTTCCTAAAAGCGACTACTATACCATCTTAGCTTCCTAATGTTTAATGCATGTAAAATGAATCCACGGATCTCGCGCTAGCAACCCGACTCCGGTAGACTCTTATACCTTTCGCGAGAAGTAAATAATTTGAAGTAAAACCCCAAGTTTAGAAGCTCATAACTCTGGTAATTTAAATAATAGGGTCAAACGCTTTGAGGTTGTGATAGCCCCAACTGTCCTTTATACAATGGTACCTAGTACTTAGTTACTACGTTAGTACGTTCATCACAGATAGAGGAATTGAGGATTTAAAAAGACAAAGTTTTTAGATCCTTGTGACCATGATGGTACTAATAACTTTAGGACATCAGAACTCTCGTAATTTAAAATCAAGAGCCAAACGCTTTGAGGGTGTCATAGACCTAATAGTCCTCTATCTAATGGTACCAATTAATTGGTTTTACGTTCATCACAGATCGAGGAATTGAGGATTTAAAGAGACAATGTTTTAGATCCCCGTGGCTATGTGATTCAGACCAATAAGTTTAGGACGCCAGAACTTTATTAATTTAAACGCAAGAGCCAAACGCTTTGAGGGTGTCATAGACCTAATTGTCCTCTATCTAATGGTACCAATTACTCGCGTCTACCTCAATTACCGCTCGAGTAATTGAGGTTTAAACAAAACACAAAACAATTAAAATAATAATTTTTACTTACCCTAAGGAATCCCCGGCTTGTATATTGTATTTTAAGGTTTCTAGTGGCGGTTTCTGATTGGATAAGACTGAAGACGGGGAGCTGTCATTGCTGGCCAAGTCTGTCGTACACAAACTTCCGGATCGACATAGAGCCTATACCGGAAATAAATAAATAAAAAAATATTATATATAAGATTTTATTTTATTTTTTCTATATTAATATAAAAACGGGTCCAGATGAAAAATGTTGAAAATATATCACGGCTTATTTTTTGGCCTGCAAGAAAAAGGTTCTAAGCACTTTTCTAAGACGATATTTATTTTCTAGTTTGACGTCAGCTTTACTGCGATGGATTTTAGAGGAAGCCTATAGAGTGAAGCCGGTCTAACACGCTCCAAATTTTGACATATCGCAAAAAGGCTGACCGTTACGTTTTAACATCATAGTGTAACCATGGCTTAAAAAGTCTCGTCACCGGTCTTGCTGTTGACAATGACAACTTTTCGGGAAAGGGATTTTAACTAAAATAAATTATTTTATCCCGCCAAAGTTTTAGGGCTTTTAGTTTTTATAAGTCTTAAACGTAAAGTTAAAAAATAGACATTTTCTGATGGTTTAACCACAAAATATCACCATAAGTTTATAAGATATGTTCCATAAGTGTACAAACTGGAGCTTGTCATGAAGTGAATGAGGTAGGTCATAGATTAAAGGTAAAGCGAGGGAGGCCTGGTGAGGCGCTGTCAAAGGCTTAGTAATGCAGACTAAATAGGACCTAGATGGAACTCCTGCAAAATTAACCACCCAGTGTAGGACTTCAATTCTCCCTCGAACTAGCTCAGCTGTACGTCTCTTCTGAAGCATTACTGTCATACTTATGGAAGAACATATCTTATAAAGTTGTGCTATACTTATACAAAGTTTGAATTTAAATTTGTAGACAGTTTGACCTATTTTTAATATTATTTTGGTAGCAGTGAATTAACCTAGCGTATGTTATTTAAAAATAAATAAATAAAACCTTTCGGCTATATTAAACTAAAATAAAGAAATTGATAAAATTATGTTCTAAGAAAATTGGAAAAGTTTCGAGAAAAAATTAAGACAATTTATACCATGAAAGGGCGGCGTTGTCAACAGAAATAACTAAATAAAAAAAACTGAATTTAATATAATAAAGTGCTTCATTAAATTCACAAAATGAGATCGACTACTTTACCCCCAAAAAAGACCTTCAAAGCTCTGAATATATTAAGTTAAATGAATAAATAAAAAAGAAATATACTAACTATCCGATCCCTCGGTTTGTTGCTCTCGCGCGAATTTAACATTAGCGCGTGTTACGCGTTCAACTTCAGTGAGTGAATGAAAGAAATTAAGGGGATACGGGAAATAACCGCTTAGATAATCCACCCCGGGGCTAACTTCGAAGTCGTTAACTCTATTTGGGTGAACGTTGTTGTTGGATGCTGAGCCTCGAAGGAGGAAATGGTAAATGGCGCGAATAAATTTATGGCGGGAAATGTACCTTTTGAAAAATATTGAAATATTGAGAAGGGGGATGGGGAAAGAGGGGGTAGAAGAAATTTTATGGGGATATATTTTAGTTTAAAAGGTTCCTCATATTAAATGAAAAGAGATGAATTTCAATTTTCCTTCTTTTACCTATATTTTAAATTTTTTCTTTTATGCTAAATTGAAAAATATTTTGTTTTCCATATTTAATCTTTGTAAGGTGGTGATGTTTAATTCGGTACACGTATATTAAAATCACTTTAACTATATTTTGGGGGCTTTGATATGAACAAGAAGCGATATCTAGTTTACTAGGGAGAAGGTAAAAGTCGCCACATTTCTAGCTTTATCTCAAGTCCAAACGTAGGTCCGGAGTTAATCCCCGCCTCTAAATTACAATCAGCATCTCATTGGTTCTTGAAAACTCACGTCAGCGCGACGCGAATGACGAAAATTACGTATTTTCCAACTCTGAGGAGAGGCGAAATAGCCAGGCCTCCTTTTACGACTATGGCGCGCGAATACTTAGGCATCTTATACCTTCTCCCCAGTAAACTAGATATCGCTTCTTGGTATGAAATAAAAAAGACGCAAAATATCGCTGATTCATCGAGAATCCTTTAAAAATTAAAATCATCCCCGAGATTGTAGGAGAAGATCCCGGAGGAAATACGACAATAATTAGCGGGGTACCCAAATTAAGCGGATTAATTTACTGGCAGGTAAGTTTATGTAACGACACTGTCGTGGTTTCAGCAAATATGGTTTTCAGAACGACTGAGGAAACGACCGTACACTCACCCAAATAATTTCAAACGAAAGTAGGAACACTCTTTAGCTACAATTTAAAACCTTCCTGAGTATTGTAGGAAAGCATTTTCATTCACAACTCCTTTAGTCCAAAAATATGTTCATTAAGTCTAATTCGCAACGCTGTCAAATACACCGCCGTTTCCCATTTTTATTATTCATATTTTACTCATTAAAACCTCTAATTAACGCAATTACAAACAACACTAAGTATGAGACCAAACTTTTAATGACTAGATAGGTTAAAAATTAAACACAAGTAGCAGACTATTCTTTCGTTTGGCGCCAAAAACGTGGTAGCCCTGGAAATAAGAGATAGAAAATACGTGACCCTGCCGCTTATTAGTGACCTCTATCGGGTTAAGCGGCATTACCATATCCAAAATAATTATAAAGAGGACCAACAAAGAAGTAATTTTTTCGCGACCTCTATTAGTTTCAATCCACAACTACATTCCAGCGGAATAAAAATGGCGATTGTAGCCTAAACCATCTGATCTATTAAGTCATTTTTCCTGCCACAAACACAATCTTAAAATATATAATATAAAAATTTATATATACATCCAAAAAACGCCAAAAAATGGCGACAATTTAAAAATACAAAAGAAAAGGAACAACACAATGTGGGGGTGGGGAATGGGGCGATAATGGACGCCTGGGTAAAGAATAAAGGGGCCGTTCCTCCGTTCCCCCCAACCCAAATCCCAAGCAGGTCCAAGATTCCATGGTATTCTAAAGGCGAATGGTCCATGGCTTAAAAATCCTTTTTGTTGGATCATTGCCTAAGAATAATATCCAGTCAGGTCGCCCGATTACCTAACCGGGGGGGAGTTTAAGGGGCTCCCTCCCCATCCAAAAAACTTCACTCTTTTTACTACCGTTACAGTGATTTCGGAGAGCAAGTCTTTCCAAGTAAAGGACGTAATAAAAAAATTTAAAGAGGCCAAGTTATTCCTTATTTTTTCTTTCCCCCCCCCGGCGCTATACCCTTAATGGTTCTTTAGAAAAAAAGGGGGTTACAGCCCCCGAGAACCCAGTCAGAGAGATTTCTTTAAGGTCTTTCAAATCCTTCTGTTTTTAACCTATTTCTCTCTCTCTCTCTCTCTCTCTCTCTCTCTCTCTCTCTCTATCGCGTCTTTCTCTTTTTACTTTGGTTGGTCTATACAACAGCGAGAACAGTTATTATGTGTAGTGGAATTGGGCCTAGTGCGTATTCTAACAGACGACGTATTATATAAGCAAACTAATTAATTAATATTATTTATAATTACGGGTTAGTGGTGGCTATAATTTTGGTTGCAAGACGGCAACCTGAGCCTAAGCCAAGCGACAACTGCTTACTTCTTTGGAATTAGGCTTAGCGTATGGTCTAGCAGACGAGGTATTATATAAGCAGTTAGCAGACGATGGGTAATATAAGCAGTTAGCAGACGATGGGTAATATAAGCAGTTAGCAAACTTATTTAATATTCTTTATAATTATGGGTTAGTGGTGCTGCTACAGAAGACGACAAGAGAACCTGACACGACCCCACAATAAACCTAACTTAAAGTAAACTATGAAACCATAAATACAACTTCGGGTCAGGTTTTCGTCATCCCCCCCGATCAAATTTTTAACAGTGTTTGATATTTATAGTAGAAATTAAACTTAGAAAGAGAGTATATAGTATAGTGTGAGATAAATAAAGAGAAGAGAAGAGAGAGAGAGAGAGAGAGAGAGAGAGAGAGAGAGAGAGAGAGAGAGGGGGGAGAGATAGAGAGAGTAAAAGAGAGAGAGAGTCCATAAAGCTAGGTATATCCTATCAGGGAACAGATTTTGGTGTCATTTCGTGGAAGGCTTTTTCTCTTTTTCTTCTTTCAGTGTGTTTTATTTGCAGTTTGGCTTATCTGACAAGGACGTCTTCGTCCACAAAAGAGGTAAACAGGAAATTTCAAAAAAGATACCTCCCTTTTAGATATATTTCTTTCTTTCTTTCTCTCTCTCTCTCTCTCTCTCTCTCTCTCTCTCTCTCTCTCATATTCTTTCCCTCTTTTCTTTACAAAAGGCTTAATGGGTGAGAGGGTAGGTAGAAGAAGGCCGAATTTAGCCCCTCTTTTTTTAAAGGGATTTAAAGCTGTGAGTGAAAGTGGATTGGCTAAGGATAAATAGATTTTTTTCGGCAGTGACAAAATAGAATAACAAACAAACAAACGAGGAAAGGGGTTGTTTGAAAGCAGAGAGAGAAAAACAAAAAATAATTTGGTGTCAATTCTAAAGAGATATAAATAAGTTTACTACTATAAAGGGTGTTTTTGAAAAGTCCATAACAAATTAAGTTGGGTGTTCATAATTAAATTCAAGGGGTCTACCGTAAAACACTCTAATGTTTATAACTTGTTAACGCAAAGAACACGCCCCCATAATTTGTGATTAAATTAGAAAAAAAAACAACCTGTATATAAATATAATATTTTAAAAATAATTATAAATATAAAAATAATACTAAACGATCTATGTGTAGAGGGGAAAACATTTCTACAGGGGCTATGGGAAAATACATAGAGAGTCGTGCCCCTAAATGTCGGCTTTTCCCTTTAGCTAATTTCGTTTCTCAAAGATAATTCCGAAATTATAGTATTTCACTTTACAGTACTATCAAAGGCGGGTCCATACCGGTATCTACCTTTTACCTAGTGTCAAGAAACGTTGAATCTATATATAACGCAATCCCATCGTGAGAATACAGCATTCACAAGTCTACCAATAATGGTTTTAAAAGATGTAGGCCTATACAGGGTGTTTGTGAAAGGTCCATCAATAATGAAAGGGCGTATTTATTGGGCCATTTTGAGTCGAAAATGTTCTATGACATTTTTCCGTCCGGGCCACTGTTTTCAAGTTATGATTGGAGTAATTTACGGATGACCCCTTAAATTTAATTTAGAAATTGAAAGACAGCGCTAATTTAATGAAGGGGTCATCCCTAAAATATTCAAATCATAACTCGAAAACCGTGGCTCGGACGGCTAAATGTCATAGAACATTTTCGACTCAAAATGGCCCAATAAATACGCCCTTTCATTATTGATGGACTTTTCACAAACACCCTGTATAGTTCAGCACTAGTTTTGTATGTACGTATTGGCTTTTCAGCTTAGGATAGATAAACCTTAGGACGATTTTATTTTCTTTTTTATATATACTTAAATATATATCGGTTTTATTTGAGGAAAAATGTCGTCAAGATGCACGTATTGTTTATGTAAACAAGTCTCAAATGTATAGGACAGACGGACAAACATCGGAGGAATGAAATTCCAAAATTCCCAGAAAGTCTTCAATGCCGAAGTAAACAACTCGAAGTGGGTTACTTAAATCGACTTCAAATTAATAAATATAACATTTCTTCTAAATTATTTACATAAAAAATTAAAGATAACGTGATAAAGAATACACTTCGCAGAATAATCACCTCAAGTATCAAAAGCGTAGCTATAAAACTCTGGAAACTACAAGCGATTTAGCCTAAACCAAAACCCAGACAAAAAACAAATAAAGATTCTTTCAGTTATGTATTTCTGTCAATAAATCTATATATATATATCGTATGGAATGATATATTGTCAGATATTTTCGTGTCGCCCATGGGGGTGATATATTTATTCAATGTTGTCTGTCCCAATATTTCACCCTAAATTTCGACTAAACTCTATAACCGTTCAATCATGGTTCCCACAGATTTATATATATCAGGACCCCCAGCCGAATTTCGAAAATATTTATAGGAATTATATTACTATTTTTTCATGAAAATATAGGATTTTAGGACAGTTTAAAAAATATAGGATTTTATAGGAATTATAGGACCTCTGGGGGGCCCTGTGTCAATCTCGAATCCCACTTTCTATTTACATGTTAAGGTCAGAATGTTATTATGGTTGGCATCAAGTTTAATTATAAGTTGTAAATCAGGGCCGTCGAGAGGGTTTGTGGGCTCCGGTAAAATTGACCAAATTGGGGGCCCCCCGCAAGGACGAACCCCGGGTCCCTAGAAGGTACGAGAACCGGGAAAACTAACCAACCAAACCCTTCTCTCTAGACGGTCCTAGTTCTCCTACATTAAAATTATCAAAACACAATTGAGAAATTCCCTAACACCCTGACTCGTTTCAGGCAGGGAAATATTTAATGTTATAAGTAGGAATGGAGAACAGAATAATGTGGGCGCGCGTCAAAGTCCCTGACCCCCTTCCATGGGACGGAGGGGAATGAAAGAAGAGGCGGGTCACAGCGACAGAGGTAAAAAGGAATGACGTGTTTTTCGCCGTCCCCGTCAGCAACGTCATCAAAACGCAGTTTAAGTGAGCCAATAAGATAATTTTAACTTTTCGTTACGTGTTGGAGGGAGGGGGCTTTATACTGGGCTATGGGTCGAACTGAAGTAAATACTAACCGTTCTCCATTCCTACTTCTAAAATTAAATCTATTCCCGTTTCAGGTTTGGTTTTCGTGCAATTCCAGGTTAAGTATCAACCCTGTTCGACGTAAAATTCTCCCCAATAAAAACGTGTGGAACTGTCTCGAGTTGAGAATCAATATAAAATGCGTTTCCAAAGGGAGCATTTTTGTCGTTGCTGCTGTTGCTGCCTCGATGGAATTTTTCAAAGTTTTATGGCGTCGAAGACGGACGGACGGACAGACGTGACTATCGTCGAAGATAATGTCCCCGAGTGATTCCCATACCTATAACCACTCCCAAAAATGGGAAAGAAAAAGTTTCTTTTCCCTAAGGGATACATGAATATTTTTTTATTGTTTTATTCCCTTTTGTTTTCTTTATGGCACGCAGGGATGGCCAACACGTGGCACGCGGACCGCATGCTGCCTTTAGAGTTTTAAATGGAGGCCCGCGGATCGCATGCAGCCCTCAGAATTCTAAATGGAGGCCCGCGAACCTATTTGACCGAGCGCGCCACCATTGGAAAACGGAGGGAAAAGTGATCTAAATCTACCAATGGAACGCCCAAAACCTTTCAGTACGCCCCCAGAGCAGTCCAATGGAATTCGTCATAAGATTAAAAAAATTGCATGCAAAGTTCTAAGGACACGTTACAATTTATGGATAGTGCCAAGATTTCGCTGCAATTTATGCGATGCATCTTTTTTAACGAAATTTTTGAGGTTGGACTAAATTATACTCTTTCAGGGGCTTGGCCGAGTGACTAAAAATGTTAAATACAGACTAGTTTTTCCCACAACATCGAATTTACGTTAAAAATCTGTTTTGACTGTATGTACCATGAGGATTTCGTTATAAATAAAAACCATGCCCTTTCTTTCAAGTAGCTCAAATACTATAATCTCCTATACTGATGTTGTTCTTTAGAACACCACATCCTTGGTGGTCGTCATCATTAACGTCATCTTTCTTTCTTTCGGCCACCAGGAATAAAGTGGTGTAGCTCCGTTAATTGACTGACGTATGTCCAAGCACCAACCCATCTTAAGCAATCACCCTGCACTTTGAAGCCAGCGGTGGATAGAGAGACAGGGATCTTCTAAATATTAACCGCCATTAACGGAACGATATCCTTTCGTCCATGATACCCCGCGACCGACTAAGGATATCCTCTTCTAAGCAGCTCGTAAAAAAAAGAAACCAAAGGAAATGTTTCCCTTCTTCTAGCTCTTAAGTCTTAAGAGGTATTCACACAGCTGCACGCAATCAATGTTTCGTATATCAGAAGTATATAATACTTCTTTTCGAGTGAAGTGTACCAACCACAAAGCGGTGGGGTAATTGTAACATGATTCTTCCCCCAACAGCATTTTACATTTGGAGTGTTCAAGGTTACTAAACCGAATCACATACGCCATGTAAATAGTTCCCCCTCATCATTACTCTATTAGCGCTGCTTAACTATTTAATTTCCAAGGCGCACGCATGCGCTTGTGTTGTGGATTCTTGTCCCCCCACGTCAAGACAATCAAGGTTTGCTCGCTAATTGATTGCTGGGGATTTAGTAAATACCAAACAGTTGTAGAATTCACCCTAGCACTTTGCGATGCCCATCTGAATTTTGATGACCGGGAGAGCAAGCAAAAAGGGTATGACGTGAGCAAGGGAAGAATCATGAATTACATAACTAAAGCATTAAGAGGATACATAGTGTTATCCTTCTTCTATTTTCCCTTTCTGGTAGAACTCACATTGTTCTACTCGCATTGTTTTCTTCATTCAACTACAGCCTGGGATAAAAGTATACTAGGATTGTGTGAAGGCACCTTTAAGTGGCGACCACGATGAGGAAGTTATATAAGAGGCGCGAGGAAGTGTCGACGAACGAGAGAGACAAAAGAGTTACAACCTCATTTTTAAGACTAGCTTAAAGATGCTTAAAAAATACCGTCCATAAGTCTACGCCACAATCATAAGTTTATAAGATATGTTCCATAAGAATGACACTACTTATACTTGGGTCTTGGTAATGCTAGAGACTTACAGCTCGAGCTAGTTCGAGAACGACAAGCGAGAACTGAAGTCCCACACTCGGTGTTAATTTTGCAGGACTTCCATCTTCATATTTAGTCTAAGTACTAAGCCTTTGACAGCGCCTCACCAGGCGTCGCTTTACCTCGAATCTATGACCTACCTCATTCACTTCATGACAAGCTCCAGTTTGTAACCAGTGACAAACTTATGGAAGGAACATACCTTATGAACTTATGCACAATGTAAGATCTTTATAATATTAAAATATATTTTTAAGGACTTTCTTTTTTGGAGAGATAATCAGCAAAAACCTAGCGTAAATCTATTTACGACCACTCTGAAACTCTGGATTCAGTCAGAGTTCTTATCTATGGAGGTTAATGTCACTTGTATTTGAGAATATAGCTTTGGAAGGAGGGTCGTTTCTCCATAACGCGAAGATAAGACAGACGGACAAAAAGAGAGAGGGGATTGGAGGGCATTTTATCGCGCTTTCACTGACGTTCACAAAGGAAGAGCAAAATTGACAGAAATTACAGCTTACGATACAAATATGTAATAATACCAACGAAGAACTGCGGAATAATCATGAAACTAAATGTACATATATTCTTAAAAGGTTCAAAGGTCAACTCAAACTACGTTACTTGGTATAAATCATGGGTAGATTTTACTGATGACTAATATTTTTGTAGCACCCTAGGAGCGAAGGCATTCGGCGTTGCCCGTCAGCCCGTCGCTACATATTTTATTACTTTCCACGCGGACATTATTATATAAAGAAGGGCTTTTAAGTTTCTGTCCGCCATTTAAAAAGATGGGAACAAATCGAACCCAAAAGGGCCATTCAAAGGAAACCAGTGTACCAAATATTTGTGAAATCGTTTGAAACGCGCGGACTATGTTACATAGAGAAGATTTTTTACATTTCTGGGCACCATTTTTTAAGATGGAGGTGGATTGGAAAAATCTTTCTTAGTACGCGCCTACTACTTTAGAGTAACGTTCCTGCAAATTTTCAGCCTTCTAGGGCAAGCGGTTTGGGCTGGGCGTTGATTATCAGTCTGTCAGGACTTCGATTTATTTAGATATAGATTTCACCAGAAAAAACAATTTTTCCTTGCTAAGCCTAACTTTAAAAGTATTTCGTAAGCCTAATTTGAAAAAAGCCTTTCTTAAGAATATTTTAAAAGACGAATTTCAATAATTTTCTCAAAGCTCGTGCTGTGTCAACTGTGTATTCTTTCGACCAACATCCAATCCTAATACGATACCTACAATTTGACGTTGACATAGATGCAGAAGTAAGCGACCCCCCCCCCGTCCCCCCTCCCAATGTAGAAAAAATATCAAATAACACCAAACCAGGACTCGAATATCATCGGAAATTGCTTTGCAACTCATCATCGTTGTATCTACCGTGAATTGTTACCCAATCCCGAGAGAGTTGCACTTAAAAAAAGGGTTAAACCTAACACCACAGTGGGGGTTGGAGGGGTCCCCACTTTGGGCTCATGGCTCCCCATTCTGATCAGGAACACCAAAAAGGTAAGAGAAAGGATAGACTTACATTGTCGAAACGCAGCAATATTTCTTGTAGGTCAGGCGATTCCCTCCATCTGGGCTGTTGACCAATCAGAGTGGTCTCTCGAGTGGTGGGGCATTGTTGGGGCTCGGGCGAGACGGGGGCCGAGTAGTTGGGCGTCCGCGTGGCGCCCACCGACGCCAAATGAGCCGCGACAAAAATCAAAGGAGTCAAAAAGGCCCGGCCGAACCGTCGACTACCACTCTTTCGTTTTATCATTGCTCGCGGATTATACGAGTCTTTTTATCCGCACAATCTTTTTGAAAGACCCCCCTTGACTCTGGTGTCCTCTTGGGGCTTTTCTTTTCAAGGTTGGCGACTTATTTTCCGATTTATTTTCTCCAAGAATTTCTCTTTCTTCGCTCAATCAAAATCTAAAGAACGAAAAATAAAAAAGGGGAAATGAAATTGAAGGAGCGATTGATTGTTTCTCCAACATCATTTCAAGTGATTACATTTTATAACTATTATCAGAAGTATATAATACTTCTTTTCGAGAGAAGTGTACCACAACAAAGCGGCGGGGTAATTGTAACATGATTCTACCCCCAACATCATTTTACATTTGGAGTGTTCAAGGTTACTAAACCGAATCACATACGCCATGTAAATAGTTCCCCCTTCATCATTACTCTATTAGCGCTGCTTAACTATTTGATTTCCAAGGCGCATGCATGCGCTTGTGTGTTTTTGTCCCACGTCAAAACAATCAAGGTTTGTTGGCTAATTGATTGCTGAGGATTTAGTAAATACCAAACAGTTATAGAATTCACCCTAGCACAGTGATGCGATGCCCCATCTGATGTTTGATAACCATGAAGAGCAAACAAAAAGGGGCTGCCTGGGAAGAATCATGTTACGCAACTAGAGTATTAAAAGGATACAGTTGTCATCCTTCTTCTATTATCCCCTTCTGCTATTATATAGGTATCAAGGTTTTGTCATAGGTGCTTTGCCAATAATAACAGGGTTGACACTGAATTTTCTGATTGAAATTGCTAGGTTTTAAAATCTGTATTTCCTTGGTCAAAACTCAAAAGCTAGTTGTCAATGTTAGCATTAGTATATTTGGCTGTAGACAAACGGCAACCTTACCCCTTATCAATTAGAACAAGCCTAACGTACCTTAAGTTTAACCTGAAGATAACTTACAATTTGTAGCTCGATTCCTGTCGTCGATCCAACTAAAGTTTTTGATCGTTTTCACTTCCAAAAAACACATTCGAGTGGAAATAAATCCAAACTTTTCACACTCGTGACTTTTCGTTCAAAAAATAAAAAGAATCCAGGTCGGCGTCGAATAAATCTTACAGCTACAACTGGCTGTCAAAAACTTGTACCAATTTCGTTTTTCTATATCCGCGTTGACGTCACTATAGAAACGTTTGATTCACCACTGTCCACCTATTCACGAATATTTAAAATCCAATATTGAATTATAAATATATATTCCGCAGATGACAAAAGGTTAAAGTTCAAAGTAATCTCGCGCTTGAGATTTTATTAAAAAAAAAGCGGGAAACGAAATGAGTAAAAAACAAGCAAACGAAATCGCGCGCTGGTGACGTCACTTATTACAAAAATCACGCGCGTGAATATTTTTGGCGCGAGGTTTTTTTTTATTTATTTAATAGCGCGCCTTTTTTTAAGCGTAGCACGCGCCTGTAAAATGTTGGAAAAATATTCGTGGGAAACGACTCTAGACGGAGAGAGCGTCTTTCTGAGTTCGCGTACGGAAAGCAACTAGAGAAGCCGAACTACCAGGAGAAGATGAGGAGCCGAACAGTGCAGCATCCACCAGGCGCCGCCACGGAGACAACCCACCCTAACCCCCGCCCTCTAGGCTAGTACGTTATACTGGAAGCAATCCTAAGCCTTTGTCAGTGCATCTAACTAGTATTTAGACTGTGCGGGGGGAGTTAAAACCCCCTGATGGGGCCCTAAACCCCCGTTGTACTGTCTTTTCAAAGGGGTGCTGTTATTTTAACGAGAGATGACAAGCACCACCAGCAGGGAGGGGTTTTAGAAAAGGGGTAAAAATAGACCCCCATATGGTATAAGAGGGAAGAGGAGATGCCTCCAAGCAAGTAGCGGAGGGGAGGGGGTTGTTGTAGAAGTTAGAATTTATAGAGCCGGACATAATTCAATATATGGATGCTAGCCACCAGGAACCAAGCGACACAAACTCAATTTTTTCCTTAACCCACGCACCCCCCCCCCCCTGGAGGAACGCGATAGGGGGAGGGTGATTTATTTCAACCCCCTTTAGAAGGTCATACCTTCGAAGTTAAGGTATAATACCAGGGTTTAGCAGTACCGACTTGTCATTTCAAAATTCTCTGAGTTTTTTTATATCGAAAGAACTTCGTACTTCAAGCGTCGCACTTCAAACGCGTACGCGAGTTTTCTTACAAATTCACATCACGTCTTTTAAAGGGAGTCTTTTCTCCCCTCCCCCTTCCCTCGCGGTATAAGGTCGCGGGTTCAAAGGGCAAACTTTTAAAGGAACTGTTCCGAGTTTAAATAAGATTGATTTAAACTATCCATCACGTTAGCGAGTTTATAAAATAAATATGAAATATTATTGGAAATTAAATCATTTTCGTCTTTTTTAGAGAAATAACTTAATACGCAGTGGATTAAGGCTTCCTTGCCTTATAGGTTACTTCGCGTTATAGCATTTGTAGTAACAGGGATAAATTTAATTTTAGAAGTAGGAATGGAGAACGGTTAGTATTTACTTCAGTCCGGCTCATAGCCCAGTTTAGAGCCCCTCCCTCCAACCAACACGTAACGAAAATTTTAAATTATCTTATTGGCTCACTTAAACTACGTTTTGATGACGTTGCTGACGGGGACGGCGAAAAATACGTAATTCCTTTTTACCTCTGTCGCTATGACCCCGCCTCTTCTTTCATACCCCCCGTCCCGTGGAAGGGGGTCCGGGACTTTGACGCTCGCCCAGATTACTCTGTTCTCCATTCCTACTTCTAAAATTAAATCTATCCCTGCTTACACTATAAGTATATTTCACTTCGTCTTCAATGATAGAACTCAATTCTACTATAGATATTTTTTTACCGAGGCAATTCTATGTATTAAACATTGCTTTCTAGGAAGCGATAGAAAGGGGGGATGGCGTGGGCAAGGGTTGGTTTTCCTCAGTGTAAGAAGGTGTTATAAAAATTTACATAAAACCAATTCAAAAAGAGGATGCAGAAAGAGGGGGAAGGGGTTGCAGTCGGGCCTCCAAAAACCAAAATATAAATAAAGTAAAATCAAAAATTATTCATAGGTAAAGAAATTGCACCGGGGGTTGGGGGAAAGGGGGGGAGTGGAGCTTCTAGTGAAGATGACCAGCCAAGAATTCTTGATGGGGTAGATAGAGCGGAAAACGAGGTGCAACCCACTAAGTATACAAGGTGGGCATGGCAAAGTGATTAGCGAATTCGCCTTGCAGCAAGAGGGTCCAAGGGTCGATCCCGGACTGTGGTAACAATGATAAGAAAACATTCTGTGTAATGTTTGCATGTTTCCTCCCCACTTAAATTGAAGCCGTCCTCCTTCGAGGTGTTACCCTGGTTTCACCTTTCCATTAAGGAAGTGGTTAGCGCTTTCGCATAGCTAGCAGCAAGTGGGTCCGGGTTCGATCCTGGATTGTGGCACCAGGTGAAGAAAACTGGGAACAAACCCTTGCGCGTAGAGTTTGCATGATCTCTGCACACATGCATGTAAGAAGAGTTTAGTCCTTTCCATCAAAGCTTGCTGAAGTTAACGGTAATAGTCAGTATAAGGTTTTGTCGGTTAGTAGTGACATAGGGGCTACCATGGAAATATTAAGACGCAATAATGCAACAAAATTATTATCATGATTATTATTCGTATTTACAGTGCTGTAAATGGCAAGCAAATGGACATTCCCAATTATCCCCTCTATCCTTTCGTAGTTTTTGTGTCGACAAACGGACAAAGTGATGATACCTTGCACAGTTTTCACACCACCCACCCTATGAGCTATATAAAATGAAAAATCCTTAATAGCACCAACTATACTGAAAAATAACTCCGTCGTTAGTGGTTAGCTTCTCGGTGATGCTCCCAAGAACAAAACGGGTCGAATATACGTAGAACAACGGTTTGGTTTAAAAGATGTGATCGCGAAAAAGAGAGAACGCGGGAGGAAAAGCAACTAACTTAGACGAAGAACATCGGATCACGCTAGCTTTCAAAGCTAGAAAACCTACTCCCGGACAAATTCGGCTCTTTAGAGAGAGAGCGAGAGAGAACTCTAGTTCCTAGTTCTCCGAGTTGCTCCAGAATCGATTTTTACTGCCCATCCTCTCTCTCTCTCTGATCTTCCAGCATCCCCGAGTCCTCCCTTCACCCCACTAACATACACAATGAATGAAAGCCCCATCCTAGTTTGATATGGTGGGGACCTTCTTTCCCAGAGCAAAAACGTCGTAACTATAAGTTCAATTTGCTTTGGAGAAATTCAAATTCACATCAAGTTAAAGCCTTTTAGAATTAAAATTCAAATAGAGTTTGGGATGAGGGGAGGTGGTTAGACTCCGTTATTTACCCAAGCGAAAAAGAGAAAGAAAGAGAGAGAGAGAGAGAGAGAGAGAGAGAGAGAGAGAGAGAGAGAGAGAGAGAGAGAGAGAGAGAGAGAGAGAGAGAGAGAGAGAGAGAGAGAGAGAGAGAGAGGGCAGGAGTTGGCAGCACTGCTCAACTATGACTAAGCTAAGTGAAGCGCCATCTGTGCAAAATGCGAGGCTTAGGTATACTTTGCTTTTCTGGTACCCTTATACGGTTCCTCTTTTTAAATTACACGTTATACAACAACAGCAGCAGTACGACCAAGCGGGACAAAGTACTTTTCTTTTCTTAAAGATATTCACCGAGCATCCTTTGTATATTCATGATGGACGCAATTTATTCCAACCTCGCAAGAATGACCGCGTCGCGCTTACAGATTCTATATAATAGTAACAAACGCAATCTTGTTGCTTTATATCAGTTTATATTTTATAAATCTCGTGACTTTTACTTATTATTTAATTAAAATTTCGTGACTTTTTCTTACTTTTAATTAAAATCTCGTGACGTTTTCTTTTTTCTAATAAACATCTCGTGACTTTTGCATATAAACCTCGCGACTTTTTTTCTAGGTCTTTACAAGCCGAGTGACAAAACTTCGCGAGTATTTCTTAAATAACGTTAACAGTTCAATATTATTGGGAGCAATACGCGCATTCTTGATAGATGATAGCGAAATAAAGGGCAAAGAATAGCGCGGAGGAGCCAAGGCTGGTGCATCCAAAGAATGGATTCTGTAATGTCAATTTCCTCCCCCTATTTTTCTTCTTATTTTTTTAGCGATGGGATAAATTTTTGACAGATGCGACGCGCTTGATTTCACCGCCAAGCCCCCCTCCTCCCCCCACCCCCGCTCTAGCTCGGTTTACAGATTTCTTCCATTTTTTCTCCGCTGTCATTTTTTGTCTTTTAACTTTTTAAAGGAAACGAGATGATGGGCTACCGATCCAAAAAGAAACCTTCATATATACACTTTGTTTAGAGTAATGACAGCCCCTCGCCTTTACCTGCATTGGTAAATAACATTGGTTGCCATTAGTGTATAGAAGCATCTACGGAATAATAGCCCTCCCAAGAGATTTGAAAAACCACCTTACATTATTTTTTTTCTTTCCAAATTTCAAAATCTATGACTTGGTGAGAAAAAAGAAAGTAAAATATTTACCTGGATATTAAAGGAATAGCGACGTGATTTAAAAATTATCTCAAATCTAAAGAAAACCTTACTTTTTTGAGAGTTTAAACTCTTCTGATTCCAAAAATATGCTTGATTAATATTTAAATATGAAGGAAAACACGGGAAAAACACTTTGAAAACTTGAAATTTGGGGGTGGGGCAAAAGCAAATTTGCGAAGAAGATTTTTGGCGGGTTTTCTCCTTGCTACGTCACTCACGGCATCTCGCGGAAAAGCCAAACGCGTGCGCCCGAGACTCCTGAGTCTACTAATGCCGCGCGAATATGAATAAAATAGGCTTAACACTTAGACTGAGACACTAACAGGCGTCACGTGAGCGACATCTAGAGTGAAAGTTTCTCCTTACTACGTCATCAAGCGAAACCAAATTTTAACTAGGCCTTTTCCAAACACTAAACTTTGATTGCAATTTTACAAATTTCTACGAAACCAAATAAAAACGTAAACATATCATAATAAAATAGATTTTTCAAGGATTTTTTTCGTATTTTAAGTTTGTGGGTGACGAAAATTATGTCACTAACACTTTAACTTAATGCCAATTTTAATCGATATTAAATTAACTAAAAAATCATTTTATTAATTGTATGATGTAGGGGACATTCTAAACAGTATTAAACCCTAATTTTAAAAACTGTAAAGTAATTAGATAAATTAAAATTTTATGCCGTTATATTAACAGGGATAGATTTAATTTTACAAGGAGGAATGGAAAACGGTTAGTATTTACTTCAGTCCGACTCATAGCGCCCAGTATAGAGCCCCTCCCTCCAACACGTAACGAAAAGTTTAAATTATCTTATTGGCTCACTTAAACTACTACCTCTGTCGCCTCTTCTTTCATACCCCTCCGTCCCCTGAAAGGGGGTTCGGGACTTTGACGCGCGCCCTGTTCTCCATTCCTACTTCTAAAATTAAATCTATCCCAGTATGTATAAATGAATTTAATAAAACATGTTAAGACAGACATCAATTAAAATACCGTAAGACACGCTTAGAAATCGTAAATTTTTAACATAGCCCAACACAAAGGGCGCCAAGCTAGGGAAGCCGATCTTTTATTTCAAATCACAATGCCGTGAATAACCTCCCCTTTCAACCCTGAATCTGGCGCCTCAGTGACGTCACTGTGCCCCATTTTTATAAACTATAAGGGGGGCCCTGGGGGAACCTTTTATACTTGAGAAAGGAACTGATGTTGAACAAGATAACAAGGATATACACGTATATATACATAATCATGATTATGGGCCTCCTTCGCCGCGTATTCGAGACCGTCCTCTTACGATATTACTAACTAAAGCGGAACGTAATCTTTTTGGGGGCCCCTTCGCGGTGAAAGTGGAGGGAAAACTCTTTAGCCTTCTATATCCCCATCCCCATTGGAGGGGACGGGGACCCTGCGGTGGAGGAGAAGGCGTTATAAGGACGCCTTTAACCCCATCGAAG